>NC_138112.1:59500764-59853264 GCF_964146895.1 Miniopterus schreibersii
GACAGTAAATCCTGAGTGACTCAGGAGTCTTCAAATTCCTGCTCCCCTTCTGATAAGACACCTAAGTAGACTAATGGGAGAACCAAGAAAACAGGTAAGATAGTAACAAGCAGTCTCTGATTGTTCAATTGATTTTGGAGAGTTTAGTTAAAAGTCTAATGAAAGCCATTGTCCGGGGGACCATGCAAAGGCCAAGTAGCAGAAGGCATTCCTGAAAGCTAATCCCCCCTTGCCATTGACAAGGGATGGGGGTCTGCCTACGTCTAGAATGAACAGTTACACAGGACTTGAACGAACATGGGACTTAAACCTTAGAGAACCAGACACTCCGTATTGATGGTATTTACCAAAGTAACTGCTCACTTCTGAGTATCCCAGGGGAGCTAACAGTTAATTAAAACACACAATCTGGTCAGCTCTCATGGCAAGAAATAAAGAATGTTGAGTAACGTAGGAAAAATACACCTGAAGCTTGTCAGCAGTCTATTCACTGGTTCCTAACATTCCCTCCAGGATTTTTCATGCTGACATACTCTGTTACTCATTTAACACTCACATAACAAGTATTTATTAAATACCAGCTGCACATGGGTCAAGGTGGTAGGCACTTGGGAATCAGAGAGCATGCAGTCCCTGACCTCAGGTAACTAATAATCTAACGGGGAAAAGAAACATGCTAGCAGATAACATGGAGACAGTATGTCCAGTGATGAACAAAGGTAAGAAAGGACAAATGTGTAAATCCTGAGAAAAATGTTTATCAAAGAGAAGTATATTTGGAAAATAAGTTTAGGATTCATGATTACAGGGTTCAAAGTAGGAAACAACAGACTGGGAAAATAACTTGGGGCCAGATTTTTAAATAAATTTACATTTCAAAATAAGAAATTATCCTATTGATAATGAAACACCATCAGAATGATAAAACAGTAGTAATACTGCAGCTAATATTAGAGTGCAGCTTTAAATCTCACAACTGGTTTCAGATCTTCTGAATATGTGATAGATTCCAGAGTAAACTCTAAATTGCTTTAGATTCCTTATCAATCAATATGATAGTAGTATAATTATAGATTGCTTGAAAATATCAGAAATACATGTGTTGCTATATCAGTCTGTCAACCATAATTTAGAATAATAGGCATCAGAAGGTATCAGGAAACTGAAATTCAAGTCACAGACTTATAAATTGCACACTCTTGGAAAACTAGGTTTTATCTCTCTCACTTTATTATCTTTTAATTGGGACTGTGCTAGCAGACTCATAAAACCATGGCAGGAAAGTAATTATTTTGATGGTAATTAAAGAAGATCTTCACCAAATAAGACTTTAAAGAAACATTTAGATATCTTGGTACAGGTCATAATCATGTTAACTACTGTTTATATTAATTCTCCAATTTTTCTAGGATAATTACGGTATGTCATAGTACTAATAACTAATTCAGCTTTAAAAGTTTCTTTTGTGTACACCTGTATACACAGGGGAAATAAAGACAGGAACAAATCAAAGACAAAGGAATAGCTATATGCTTTGACTATTCAATGACTATTTGATTTTCCATTTCTACTCACCTTGCTGGTAAGTAGAGTCACTTAAGTTTATATAGTGTTTAATAATATCAGTATAAGGTATGCTAGAAATTTCACACAGCACAATTTTCTCTGCATCATCTTTTAGTTTTGAGGGGACATCAGACATGGGAGTTTAAGAAAGAAATAGGGTTAAATCAGTTTGTTCTCATACAGCTACTTTAAACAAATGGGATATTTATTCAAGATAGTATTAGGGACACTTATATTACTCCAAGAATCCTCATACATAACATTATAGATCATATTAGATAAATCATAGTCTCCCTATGCTATTAGGCTTACTTCTAAAGTTATGCTACAAGAATATTCGAAACAAAGGAAACTGATAACCAGTTGTTTAGTGACACATAGACAAAAATAGCAGGTATGCATTAATTATTCACCATGCCATGTCTCTATGCAAGACATTGTATAAGGAAGCATTTTACAAAACTGAATGTTTTCAAAACTTGAATTGCCTAAGAAATTAATTCAGATTACTTTGAATATAGTCAAGTATTATAATAGTTGTATTTCAATTATTTTTTTAAAAATTGAACAACTTAATCATCTGAGATAGCAATGATTTTTCCTTCTTTCTTAGGGTCAAATAATTTGCGAATGTGTTCGCCATCTAATACAGCCATTTAAAATATACAGTTAACAGTATGGTGATTGCCAGAGGGAAGGAGTCTGGGGGGAGGTAGATAGGGTAAAAAGGGGATAAATGATGGTGGAAGGAGGCTTGGGGGTGTTGAACACACAATATAATAATAGAGATTATGTATTTTAGAATTGTACACCTGAAACCTATGTAATTTTATTAAACAATGTTACCCCAATAAATTCAATTTAAAAAGTAAATTAAAAATAATTTTAAAAATAAAATAAAATATATAATTCCCTCAATCAATTTAAATTGGTACTATGGTCTTAAACTCATTTTAACTTGAAGATTAAGTAGATTTGACTACAAACATTACCTGTTGTTTTACTTCCAAGTAAAAAAAGCTTGAAAATATATTCCAGGCATTTCTGCTTTGCCATAGAGTCTGAGCTGAGATATTAATGTTTCATCATAAATATCTTTCTGATGAAATATTATAAAGAGTTGTGGTTAAGCCACTATAGGCATAAAACAAATCACTGGCCATTTATCCATTGTCTTCTTTTCTCAAATGAGTGATGGCCCTGTATTTGGGCATCTTTTACAACTCTTACATTAAGCTCTTCCATGAAGAGAATGCAATAAATTTGTGCAAAACCCATTCAAGGTATTATTGTCCTCATAAAAACATTTCTTTATGAGTCCCAAATTATAAGTGCCCTTCTCTACCTTCACACTAAAGTTTTCTGATTCTTAAGTCATAAATATAGGGGGAGTTGGCAAAAGTAGGTTTACAGTTGTGAGTTTATTCTTGTATTATGTATTTATTAATTCTATTATTTACTTATATAATTTGTCCTCTTGTTAGTATTATTATTATTTTGTATCCTTACTTATCATTTTATCTTTTAGGTAATGATGGCTAGTAATTTAACCTTATTTCCCCCCCCATATGTACAAAATTCTGTACCAAAATTAATTTATAGTTAAATAATTACAAGTCAGTGAGCAACATGGCAAAATTAGGCAAAAGTTGTTTTACCACAGACATAGTTTTAGTCCCTTCCAATGTTGCATGTATTATAATACAAAAATTAAATTATTTAGTATAAATTTGTTTATTTTTTTAAGTACAAATATTGAGAACCTAATATATTCTCAGGTGCAGAGACCACAGTGGAAGAAAAAATGGACCCATGCATCACTTTATATCTCTATCTCTATCTCTATCTCTTTGTCTCTATATCTATATCATCTATATCATCTCTCTCTCTCTCTGTATTTATATATATACATACATATATATAGTGTGTGTGTATGTAGAGAGTGTAAGAGAGCTAGACTTTATTCACATGCATGCACACACATATACAAGCAAATTGATTATAATATTAGTTTTAATTACAAATAAGTCTAATCTTGTTTGGTCCATCCATTATGAACTTTTATTTCTAACTCCTCTCCCCTAAATATTTTATAAATGTATTTCTTTCGAAATTTACTAGTTGTGGACAAAGTTGGTGAAAAGAAGTTAACACAAAAATAAAACAAAGTCCCTGACCTCAGGAAACTTAAAAGCACTTCAAAATGTTGGCTTAGTTACACTGGCAGTTTGAAGAAATTTGTACCTAAAAGCATTGCTGGGAATAAACCAATAAATGTTAGAGAACAAACTATGTTAGAGTAAGGCAGCAGCCCCAATCCACCAGAGCCAAGAAGTGACAGGAGTGGTTCCATTCTTCACACTGTCCCCAAGCTCCACTCTCAATCAAGGTAACGGAGTTTCCACTGACTGAGATTAACCTATAATCTTAGGAAACTATACCCAGTTTGTCTCAATTCACCCTTCTAAAAGATAAGAAGCTTTAGTACAAGATAGATATGAAGCATTGAAATACTTGAGAAAAATGCCTCCAGAACCAAGCTATTAAAAAGGCAATCACAGAAATAAGGATCTCAAGTAATGTGCCCAAAATGAATTTGGAGGGAGGCAGTGGGTCACAATCTAGCCTGAAGCTAAAAATGATTTAGGAGAAGCAGAGAAAAGGTTTTTGTTTTGTTTTTTTACAACAAGGTAATTTTGAAGTTGTTCTTTAAGATTACCAATTGAATCTGTTAAAGGGGGGAGAAGAAAAGAATATGAATCAGTCTATTGAAGAAAAAATAAGAATAATAATATTCATTGGTATCTTAAAATGTGTTTTTTTTACAACAGTGCCCACTATCTTCTGGCCTCAGAGTTTTTGATGAGATATCTGCTGAAATTCTCTTGGAGAAGTCTTTGTATGTGATGAGTCACTACTTCACTGTTATTCTCTTTGGTTTTGGCATTCAAAAGTTTGGTTATAACGTATCTCACTGTGAATCTCTTGAGCTCATCTTAATTTGGAGTTTGTTGAGCTTCTTGAAATTTTATATTCATCTCTTTCATGAAATTTGGGAAGTTTTTAGCCATCATTTTTTGAAATATTCTCTCTACTCCTGGGACTCCCACAATGTGTATATTGTTCTCCTTGATAGTGTCTCATAGGCCCTTTAGGCTCTGTTCAATTTTCTTTATTATTATTTTTTTCTTCCTGTTCCTCAGACTTGGGAATTTTCATTGTCCTTTCTTTAAGTTTGCTGATTCTTTCTTCTGCCTGCTCAAATCTTCTTTGAATAACTCGTGTGTTTTTCTTTAAGCTATTGTACTTTTCAGGTCCCAAATTTCTTTTCAGTTTCTTTTAAGTTTCTCTATCTCTTTATTGTTATTTCTATTTTGCTCCTATATCACTTTCTCAGCATTCTGTTACTCTTCCTTTAGTTAGTTCTTTGAGCATGTTTAATACAATTGTTTAAAAATCTTTGTCTAGTAGATCTGTTACTAGGTATTTTTCCAGAGACAGTTTGTTTTTTGTTTTATTTTCCTTTGAGTAGGCCATATTTTTGTTTCTTTGTATTCTTTTTGATTATTTTTGTTGCTGTGGTTGAAAACTGTACATTTGAATCTAATAATGCATTAGCTCTGTAATGCATTAGCTCTGTAATGTAAAACCCTTCCTTAGGGTTTACTGTTTATTATTTTTTATTTGGTTTATTGGATTTTTTTTTTTGGTGGGGAGCTATCTTTGTGTCAAGAATCAGCCTTAGATAGAAACTTAAAGTTATCTCAGGTCTTTTTTGAGCCTGTGCCTTTCCTTTAGTGTGCATGGTCATTTTCTAATTTCCCCACATATGCATTTGCTTTTGAATGTCTTAGTCTTTAATGTCTGGCTCGCAAAGGGAGGAAATGATACAAATGAAGAACAGAAAAGGATGCTTGCCCTTTAAATCTTCTGGCTTCCCCTTCAGCCAGAGGGAAAGGGGCTAATTATAAAGTGTGTAGATACAATATAATGGTCGCTTGCCTTTTTGCACCTTAGAAGTCAAAAGCAGCCATCAGTAATCAGAGCACAGATTCTTTTTGTGCATCCAGGCTCTTGAAATTTGTGTGTAGGCTGCTCCAGGAACACATGACTGCTACTGTGCTAAAATCTCACATTGATCAAAATTAACCACATTTTTAATATCCAAGCCTTTAATATACTGCAGAGTTCCAAAGTAGTTATATCAGAGAGATTTTTCTAGGGCAGTCATTGTCTAAGTAGGGAGACGGATCCCTGGTGCTTCTTACTCCACCATCTTCTAGTGTCCATTATCTGGCCATTGAAAGCATTTTATTTTGCCCACATATTGTAGAATAATTTTAACTTTAAATGCTTCCAGAGGAGAAATTTCTTTCTTCCTCAATTCTATTTGTATACACCTTTTGCACTTTACCTCTTAACTCTACAACAGTGGCCAATGTAAGCACTTGAGTTAAGACTCTGATAGAAAATTGATATTGCTAACTGAAATCAGGACTTATGTTCCTGAGTAATATTTCAGATCCAACGAACCCATTCTTACTGCCCAGTTCTTGTTTTCTAACACCCCTTGTTAATTGTCAATAGTGCCTGCCATCAAAACACTTCATGACATCCATGTTGAAAGCGGCAAGTCTGTTGTGGCCACCTTATTTAAAGGTGATGTCCAACCTTGGCTAAGCTTGAAGTATTATCCAAATAGGAAGGATTGAGAGGGGGGGAAAAAGAGAGAAAAAAACTCATGGACACAAATAACAGTGTAGTTATTGCTGGGGGGATAGGGAGGGTAGGAGAATAAATGGTGATGGAGGTAGACTTGACTTGGGGTGGTGAAAACATAATACACAGTACAGATGATGTGCTGTATAATTGTATACCTGAAACCTGTATAGTTTTGTCAGCCAGTGCCACTCCAATAAATTAAATAAAAAGGCGGGAAACATATATTACCTGTCATATAATTAAAAATTATATTTTGAGTGGGTTTTCTGAGATGATTTCTACACATTTTTATCTCATTCTTTTACATTTAATGTCTTTGGTTCTATGCTTTAAATTATGATTATGTACATCAGTACCCATTATTCTGTCACTGGAAATTTGATCTTGAATGAGTTAATAGAGCAATAACCTTATATTACTGTCCACAATATAACTGCAAGATAGATAAAGCAAGTTTTATGATTACTCTTTTATAGATAAGAATATTTCTTTAAACCTAAACACATTTAACAATTTTTGTCATCATGGACTTAAGCTATTTTCTTTTGTTTGAATCCTTATAGTTTTATGGCAGGCCTTATAGTTTTATAGTATGCATTTGAGAAAGACTTGTTGAAATAAATGAAATCCTAATATAAAAATTTTATATGAAAGAATGATATATCTCTAAATCCAAATTAATTTCTTTTTACCACTGATGAATTATGAATCCTGTGCAATGAGGAAAAAAGATAAGACAAATTTGACAAAGATTGCTGCTTGAGCAATAAAAATGTATACTTGTTGAGAATATATTTGCTGCCTGAGCAATAATAATGCATATTTGTTGAGAATATATATTGTGTCTTACAAGGTACTATAAAGGTTCCTCACACATTAACACAATAGATCTGAGATAGGTCTACTGTTGTCCACATGTTACAGATGAGAAAATTAGAAGACTCAGAAGTTAAATAACTTGTTGCAGGTCATGAAACCTGTAGGTGGCAAAGCAAGGGCTGTTCTCCAAGGCAGTTAGTTCCCTCCTACTACATCTCCAGTGTTCCCCAAAGCTCTTATGTTGTGTTTATCTCAATGTTGATATGATAAGCTTTTCCCTGAATGCAGTTCCAATGACTATAAAGATCACAATGGAGGATTTTATAATAATTTTCTATTTCCCACTTGTGCAATCTGCCATTTTCCTAGGTAATGCTTTCCTGAAACTGAGACGCTTTGGGGCTAACTATAGCAGTCTTTGCATCAGAGAGATAAAGGACCATTTAGATAAGTAGCTAACAATTTGCATTCATCTTCAAGAAAATTATAGCCATGACCTTCATGCAGTTTCTGTCACCTCATTGCTCAGAGACCCCTTGCTCAGATACAATCTTCATTAGAGGGAAAAAAGAAATCACAGGCTGTGAGTCACAGAAAAAGCAAACAGAAAACCAAGAGAATTTCAACCTTTTCTTGCCATTACTTTATTGCTCATCTAAATGACTTGATCTTTTCCTGCTGTAGGCAAATGATTCACAAAAGCTGATGGGGATTTATATGACCAATAAAATGATTTCCAATGTTATGCACAGGTGACCAAAATGTCCTCCAGCTGCACTGATCAAATAGGAAGTGATGTTTTTTATGTTGTCAATGCATGAAGCTATTTTCTTCAGCTAAAGGACACATTCATTTATGTCAACTGAAGAAAAGGTGGAAAAATATCTTGATGTTTATCAATTTTATGCAATGAACTTTTAGACTTTGCTTGGATTGACACATGAATATGAAAAGTGGGATAAGTTCTGAAATATAGTAAGAACTAGAGAACAGAACTTGAAGACATATAATACTGAATAAAAGAGTGGGAAATTAACAACATTATACAAAGAAGTAAGAGATTAAATTTCTCAGCTAGATAATAAGAAAAATCAAAAGGGCTTGAGATCTTACTGGCAGCACTTGAAATTCACTGACAAGAATATATGAATACTTGTCTATCCAGGTATTCATGAAGAGAATTATAAGAAATGGCATTGATCACTTGATTTTAATTTAAATGCATTACAAATGCCACAGTAATAATGGAACACAGACTATTGAAGCTGATCATCTATGTGGGGGAGGGAGGAACCTCATGTCATAGGTAAAGCAATTAAAACTCAAGGGATTGCTGAAACAACTTTTCCAAAGTTTTATCATAAATTGTCTACAGAATTGCTAATGATCCAGTTCAACTTTTTATTTTTATGAAAAAAGATCTCAAGAGGGGCATGCTAATGAAACATGAACTTGAGTTCTGGACCTCCGAGTAATAACTTTTAGAGTCATTCTTGTCACCTCTTGTCACAAATTCATCACGTCTTGTTACAATTTTCAACACAGATATAGGAGATTCAGGTTTTGCAAAATACATATGGTTAGGGAAACAGCTGTACTTTTGGGAGGTGTATGGAACAGCCCTCCCCTCCCCCAACCCCTCCAACCACACACACAAAAAATTTCATATGGTAAAAATGTCAATAGTGCTAAGGTTCAGAAACCTTTCATTAAACCAAGATAACGTAGTTAAATGATAATCTTATTATACAATTTCCCAATCGCTTCTGCTTCTTTCTCTTTCTCCAATTTTAAAGTAATGACATCAATACCAATAATACTAACATATTTTTTAAAACCTATAATGCAATAAAAGGTGCCAGTAAAAGCTGTTTTTTGTTTGTTTGTTTTTTAAATCTTTGTAACTGGTTGGTAGAAGATAAAAATATTTCATCACATGTTTGAAATGTACACTTTCATCGTATGTAAAAAAGATTAAAGTAATTTGAAGAAATTGCTTTAGTTCAGTTCACTGAACAATTCTGTCCCTTCACCTTGTTTATAATAAATCTCTATTCTAGCAAACACAGTGGTAACTGAAGTAGGAGGAAATCTCACTTTTCCTATATCTCTATAACATTAGCTATATTGCCACAAATTCAAGTATTATCCAAATCACCATATATTATAGATATACAAGGCAGATTAAAGTAGTAAAGGAAATAAATATTTTATCAGATTCTTTGGATGACAAATCCCATATGGTGACTAGAGTAAATATGTATCAATTAAAGCCGTTGCACCACCATCTTGCTAACAATTCTCATTTAAGACTGAAAAAGCAATAAAATTATATTTTACATGACAAAGGAAGGTAGATGACAATTGATGTTCAGAATTATATGCTTAAATCACTTTCTATATTCGTTATAGTGAGTTCACTTGCAATGATTGTGCATCATAGTCATAGGGATGGGTAAGAGTTTATTCTCATGAGCTATAAGCTGCATTAGATTACATACCTCTCAATGGTGGTAACTTAGAGAATAGTAAGTAATATTCAAGTTTTAGATGTTTAAGCTATTGGAAATGTATGGACATTTGCCTATTTTCAAAGATATTAAGTGTTAAAAGATAACAGATGCATGTCTCCACAAAAATATAATTAGACACATTCTCCATTTTTCATAATGAAAGAGGTGCTTTCTTTCAACATGTGACTTCCTGTGTTACAGGCATCCTGGGAAATCTAAACTTGCCATAACGTTAGGTAAAAGTAATGAGATTACTCCTTAAAACATTCATGATTAGCCTTTAGAGTGAAGACTCACATGTTTGAAAAGAGATATATACCAAGATCTTTAAACTAAAGGGGACCAAGGAGATCATCAAGTCTAGTGGACAATGTTGCCTCCCTAAGGAGTATGTGGAAAACTGGAGGCATCTGACTTGGGCATCTGACTAATGTTTAACATGTGGGCATGAGGAATGCTCATTTATAATGTCAGGGACTATCCCACACAAAAATGAATAATCCTGCCTGTAATTATCTAGATTAACTGGGTGGGTTCAATCTAATCACACAGTAAAGAACCTTTCCTAGATAGGGTCAAGGAAGATGTGACAATGGAAACATGGTCAAAAAAATGTAAAAATGTAATGTGTCTTAAAAGATGAAAGCTAACATGTTAGCCTGCTACAGTTATATGGATGCTGGTAGAAGACTTAAGACCAGAAATAAGGAGGTTATTACAGAAATAGCATGAGTCAGAGTATCAATGTATTATTGTGCCCATTCCCTGAGTCCAAATTTCCAAAGAAGGCCAAGTAACAACAGCATACTCAGCAGAATGCACTACAGCAAAGGAACTCCGAATTTAGGGAACACACATATTTTATAATGGGCAATAAGCATGTCTTCCCTTTGTTCCAGAGGAAGACACTATCTCCACCTTCCAAGGTGGTTAATTTACAGACATCCTTAAAAAGAGTTGTGAACAAAGGCAGCCATTAACTTCCTTGCAACTGTGAAAAAAATATAAAAGACCCATGAAGAATTGTATTCAGTAGGCAATACGACTATCCATGTAGCAGACGGGTACAATTTTGGACTAAGCTTGACTGAAATTCAGATTTTTTGGTTATGTCTGACAGATTGGCAGGAAAGAACTGCCTTACCCAGTTCACCTGAGGCAGTGAGGAACCTCTACCTAAAAAAAAAAATTAAAAATCCATCTTTACTGAAAAAAAGAGTATATGATTCTGAGCATAGTAAGGTGTCACCCCAAATAGTCACTGAATTACCTCCCAGGAAACTCCTGAACTGACAACAAAACCTCTGGATTTAAACCTTAGTCTTCAAGGCTGTACTGCTCTCACTTTCCTCTAACAAAGTGGTCCATGAAAATGCAAGGTACCTTATTTCTGCATCCTCATCATAGCCATGGTTTAGCTTTAATTTTAAAGGACTCTGGATATCAACAGCAATATCCAGAAAAATAAGTTTACAAATCCAACAATGTGGCAGAAAGCAGTGGTGATATTAAACTAAAATCAGTTTCAGAATTGGACACTCGAAACAATATAATCTTATTATACAGTGCCACCCCAATAAATTTCATTTTAAAAATAAAAATGAATAACATAATGTGATTTTTTTATAGATGCAATGTTCTCACCAGTCTTGTCAGTATTATCTGAGAAACCAGAGTCTCAAACACACTATTCAGTAGCAATGATAGGGGAGGCCAACTGAGGCAGCAAGCCCTAACAGACACGGCAGAAACTAGCTGAAGTGGCACTTACCTGGAAATGAAGCTGAGCAAAAGAAGAAAGAATGGGTTGGTGGTAAAAGACTGAAAAGAGAGACTGAGTTCTATAATAAAGGCCTACCTTGGAGATACCATGGATTCGGTTCCAGATCACTGCAATACAGTGAGTCACAATCTTTTCACTGGTGGAAGATCTCGCCTTCAATTTGTAAAACATGCAACACCTGTAAAGGGTGACAAAATGAGGCAGGAGATAGTTAAACAGTAATAGGGGAGAGTATTTAACAAGTGCTTATGTTCTTAGTATTGTGCTAAATTTTCTCTAATCCTTACAATTTATTAATATGGGTTACAATAATATCAGTCTACAGATAAAAAATTTAGAGTAGATGACTTGTTATTGACTAATTTCTCTAACCTTATACTGAATTCCTTGGAAGTAAGTTCTGCCTTATTTTACCCTCTAAATACCAATGCCCTGGAAATTACCAATGCCTTGGAAATTGTTGTGGCTATTTCTACTGAAACTCTTGGTAAAATAATCACTGAATGTTTTCATTTTCATGCCAAGGCCCTTTTCTCAATGCTGGATCTTTGACTTTACAGTAGTTGACATCAGTAAAGAGCCCTTGTTTTTTTAAACTCTCCCTTACATTTCTTTTTCTCTCCAAGTTCCCAGATAAGTGTTTCTTTGTGTTCTTTAAAGCTTGTACTCTTCCAATTGTCCATTAATTTCCAGAACTCCTAGGCTCTGAGACTACCTTCCTGTACTTCTCTTTTCTATGCCTCCTTTGATTATCTCTTTTGTTTCAAATACAATTTCTAAGACAATGTTTTCAGTATCTAATTCCTTAGGTCCAATATTTTTCCCTAGAGCTCCAGATACACATTTTCAGTTTATGTTTGAATATTTCTACATGGATGACAAAGGCTACCTCAACATCAACATATCAAATTATTAGTGTGTTACTTTTCCATTTCACCAAACTTTTGAGCTAATGTCATCCACTCCTCTTTATTTTAATATAATTTTTTAATTGCTTAATGATACAGAGGGGAATTGGTTCCAGGAGCCTTACAGATACCAAAATCCAAAACTTATAAATCCCTTGGAATTTCTTAAGTGGTGAGAAAGATAGAGGTGTCTTTCATTATGTCAAGGATGTGACTTTTGGAGTTGTGCTTTTTCACCTAAGGATGGGGGCTAGTTGCCAGGAAAGACAACCCCGTGATTGGAGCATTGGAATTTTCAGACCCACCCTCCACCTGCAGGGAGTGATGAGGTTCTGGAGGTTGAACTGATGGCCAAATGGTCAATGATTTAATCAATCATGCCTATGTAATAACGCTTCCATCAAAACCCCAAAGGACAGAATTTGTAGAGCTTCCAGGTTGGGGAACCGGAACACTTCCACATGCAACCTTACTAGGCTCCAAGCTCCAGAAGGACAAAGGCCCTAAGCTCCAGGAGGACTGAAGTTCCTTTGTTCTCAACCTTGGCCAATGTATTTCTTCATCTGGCAGTTGATTTTTACCTTTTAATATCCTCTGTAATAAAATGGCAATCTAGTGAGTAAATGAGTTTTCTGAGTTTTGTGCTCTGCTCTAACAAATTAATCAAACTCAAGAAGGGAATCATTGGAACATCTGATTGATAGCCCATCAATCAGGAGAACAGGAGAAAACTGAGCTTGTGATTGGCATCTGAAGTAGAGGGCAGTCTTGTGGGACTGAGCTCTTAACCTGTAGAGTCTGATGTTCTTTCCAGGTAGAGTGTCAGAAATGAGTTGACTTGTATGACATCCAGCTGGTGTCCAATAATTCCTTGCTTGGTGGTGGTGTGGTGGTATGTGTGTGGTGGGCAGAGGGAGTCCCTGCATCCGCACACATCAAAATTGTATTCAGAATCCTTTACCCATCTACTTCAAGATCCAGTTACAACAAATTGAGACATAAACATTCCTTCTCTTCAATCATATACAATTTTTGGATCCAGACCAACGAATAAAATCTTCTCAATTCTCCAACCTGTGCATGTTCTTATGTTTTATTGCAATAAATTAATATAGTTATAATCTTAAGGAATATAACACCTCTTTTTAGGATTTTGAAGAGCTCTTCTGTCAAGTTCATGTAAGAGCTAGGGAGAAAATCTCTAAACCTCGATTAAAATTTAAAAAATTATTACAATATTTTAAAGAGGTTGCACTGAAGAGCCAAATAGGCAGCATGGTCCTCCTGGGCCCTATCCATGGAGCTCTTAAAAATAATGCTTTTTGATGGTCATGATCAAACAGAACTCACTACTTACTTCCCCATTCCTGGGACTGCCCTGCATTTTCTGTTATATTAAAGTGCAATGATTACCTTAGTGGAGAATGGGATATACCAATGTAGGCTGCAATCCAAACCAGGCTCTGCTATCCAAACCAGAAACACATAGTGAATGGAAAGAAAGATACATGGTCCTATTGGGAAAGCATTAGCATCACGACCTCATAAGAGTTAATGGACAAGAAGAATGACTTCAATGGTCTGTGCAGAAAAACCTGCTGTTTCCTCTCAACAGTTGCAAACCCCAATGAAACTTTAATGATTAATAGTGATTGGATCCAATAATGATTAGGCAAAGCATCTGCCATGGGCAGCTCCTGGGCACTAACATGACCTTCTGTGTGTTAATTAAAAACATCACTGATCCAAATAGTCTGGCCTGCAGTATATAACCCCACCACATGCAGAGGACACTGCTCTGCTTAGGGAGCCATAAAGAAACAAATTGAGCAGACTTTCTCTTCAAATCAAAATGTAAATCTGACTTAAAGCTAAAGGTGACTGTTAGGTTAATTGTATCTATGCCAAGTGTAAGTTTATAAATAGGCACATGTGGGTATTTCACTAGGTAAGCCACTTAGCATAAGCGCATACTATTCGGGCACAAATATGTATATATCGAGTTGCTAATTTGTGGGCTCTCTTAAAGATAGTCAAACTTCCCAATGCAAATAAGAGCATACATACAAAATGAAATATTTTTAAAAATCCAGAAATATTTGGAACCAACTATTAGGCACTGATACGGTATAGTCAATGATTTAACTGCTTTTATGTTTTTATTTTATTTAATAATCATTTTATTTTATATTTCTAAAATATTTTATTATACTTTACATTTTATTTCATATTTTAACTGCTTTTATATTTTTAAAATTCTATTTAGTAACATTAGACCAATATTTTCTCCTTCAGTGACTTATACAAAGAAAATCAAATCCTTGATATATTTCAGTCTATATCTCTTATGTTGAATTATATTTTAGTAGCATATCAGAACACAGGCCAAAGGCCATTCTTAGAACATTCCTTTTTAGGGGTAAAAGTTACGGGCATTACAAAACATGTACTTGGTAATGTGCAGATAGTGGGAAGAGAAGGCATATGATTTATACATCTGTTGAAGAGATAATACTCAAATAAACAAAATAAAGGACAATCCAAATAATGATTAAAACAAATACTGTATTGTCCTAAACTAACTCCAAACTGCATAAAAGTAAAAATCAAGGAGAGAAGAGTCAGGAAATACAGTTTAGTGACTTTGGGGTAATTACTGACTTTACCAGAATGCCATTTCATATCCATAACACAAGGATATGTGAGCTCTATGTTCCTTTCCAGGTCTGGTCTCTTATAATCCCTGATTCTCAAACTTGAGCATTTCAATCAGAAGCTCCTAGAGGGTTTGTTAAAACCCAGAGTATCTGACTCACTGAGACATTTTTTTCTGTGAACAACTTAGTCGAGAAACAAATTGTTCAAGACTGAAGACTTTCGAGAACCGAGGTTTGACTGTAATTACCTCTTTCCATGGGTTTGGATTTTCATTCATCAACTAATTATAGTGACTTTTTATTATATAGCAATGTCTATTTAACTTCATCAGAAGGCTAAGAAGCATATATCATTTTTGTGATTTTTATCTGAGTGAGAATGGGCTTGTCCAAGGATGCAAAGCTGGTAAATGTCTAGCCAAAAATGACATTTTGGCTCTATATTTTCAAGTTGAGTGTTCATGACAATGATCCTGAAGCATGGAGTATAAAGGGACACATATCTATCTACATATATGCTAATAAACTAAGGTAACTGAAATAACTGCATTGACAATTACAAAAGCTTTGAATGATAATGTATATACATTAAGGTTCAGATCACCTGCCATTTATACCACTGATATTGTGCAAGTGACTTTTCAAACTAGAGTCAAAGATCAGCTACAGAAGTCATTTCAAACTTTCAATGCTTCTTACATATATTGTATATGCATATTATAAATATATATGTTATTTTATCAGTGACATAATACATACACAGAGACATTCAAAGCAATTTTGGTGTAGTGAAAAAGTCAGAATCTTTGCTGAGCTACTTAATAACTATACTAGCAAGATATAATTCCAATATCTATTGTAAAAGAAGAATTGTACTGAACACATTAAAAATGGCAAGGAAGACCTTATTCAAGAATATCATAATAGAGGTCAAGACATTGCAATAGTAGAGAGAGGTTGAGCTCAACTCAGTAGAAAAAACAGGCTGCAGGATTTTAAAGGCTGGATTAAGTTAAATGGAAAAGTACCAACGAATGTTAGGGGAAAACCTTTGTTAATGTGATCATGCCATCTGTATTTGCCAACTCTCCCTTATCAAAATAATGCTCCTACCCTCTCACAGAGACTAGAAGACAGGTGATCTATCTTTATTGATATTCACATTTCAGAGGGATGCTTGCCAGCCCTCGAGAATGGCATTCCTCGGTTTCTATAGAGGATGTGTCACATATTTGTTGAAAGAATAAAATAAAAAATATTATGAAATTTCTTAACAAATAAAAATATCAATATAAATCTAATAAAGGTAATATAACAATCAAAATTATTGTGTTATAGAAGTAGGATATGACTCAACAAAATTAGTTCTATTTTCCCATATTTTTAACCCTCTTGGCTATCTTCAGATTTTTGAAATTTTGTTTTATTTACACTCTCAATATATGAAAGAAGAAAAAAAATGTATACTTTGGTATTAGATGGGTTTGAATTCCATCATTTCACTTACTAGTAACTTTATACAAATGGATTAACTTTTCTGAGCTTCATTTTTCATGTGGGTTATGTGGGGCAGTAAAAAGCTTATTTAATATGTTTGGGACAAAGCACACAGCAGATTTGAAACAACTATATAGTAGGCATACAACGTGCTTTCTCATATCCCCGTCGTTTTATAAATGCTGATTTTCCTGAAATCCTCTTTCCTGTCCGGTTTACCTAGTTATGTCCTCCTGATCTTCAAAACTTCAACGTCACCTCCTCACCAAATCCATTCCTATATTCTTACCTCCCACCTCTGACTGATTTATATGCCTCTGCAAATACTGCAATCCTGACAGTGCACTGAAAAGAAACTAATTGCTTTGGCAATGATGAACACATTTTTAAAGAATTACTGCTTAAGTGTTTTCAGTTCAAAATGATTTCATAGGTAAGTTTTTTTCACAATATTTAAGAACAAATAACTCACACGACAAATAAAATGATGGAAAGTTTTTCAATTCATATTGTGAGCTTGGCATAATCCTGAAACCTAAGTAAGAAATATAATAGCAAAAAATAAGTACTCTTTATAAAACAACATAACAATCTTGACTAAAATAATGACTCATAACTGAAATAAATAATTAATGTGTGGGCTCAAGAAGAGTTTATTTGATGAATGCTATATTGATAAATATTTGATGCAGTTCATGACATAAACATTTCAAAGTAGAATGAAAGACATAAACTTTACAAAAGTTGCTGGAAAAGCATTTGATAAAATGTAAGTTTCTTATTATTAAAAGCTCTAGTTAAACTAGGAATAAATATGATAAATTTAGCTCAAAATGGCAACCAGAATCAAGATTAATCATAATATTTTATAGAAGCCATATTTGAAAAGAGGAAATTCAGACTCATCCACCATTGCTGCCATTATAGTTGTATTAATTTTCTGTTGTTGAGCAACAAATGACCATACATTTGGTGGCCTAAAACAATACCCCTTTATTAAGTTATTCTATAGGTCAGAGTCTATGTGGGCTTGAATAATTTCTCTGATTAGTTTCCAGCAAGGCTAAAATCAAGGTGCCAGTACGCGTGGATTCTTATCTGGAGGTTCTGGGGAAGGAATGGTTCCTAAACTCATTCAGATTATTGGCTATATTCAGTTCCTTGAGGCTGGAGGACTGAGGTGTCCATTTCTTTGTGGGATGTTGACTGGGGGATAGTGTCACCTCGTAGACACTACTGTTCAGTCCTTGTAGGAGGCCTTTTATACTACAAATTTAAAAGATAAAGTTGGGGGGTATGTTTTAATATAAATAACACTGGCATAATAAACTAAAAAATACCCAATAGAAAAATATTCACAAGTAGAACTTAAACTGTAAGACAGAAAAAATACCATGAGACTCATTAACAAAAAGAAAAAAAGAAAAAAACACAGAAAAAAACAGCATAACTGTTTACAAGCCAACAAGAAAATGATAGAAAAGAGCAATTTGGTTGTATGTTTCAGAGACCTTATAACTGTGCCTAACATTTGCCCCAGAAATTCTATGTCTTGGTATTTACCCTAAGAAAATGGTTAAATATGCAAAAATATATCTATAGTAGTGCTCAGTCTATTATTTTCTTTTATAATAGCAAAACTTTGGTAATATGAAAATGTCCAACACTTCAAGGATGGTTCAATAAATTTGATAGGCCCATATATGTGAATACTATTAAAATTTATGACATGGAAGCATGCTTTAATAAAAGGAGAGTAGGTTAAAAAGCAAACAAAAAATCTGGATAGTATTTTCACACTTGGAGAAAACATATCTGCATAAATGCATAGAAAAATTATGAAAACAAAACACATGCATAATAACAGTAGTTAAATTTGTGCTATAAAACAATTGGATATGTTTCTTTTCCTTACTTTGTTTATTTTCTTAATCATCAGTATGGACTGGCTGTTGAACTGAGCATCTCTCCACTAGACTAGGGGCATTTTATAGGAAGGGTTTGAGTAATTAAAAGAAAACCTTCTTCAGTGCTTGGTTCTGAGAGGTGCTCAGCAAATGTGTATTGTGTAAGTGGCCATGCTACTGAGAACGTCGTAGTTACTCTTTTGAAATAAGAAAAATAAATCTTGCTTGCCTCATTCCTAGGCACTCTATCATCAAATCTCTGGTCATTTTGTGGGAAAACAGCTCATCTCCTTAAGAGTGACAGGGAGATTTTTAGACTACACCAAAATTAAATTTACCAGATACTTTTCTGTCCCATGCTCGGTAGAAATAACATAATAGAAATAAGTGACAACATCCCTTACTCTGTAGGGTTCTAAAAACAGTGTTTGACAAATACAACGAAACTCACATTACATTAGATCACAAATTGATTTGATGCAGTGGAAAGATTTTTGGGTTTATTATGTCTGGAAAGGAACTGGAATAAGACCATTTTTCCCCCCTTCAATTTTCAAGCAACACTAAGTAAGTGTTTTTGGAATGAACCCTATGCACCGTGTTACCCATTTAGCTTATTTTGTTTGGAAACATTTACATAGAGAAAATCATGAACGGCATCCTGAGAACCCTGGCGCTAGGAAGAAAGAGATTGCTGCCTTGTACTAAATGTGCATTCTACCCTTTTTCACTTCTAAATTCCTCTATTGCTAATGATTTCTTCCTCCTGAAATTCATATTTCCCAAGTAATCTGCAAACGTAGGATAGTCATGGAGGGACAAACGCTATGAAAATTAGCTGTCTTCCTCAATCAGCAAATGGAAATAATTTCATTCAGGTGAAAACTTGATTCTATTAAAGGAAATTGAACTGGAAGACTTTATTGCCTGATGGAATATTGTCTTAAAGGTGACCTGAAGGACAGTTTATTCATCAAACTCTATTGTTTTTCTTTTTTTTTTATAGATGGTCATTAAATTAGCAATTTTCAATAGACTTTGTGGTAAAAAAAATTCATAAAAAGGGTAAATATAAATATTACCTAAAATTAATATTTAAAATTAATGTGGATATATTATTATATGGTACTAATGTGTAGCAAAAGTTGGCCAAATTATTTAAAATTTGATTTCTTTATTTTTATTGTATTTTACTCTCTTACACAACCTGAAAATTGATACAGTTTAGGAAAGGGCTTTTTATACATGTCCCAGGAATTGCTAGATAGTGTGCGTCTGCAGCAGACACACCTTTCCTGACATCCATAGAGATGCGCCTCGCCCGGCCAAGCCTAGTTGTTACGGGCAGACATCCACCACTGGAACACACAGCCCCACTCATGTCTGACTGTTAGGTCTATCCCAGGGTGCCGGTCGGAAAGATCCCTGTACTCGTCTTCTGTTCTTGTTCCCCAAATATATTTGAGGTTGTTGTAATCATTTTTTACCATCTCTGAATTTAAAGTTATGTGAGGACATGGTTCTAGCCTCCTTTTCATAGCAAGGACCAAACCCAAGCGTCTACATGGGGGATGTTCCTCAGCTGTCTGCCGTGGGCTCCAGGGAGAATACAGTGTTTCTCCTGCTGTGATCTGCAAAGCACAGTGGTTCCTAATGGACCATAAAGCAGTCTGCAGATTGTATGTGTGTGTGGGAGGGGGATATGCATATATATATATATATATATTTACATACATATATATATGGTGCCCCCCCAAAATGTATGTACACTTTAATAGCTGATAGCTCAATTTTGAAAATGAAATGTATTTTAATGAGCACTGCCTTTACAGTTATTCAAAATGTGTGTATACATTTTTTTGGAGACCATATAGATATGTTTCCAGAATTTTTTTCCGTACTTGTTTCCTTTCCTTTTACTTTTCACATTTTAAGGATGGTACGTGTGTTTTTAAAAAGTGGATATTTGTGTTTCAAAAATATTACAGAGGAAGGCCCTACACAGTATAGTACCACATTTTATGATATGGACAGATAATAAAATCATTGGCAGAAGATGTTACAAGGGTGCACAAAATAAAAAAAAAACTCAGAGTTGAGAGCATATAATCCAATTAAGATTAAAAGCTCTATATCTGTTCTTTATAAAATCATCCTGATCATGGCAGTCTTATATCTTGGGTGATATAATGAAATAAAGAAAAAATCCTATTAATCATCTTATACTTTCCAGCATTTATTAACTGAGAATGGATGGTAGAAATAAGTTTGTTTTTGCTTTCAGTAGCAAGCTGAGCACAGAATCCAGCTCTCTGGGTCATGTGTCTTAGACAACATGAAAACCGACAGATACTCCTTGGACATTATTACTAATGTTATTATTCTAACTCAAATTGCAAACTGAACTTCCTCTGCTAAATCATTTCCATTTAGCAGTGAACTGCTAAATATCTTAAAGAGACAGTCATAGAAAACTAATAAGCAGGCAGTTTATATGGCTGCTTCTAAAATGAGGAGGGAAAACCCTATTGTCTTTTGTGAAGGTGAAAAGCGTGTTAAGAAAACCTGTAGTCTACACAGGCAATCCCCCCAGTCTATCGCTTGGTCCCAGGAGGAAAATGCCCAGATTCCACAGGGCCTCAAAGCTAAGCACTAAATGGTATATATTTTTTAGCTCTTAAATTTTCTCTAAGCAGAGTAGCATTGAGTCTAAGAAGTGTGGTGTACCTAAAGTTGTTTAAGCACTGGGCAAATTTTATGCTAAAATATGGCATTTCTAAGATTTAAAACTTAAATGTTAGTGGTCTCCCCTGTTACATCACTAAGGGAAATAAGAAAAAAACACATTTGTATTTAAAAGAAGTTATAAACACCTTAAGTGTCACATGCCCTGAGTTTCATCAGGGAGAAATTTAATTGATTTTACTTATTGCTTTGTTATTATTATTATTATTAAATTCCAATTGGGGGCTCAAGATTACTTAGTGGTGGGGGTTCCCTTAAATAAATAATCCACTTGACATTTATAAAGCTGGGCCAGTGACAATTGTTTAGATTTCAATCTATAGGCCAGTTTCACACAAGGGAAGATCTAAATCTTCTATTTATTTGCAACCTTATAAAACTGATGCACCTCTTTCAAGGCAATTAAGCTCAAATTACAAAAAGATTTGGCTGTGGGGCTCAAGGGAACTGGTAATAAGATATTCAGCCTTTTATCTCCTTTTAGTCAGTGTGAGTGTGTTTTGGGCTGATAATGAATGAAAGCAGCAAGTGTATGCTGGTGGATTCAGGGTTTCTGCCAGCCAAGTTCATGGTTCCCTCTCTGTTTTCATGTTTCACTTGTGAAATGGCTTCTAATTTATCGTTTGAAGGGCAGAATCATTCTATTAAATGCTTCTTTACTTCTAACATTTGATGTCCTTAAAATTAAAGTTTATGTTTATCCTCACTATTAACCTTCAGAATAGTCAGAATTATGATCCCCAGTGGCTTCACAGGCCAATGACACGCTCAAGGACAAATAAATAATTGTTGACTAAATCAGTATATGACCTAAAAGTGATCAGTTTTTCTTAGCCACCTGATATGGTCAGTAGTAGCCTGTGAGAGATTTTCTGGCAAAAATCCCAGCGTTAAACTTTATTTTCCTAGCTGGAAGATTGTAAAGAATAGAAAAAGAGTTCAATGAAAAGGGAACTTATATTACCTAGTGCCTTTCCTACAGCAGGCATTTAGTAAAATTTCTTAATAAGATTTCTTTTCATTCTCACAGCTTCTTATAAGTACATTATTATTTTCATTTTAAAAATGATTGAAGTTCAGAGTGGTGGGAATGTACCCCTGTGCATAGTACAAAAATTGTAGCTCCCAAAGTTTTCTTTCTTTTGTAATTTTTAGAACTACTGTAGTTAGATATTTGAAAAATTAATTGAAAGGTATGTTACACCCCTAGGAGAAATGTTATATCTAAAACAGAAAGAAGAAAAAAATGTTTCTTCCCCACTAAAACTATATATTTTCTAGCATTTTAATTTGCATCAAATATTACATCTTTATTTATTCTTTTTCTTCTTATTATTGATTTATTATGAAAAAATATTTAAATAATATGTAGATATTTAAAGAAGAATGTAAAAGTACATCCATATTTACATAAGATAAGCAGTTTTAACAGTCTGATGCCTATCTTTCTAGATCTTCTAACAAATATTTGTATATTGTGTCTGTTAATTTGAAGTGACATCTCCAGCATCTTGGCAGGTTGGACAAATTTGATCCTCAGACTTTGACCTCCTGCCTTCTTTTCCCAGACTCAAACTCCCCTCTAAACAGGACCTGGCAATGAAACCAAATTCGTCATCATAATGAAATCTCAGTCAAAAGTAAAACATCGAGCCTGAGAAGCAAATGTTTATTTGAAAGTCCTCAGAGAATGAAATGTTGGCATTTTGGGGACCATTGGAAATCTATGTGCGTGGCATCCAGGTTGTTTTGCCAAAGACAGAAGACCTTGGAACTAGACAGGAAGTTGTATTTCAATGACTCACTGTCATCCTAAAAGTTGTCAAAATAAGTCCTGTGAGCAATATGGCACCACACTAAATTTAAGGAGCTAAACAGCAGGGCATGCAGTTTTACACACTCAGTCAAGGGAAGCTGATGGCGATGACTTACTAAAATACTTTTACTACAAAATTAATAATCTTTATGAAACTTTAATTGGGTAGGAGATCAATAACCAAGGTATGAAAAGACTTGAATGTTTTCTGTTCACTCGCCCCTTCCAATCATGTACAATCATTGACCTCATCTCCTCTCTAGCTTCTGGGTGGCTGATGTTCTGGCTCCACAAACTTCTTAGGCAGGGGCTCCTTTTATGTAAGATTGCCTCCCAGTGTTTCCCGATGCTGCCATCTCCTATTTCCTTTCCGCCGTGCCTGGGTACCTAACCCTCCTTTGCTCAAACGTTAGTAGCCAGAGGCGCCTCAACCATGACTGTGCCTTCCTTGCTGCCTGCTGTGTGGTGGTACACCTAGAGTCTGGAGGCACTACTCCTATTTGTCTACCCAGACATCCACTCAACCATTCAAAACAGAGGTTTAACGAACACCTTGGCATGAACCAAGCCTTACGTAAGGAACTGACGATACAGCACTTGTTCATAAAAGATCACTGCACCCAGAGACTTCTCTTGAAGAACACAGGCTCATGAGTACATATTACAGAACAAGGCAGGGACGTCTATGATCGAGTCCGGTGGGCAGTGCCCTAGGAGCACCTGAGATGGTGGCGGTCAGTGGGATAGACAGAGGAGGTGATGCTAAAAATAAGCAGAGAATTCTCATGACATGTTTGGTACTTGAGCAAACCCTCACTTATCTCTACTACAGTAAAAGTAGAGTTTCTCACCTATTTACAGACTTCAATTTTTCTCAGCAGCTATCATTTTGGAGGCTCTTTTCTGAATATCACCTTACTACCCATGTCCTGGTTTTTGCAGTCCTCCCCTTACTGCTCTTTGTTAATGGCCAGGATATCACTTTCCATGACTGTTTCATCTTTATTACTTTGCCAATATATAGACTTAACCTACATTTAGCACAGGCCTCACTTAATTTTAATTCCCCAGTGCTAAAATAGCAGATATACTTAAAATAGACATCTTGACAAAAGTGAGCTTGTGCTCTGCTACCTTTCCCTCTCTGTTTTAAGCACAGCTGGCATTCTATTAATACACGTAAGGCATTATTTTAGTTACTTTCCTGAGTAGAGATACACATCTTGTGTTCACATTTGCTGCTGAAGCATTCTGCACTCTCATCACGCACAATTTCAGGAGAAGAAAGTGTCTAAGTGCCCCCCCTTTCTATATCTTTGTTTTAATAAATGACTGCATTTTTTTTAATACTCAAAACCTATTTGCCATTACCATTACTTTTTTTTAAAGGATCAGGATATTGCTTGAATCAAGAATCATCACCTAAACCATATTAAATTGAAATTTTACCAAGTGTTAGCTAATGTGTGTATTTTTAAATCATTTGCATCACCCTCTTATCTCTAAGGACATTGTTATAAAACCTAAGCAACAAATTAATGGTGAGCTATACTTATATTTTTTTAAAAAAATTTTATTGATTTTAGAGTAGAAAAAGAGAAGGGGGAGGGAAGAGAGAGAGATGTTGTTCAACGCATTCATTAGTTGATTCCTCGTATGTGCCCTGACTGGGGATCAAACCCACAACCTTAGTGTATTGGGCCAATGCTCTAACCAACTAAATACTTGGCTAGGCCTATACTTATGTATTTTAGGTTAATAATAGGTGAAAGTTCCTTCTTGGTACTATATTTTTTTACAAGCTGGTATCTGATGTAGGTCTTAAACAATCAAGAATTTTGAATGCACACACACATGCATGCTGGCCTCCATGGTTTTATGTCTTTGCTCTGTTGCTTCAAACACATAATTATAACTGAGAAGTTGAATGACTATAAATCTGACCTATTAGACCCTTAGAATTTTGAAGACTATGTAGCATTTTTTGAAATATCCTTTGCTGGTGAGAATGTAGTATATTGGACACCATCTATTGCCCCAATAATGCTGCCTAAGAAACACTCAAAGAAATTCAGTAGAATGCAAGAAGATGCACTTATTTTTCAGAAGGTTTTTAAACATTTTAATTGAATTTATTGGGGTGACATTGGTTACTGCAGTTATATAGGTTTCAGGTGTACAATTCTATAAGACATCAGCTGTATATTGTATTGTGTACTCGCCTCTTCAAATCAAGTCTCCTTCCATCACCACTTATCCCCCCTTTACCCTCTTTGACCTTCCCCACCCCCTTTCCCTCTGGTGATCATCACACTGTCTGTGTTTGTGTCTGTGAGGCTTTTTGGCTTAATCCCTTCACGTTTTTCACCCAGCCTCCTAACATCCTCCCCTCTGACCACTGGTGGTCTATTCTTTGTAGTTGAGTTTGTTTTTATTTTGTTTGTTTATTTTGTTTATTAGATTCCACTTATAAGGGAAATCCTATGGTAGTTTTCTTTCTCTGACTTGCTTATTTCATCATCATATTACTCTCCAGGTCCACCCATGCCATCCCAAAAGGTAAGATTTCATTCTTTTTTATGGTCAGGTAGTATTCCATTGTGTAAATGTACCACAGCTTTTTTATCTATGTACTTATCTATTGATGAGCACTTGGGCTACTTCCAAATCTTGGCTATCACTAATCACCAAAGAAATGGAAATTAAAACCACAATGAGATATCACCTCACATCTGCCAGAATGGTTGCCATCAACACATCAACAAACAAGTGTTGGCAAGGGTGTGGAGAAAAGGGAACCCTCCCTGGTGCACTGTTGGTGGGAATGTAGACTGGTGCAGCCACTGTGGAAAGCAGTATGGAATTACCTCAAAAAATTAAAAATGGAACTGCCTGTGACCTAGCGATTCCACTTCTGGGAATATATCAGAAAAAACCTGAAACACTAATTCAAATGAATATATGCACCCCTATGTTCATTGCAGCATTATTTACAGTGGCCAAGATTTGGAAGCTGCCCATGTGCCCATCAGTAGGTGAGTGGTAAATGGTGGAACATTTATACCATGGAGTACTATGCAGCTGTAAAAAAGAAGGAAATCTTCCCCTTTGTGACAATGTGGCTGGACCTGGAGAGTATTATGCTAAGCCAGTCAGAAAAAGACAAGTATCATATAATTTCACTGATATGTGGAATCTAGTGAAGAAAATAAAATAACCAACAAAACAGAAACAGACTCACAGATGCAGAGAACAGACTGGCAGCTGTCCGAGGGGAAGGGGTTGGGGGGTTGGGTGAAAAAGGTGAAGGGATTAAGCAAAGAGAAAAAAACTCTCCTAGACACAGACGACAGTATGGTGATTACTGGAGGGAAAGGGGGTGGGGGAGGTAAAAGGATAAATGGGGAATAAAGGTGAAAGAAATCTTGACTTAGAGGGGTGAACACACAATATAATATACGGATAATATATTATAAAATTATATCACTGAAACCTATATAATTTATTAACCAATGTCACCCCAGTAAATTCAACAAAAATAAATAATTTTAATGTTATGCATTCAAATTTGAATTTTTTCTATAAATACACATAGTAATTGCTCCCCAATCACATGCTGCCTTTACATAAAATTCTAGCATATGTGTATTTCTGTGATACCCACACAAGAAAAAGAATTTAAGGACACAAACTTGGAAACCATATTGTGCTGTGAAAATGTTTTGCAATTAGGAAAGTTGACGTAAGGATAGGATACAAGAATAGCTGGTGGCATTTGATCACTGAAAATTATGGAAAAGAGGAAGTAATGATGAAATAGTTCTGACAGTGGTGCCCAGGGAAGCGGATGCTAGATCACCAGACACGAGTCTCCAGATGTTTGGGTCAAGTGATTTATCAGCCCACTATATCATTTTCAGACTAACTCCTCTGCCTGACTTATATTCAACCAATTGCATTGCTGAGCTGAAACTAGTTTACAGAGAATGTTTTCCTGTCTCATACCGAGTAAGTGAACTAGTCAAATAAATGTTTGAAGGTTTGTTTCTGGTCTGATAATCCTTAATGTGATGATACTGGCATTGTGTTTAAAGCTTTCTGTGGGGAGTTTTAATATAGAGAGACACTATGACCATGGATTTTAAGTTTTTAAAACTTCATCTTTTCCTGATGCCTCAACATCCCCACAAAGAGTCTGTGAGAACCTGCTTTGGCTGAGCAGGTGAACCAATGTGATAAGGCTGGTCCCTGCCAAAAAGGGCTGGTGCCCCTTCTTGCCCTCCCGTGACCATGGCCTAGTGACACTGAAATGCATCAGTGATGTTCCTCATGCCTTCTCTTGTATACTCTATCCTGACTCCCAGTGAAAGCACGTGCCCACAGTTTCTGTCCGTGAATAATTCGTGTGCCAGCCCACCCTCCCCCACCAGACACACACCATTTCATAATTATAGACAAAAGTGGGATGAAACTTCAGTTTGGGACTTTATTCCAATAGTATTTTTGTCCTGGTGTGTAGGAAGTGTTGGAAATAATAAGGCTATTCTTAAGATCCCATTCCTTGGCTTTCTATGGGAGAAGTATCATATCCAGTGTAAGAAAACAATCTCTCCTCAAAGGAATTAAAAAATCCTACCCAAAAGGGATACAGTATTGTAAGTATTATCTTTTTTTTCACCCCCAAATTGAGACGGAATTGCACTTGAGATGTTTATTACTTGAACAAGTATCGCTACAAAAGCAGGTCAACTGTGTATTTTTTTAATTAAAACAAATTATTTTTACCCCAATAGCAAAACAAGCTAAAGCTACATAGGAGATAAAAAAATTATCAGTTTTTGTTTGCTGTAAGCACACTCTATTGACATCTCTACATGAACACATTTATGTGCATGTGAATTTTAGAGAAAAGCTCACAGGCTGCACAATTTTTAGTGCCAATCCATCAAGTAGCTACAATCATTGCTATTTTAATAAATGTATTAATTTCAAAGAAAAACAAATGATGCAGCTTCCTGCAAAAGCCTTGAAACTAAACCCTCAGGGTATCAGTATTTCTAAAGGAAAGAGGTTCACATTTTATATGCTATTTATAAGACTATTGAAAGAGAAACATTAAAAACAGCATTGTGTCTCCCTAAATTTTATGCCTGCCAACTTATTACACATATTGTAGAAAACAAAACAAAAAAGAGTGTAAACTAAGAGGATAGAATCAACTCATACCTTGATTAAACCAAGGCAGAAAAACCCCAAAGTCTGTCTTGTTCTGCAGAAATGCTTTGGAGATTATCTGATGAAGCCAGTCTTTCTGCAAAAGTTCTCACATGTGTGGAGGTTCTGTTACTTACAGTCAGCCCTCTATATTTGCAGGTTCCAAATCCGCAGACCCAACCAACCAGAGATCAAAATATTCAAAAAAGAATGTTAGGGTATTGCTGGCATGCAGTAGATAATTAGGTCTGCAATGTGTCTGCACAGAACATGTACGGACTTTTTTTTTTCTTGTCTCATTCTGTAAACAATACAGTACAACAACTATTTACAAAGCACTGATATTGTGCTAACTCCTCTTTTTAGTTTGTCATCAGATCACCTCTTCTCTGTGAGACCTACCCTGATTAACCAATTTGCAATGACAACTTTTCTGCCATTTCTGCTTGATGGATTCCCCATTACTCTGTTATACATTTTCCCCTAAGGTATTTATTACCTTTTAATATATAGCACATTTACCCATTTTGTCTATAGTTTAGTGCCTGCCTTTCCATAATAAAAATGATCTTTGCCTGTTTTGTTTGCAATCTATCACAAGTGCTTAATATAGTACCTAGTACATAGCACACTCTCAATAAATATTTGTTGACTAAACATTGCCCATGGTACCTTATTTGGTTTTTGTTAAGTCAGAGTTGTAAAGCATTAATTTCCTTAAACTTAAAATGTGTAAGTCACCAGAAGACATCATTTAATGTTAAATTTCATTTTCCATTGGGAAATGAAATTTCACTATCTTGTTATACAAGCATTTCACTCAACCTATTAAATCTTCCCCCATTCAAATGGGTGTGAGGTTTTCTATCCCTATATCTAAATTCACCCCCTAATACAATGCCAAATATTTGTTGCATTTCTCCCCAGAGAGTCTCACATCAGTGATCATAAACACTTTGAAAATATTTCAGAAACAAGTGGCTATTTAAGTGCAAGCTCCAATATGATAATGAAGGAAAGGAGAGACATCGCAAGACATGAGTGAAAGATAGAGCACACTTGTGTTTATCCTAGAGCTGTATCGGGATTTCTGTAATGATTAATGATGCAATAATATAGTAAGAACTCAGTGGCCATGAGGCAGTGGCATTTGCAAATAAAGAATGAGATTGGAAAGTAATCAGCAGCAACTCTGAACTTAGTTAAGGTTCCAAGTTATGCACCATTTTTTATATCATGGTAGTTCATTTCCTTTCATATTACTGCCCTAAATCATTTTGCTCTGAGGAAGAAAGAACAGCTGAGTTGAGTGTGAAGATTAACAGGCAGTATATCTATCTCAGCTTGCTCGGATGAGCACCTAAAGTTTAGAAAGCAGATCGGAACTTCTTGGTTTGCAAATTGGACTGGAAATTGCCCAAGCAGACATTCCCTGCTAAAGGTACTTTCCAACCCTGGTCACACTAGAAATAATGCAACACTGGTTCTTATTAAACCAAATACAAGCTGCGAAGGGATCACAAATATATGACTAGAAATCACAGCAAACTGGAAAACACTCACACACACACACACACACAGAGACAGAGAGAGAAAAACAAGTCTCTACAACACTTTAATCAGGTTGAAAGCCTGATTCTTTGAATAGGGGCTATTTATTCTAAGTCTATCCCTTTGGACTTTGTTTCTCTCTTCCTTGATATCAGCCCCTTTTTAGAAACCAAGACCTGAATTTCTAACTGACTGTTTGAATTCTCCATCTGGATATCTTGCCCAAAGGCAACTGACACCACAGACCTATTATGTCCACAATAGAATGTGTCACCTTTCCCTTGAAATGCCTGCTAACAGCACCAGTCACACAGATTTGATTCCTCCTTCTGTATTGCCATTACCTGATCACTCACCAAATACCACAGATTCTATATTCTGAGTGCCCTGCATATTTTGTTCACCCTCACCTACATTTCCCAAATACAGGCCTTTATAACCTTTCTGCTTTGTTACCCTAACTGCTCTTTCACTGGTCCACTGCCTTCTCTCTGCACAAGGCTTTATCCTGCACCCAGATTAATCTTCCTAAATTACAACTCTAACCATAACCTGTACAGATACTTACCAACTCTTCAATGCCTAGCAAATTCAGGATGAATTTCTTGTCTTTCATTCAAGTTTTCCTAGATATTGTTGAAATACCTTTCCAACAGCATCTTCAAGTTGCTGTCAAACACAGAGACCAAACTGTGGCCAAAGCCCCGTTAGCTTTCCAACATCAGGGATATGCTCACAATATGTTCTCGATCTGAAATGATCTCCCTTAACTCTTCTGCCTGTAAAAACTCTACCCATTAACCTCACACATGCATCTTTTTGTTAACATATTCCTTTAAAAAATGTGTATCCTGCTTTTGTTGAATATTCGTAATCCATTGTTAGTATTTGCCCATTCCCAGTTAGGGCAAAAAACACTGTGCTTCATTCATATTTGTATCCTGTTTGGCATCTTGCGTGGGTTACTGTACATGGTAAGCACTCATTACATGCATGTGGAAATAAGTTGAAACCAGAAATATGAACAAGGATATGATTAAATATTTGTAAAAGTCAACTGATGGTTTCCAATTTTTTAAACTTTCAGTGTTTTTTTACCCTACTCTGAAAATATATTTCACCATGGAGGCCAAATATATTGAAATTCAGTAAATCAAATATTTTGTATGAGTACATTAAATAATAAGATTTAGCCTTAGGTCTCCAAATGGCTGTTAAATTTCAAATAGTGATATACATAAATGTTTTGGTGAGTTATCTACAACTACTATAATAGTATTTGAAAATATCTGTTAGTTATACAGTTGACAAATGACAGGTACTACTAATATTTCTGTGATCTATTGCCCACATTCATAGATAATAAATTTAGGCTTGTTGCTGACATTGATAAGCAAAATATATTAAAGAGATACTAACTTCCAGTTACAAGTTAATGAAAACAATGATATAAACATGGCATCTAAGTTCATGGACCCCTTCCTCTTCTTGGAAGACCTTGCAACCTTAAACCCTCTCAACTAGGAGCACAGTCTTCTCAATCTTCTAACACTGCAACTGCATCTCTGTCACAGCATTTATATATAATAAAGTCAATTTAAAGCAAATTTTACATATTTTAAAGAATCTTGGCACTTTTTACCATACCATCCGAGACAACCTGTTGTCACCCTAAAACATCTCAAAACAAAAGATATTGTTCAAATATCTGAAATCAACAAATAATAACTCCATCCAAGAGAAGACAATTCCATAGCACTTCTTTTACATCTGCAAAGACTTTATTTACAAATAAGGTTGCATTCTAAGGTTCTAGATAGACCTAAGTTTCAGGGGACACTATTCAACATACTACATGTAGTAAAGAAGTTTCTCCCCCCCCCCCCATGGGCTACTTTGTCCTAAAATAGCCACAAGTAGAAGCTCGGGAATACAGTCTCTGATACAAAAATAAGCATAAGGACAGCTGGTATTATTTTGGGGGAGCCCTAAATCTGATGAGTAGTATCCTTATAAAAAGAAAAGAAGGGGAGTGTTGGTGGAGGTGAAAGGTTTTAGCAATTAAGAAAACAAAAGAAAGGAAGATATTAAAAAAGAAAGAAGAAAAGAGATAAAAGACACAGAGAGAAGATCGTCATTTAAAGATAGGGGAAGAGATTAGAGTGGTGTAGACACATCCACAGAGCACCAAGGGTTGCTGGAAGCCACCAGAAGCTGGGAAGAATCATGGAAGGATTTTCCCTAGAGCCATAGGGGGAGCACTTCAATGCTAACACCTTGATTTGGGACTTTTAGCCTCCATATGTGTGAGAGTATAAATTTGTCTTGTTTTAAGCCACTTATTTGTGGAAATTTGTTATAGCAGCCCTAGGAAACAAATACATTACCTAATGTTTTGCAGAAATTCCATATTCAAGGGTCATGGACAATCACCTTGAATTCTTTAATAACATTTTTTTAAGAAATGCTAAAAAGCCCAAGTATTCATAACACAAATGTTTTACACCAAACCTATATAATTTTTTTTAAAGTGCATAGCACACTGGATAAAAGCTTCGGCTGTGTAGTCAGATAGAACTGGACTTGAATTCCAGTATCACCTCTTATTATATTAGTCTCTGGGTAAGGCAGTTAACATCTTTAAGCCTCAGCTCTTCATGAAAAAATCTGACAAATAACAATTGCTATCTCATAAGGTCCTTGTGGGAATTAAAAGAGATAATATATATATAAAGTGTCTCTCAGTTATCAGTACATAATAGGTACTCTACCATGTGAGTTTCCATTGATGTTATTTTGGCTTTTATAACATAATTGGGAGTATGCATTATTATTGTCTAGGGAAGGAATGAACTTATCTCTTGCAAAGTCCCTGCTGTCCCATAAAATTAGAACTGCCATAGATAGATTTTCTTCCTTTTGTTGGGGAAAAAAACTACTTTTCATGGGCTGGAAATTGATTTATTTCCTTGATAAGATGGTGAAGGTCTCTGTTATTCAGCATAGTCTAGGCCATATTACATTAACCATCCATCCCCCACCCCCACCTTGAATCTCAGAGGTTTAAATCATCAAATGTTTATTTTTCACTAGCCCACATGACTGCTTCAGAGCAGCTGGTAGCTCTCTTCCACACCTCCCACTCACAGGGGCCCAGGCGGACTCCGTAGTTACCACCTCTGTGGCAGAGGGTAAAAATGCTCCTTTAAGAAATGACACATAACACTTGTCCTTACATGCCATTGGCTAAAGAAATCACAGGCCTATATCTAAATTCATGGGTGCAGAAAAGTACAGTTTTACCACGTGCATGTGCCTACAGCAAAATGAAATGTATTTGGTGAACATGCCTGGTGACTACTACGGTGGAATGCGCATTGGTCCCTGGGCTTTACTCCACCAGTGTCAAGTCTTAGAGTTTGCTCCTTTCCTCCACCAAGTAAGTTTACATGAACAGCATCTACCTCTGCAAGGGACGTCCTGCAGGTTTGTCTACCTGCTCTGCCTTTACCTGAGTAGCTCAATTTAGGAGAGAGAGGACTCAAGTCGAAGGTCTATTATCTAATTCAGCTTTATAAATAATAAAGCATATGTTTTATTCCCTATCTAAATTCAAAGCCCCTTTCTCCATAAAAAAAAAAAAAAAAAAAAATCTGATGGCAAAGAGAATAATGATTAATAAATGGGATCCCTCAGGAGCCCTTACACTTAAGGGCACACATCATTCTGTACTATTTTTCTTTTGCCAAAAATTCGTAAGTTGAATGTGATCAGGATGAAACATTAGACTCAAATTGAGGACATTTACAAAATGTATGGCCAGTCAAAATTACAGAGGTCATGAAAGACAAAGAAAGACTGAGGAATTCTCTGGGATTAAAAAAGAGACAAAGGAGATAAAAAACTAAATGGAATGTGGGATTCTGTATTGGATCCAAACTCAAAAAATGTTTACTGGGATAACTGACACAATTTGAAATAGTATTGCATAAATGTTAATTTCATAATTTTCTGATCATCGTGTTTACATACAATTATATCCTTTGGAAAACCTGGGTAAAGAGTATATGAGAATTTCTTGAGATAATTTTGTCTTTCTTTATGAAATTGTTTTAAAATCAAAAGTTAAAAATAAATATAGAAAGGGAGCACAACAATTTTGAGAAGCAAAACCCTGGGCAGAAGCACTCCCAGTTTTGTTGTCCACATTTTTGTCTTTCTAGAATCACTGTGTTCATTTATTGAAAGTATTAACTATTCCCATATCACCAAATCTAAAACCCCTAAACTTTATGCTTTGTGGTTGGTCCTGTTGGATTACCCTATATCTTTGTTTTCTTAGCAATTGCCCTGGGAATTGACCATAGAGCTGAGATTTCTATTTAGACTAAGTCATATGTATATTACTGGAATCTAATTGCTTAAAGGAAAAAAAAAAAATCCAAAGGGGGGGAAATGTGTTCTGTTTTATTACATAGCAATGTAAGTATACAATTTAAAATTGCAATTTTGTCTTTGTGAACCCAAAGGAAGCATGTTTTCATTATGATAGCATTTAATCACTATATTTGCAAATATTTGCTCCAAACCTAGTGACAGCTTCCATACTGAAAATGACCACTTTGGATAAAACAGCCATTAATTAGAAAAGCAAAGTCACAGTGAGATTACTCAAACATTTTTATCATCAAAAGAGGGCACAAGTTTGAGGTAGTTTTTCTAAGGAGAGAGGAATGCCTCACTGTCACTGCTTTGTTCCACCTCTGTAACCTAGCTGCTCAGTACGATTCCTCCTTCCCTCTTACACGCCAGTGTCCAAAAGAAACACATCCACTTAGTCAAAAGCAGGCTATTCCACTACTTGTGTTTCCCCACTACGTCCAATAACCACTATGAGTCTTCAATGTCTCTTGCCTGAAAGTGTGCCCTTTATTTGGCCTTTTTGCCTACATGGGCATGCACACAATTCCCCCTCCAATAATACCACCCCCCACACACACATACCACACTCACCACTGCTTATCTGAAATATGCATGCAATTAAAAACAAACAAATAAAAAGATGTCTACAATGCATAAAGGCAAAGGTTCAAACTTCTTACGGCTGATTTCAAAGCTCTGCAGAACCTGGGCCCCTTTCCAGCCTCCTCTCTTGTTACTTCCCACAATGAGTCCAACTTTAACTTGCCATTGTAGAAATACTCTGCTGGCAGGCCTCTGCCTGGTGCCAATCCCACTGCCAGAACACTCATCCCCTCCAGTGGCACCAATTAGTACCATTTTGCTGGAGACGTTCACAACCCTACCGGTAGCCCAGTTTTCCCTCCTAAGCTCCAGACCATGTTTAAGTGGTCTTTTTCAGCTTGATGTCTCACAGTTCTTCACATTTAAACAGACCCCAAGGGTTTCTTCTACCTTCCCTGCCATCCAAACCCACTCCTTGTTCTTTGTTCTCTAAACCAGTGAATGGAACTACATTGCAGTGATTTCCCCAAGTCAGAAACTCAATTTCATCATTAATTTTCTTTTTCCTTGTACCCTAGAATATATCCAATGCTGTATCCTGTTGAATTGATGACCTGATTGTTTCTTATATATTTTATAATTATACCTCCATGCCTGGTATACCCTAGGCCTCATGAATATTCATTACAATATTGTCAGTATTTTTTTAAATGTGTCAAGTACAGGTAAATATCAAAAGTGATTATTTTGTTAGCTATGATAAAATATATGCAAGTGAGTTGTACAATACAGAAAAAAAGACTACTTTATAAGAAGTCTAAAACCAATGGTTTATTAGTTTGACATATGCAATTTTAGACTATAATAGAGGAAGAAACTGGAATCTGGATTTGCGTGTATATGTAATTCCCAGTTGCCAAAACATCATTCAGCTCTTCACCTCAACGAACCCAAACTGGACTGGCTGGTTTGTTATGATTTTCTCCCATTCTGGGTGTATTCGATACATCAAAAAAACCTACATCAAAGAATCTACATCAAAGAATTCTGAGAATAAAAGACATTTTCACCTAGATGAAACCTAAAAGGCTCCGTGGGGTATTTACTTATTATTGGACCCCAATTCTAATATCAAACATGTCCCAACTAAGGCAGATACCAATCTAAGCTAGGTATCAATTGAGAAGCAAGTAGGTGAAACCAGTCAAATGCCAGGACTTAAAAACTTTCAACCTTGACACCTGAGGCTGTTGAAGAACTTTCCATCCACATCGTCATAAACACTGAAGCAGCCTCCTAATGTAAGCTCCCTGCTGTGAACCACACAGGGGAATGTGAGCAAAGTTCTATAACCAATAAAATAAAATCAACAAAAAAATTGAAATCATTGCAGTAAATAATCAACAAATCCATTGAAAAACATCTATTAAAAATTAGAATACCACTACTGCTTCTTTGCCCTAGCTTTTATCCCTAGGGCTTTGTATTCGTAATGGCATAATGTGCGGTCTCCCCTTTTAAAAGATAAACACTTCCCTCCATGAACATAGGTAGAAAGAACATTTCCCACTTCAATTTCTTATCACTTGGTTACCTGTTAGTCGGTAACAGGTCTCTTCCTTCGCCTTCATGATCCGTGAAAGCAGGCAGGCTGTTCCTTTCTTCTTTATGCCCCCAAACAATTAAGCCTTAATTTAAGAATTGACTTGCTGAATAGATTCACGACACTTTTGCACTTTAAACTTTATTCTACCTGAAATCTTCCCACTCCAAGGAGAAACATTCCTCCTGCCAGGAGCTTCAACGTTGGCTGCAAAATTAAATCACCTGGAAAACAATTCAAAAACCCCAATTGGCTCCTCCCCAAGCCAATTAAATCAGAGAAAGGCTCAAGGATCAAAGATCAGTATGTGTAAAGATTATCTTGTGTTTATTAAACTTCAGATTTCGGGGAGAATACGATTCATTGTACCTGGGTGGGGTGTTGAAACCTACGTTTTAAGAAGAACACTCTAGGTTGTAATCATTAGAGCTCACCACTAAATGGCAGTGCTGGATGCAGTCTCTTTACAATGTGTCTTTGTGTATCTACACCTGGATTCAACATCTACTCATGTATACACAATAATTGTGTATTAAGTAGATTGAAGGAAAGAATCCATTCCAGAAAAGAATATATTTTAAGTTGAAAATGATGCCTTCTAACAAGCCTCTATTGTCACCACTATGCTAAGAATTGATAACTGGGTTTTGCCATACTAAATCTAATCATAATTATTTAATGCTTAGTTGGTGATTTCTGTTATGATTGTTCTGTTCTAAACCCCTTGAAATTATAAATGGTTAGAAGCATGGAATAAGGATTTATACCTGAATTTTAGTCCCAACTCTATTGCAGTCATGCACCACATAATGATGGTCTGGTCAACAACGTATGGCACATATTAAGGTGGTCCTGTAAGATTATAATGGAGCTGAAAAATTCCTATGGCCTAGTGACGTCATAGCCATTGCAAAGTCATAGTGCGAGGCATTACCCTTTTGTGCCAGTTTTAGTTCACCAATAGTGGTGCTGTTGGCTATAAATGCCTAGGAGCACACACCTGGGCCACAATGAGCTTCCCACAGACATTGACCCTTTCTAAAGCAATGCTACAACTGGACCGACCCCTTCGGTTCTTATTACAATTGCATAATGCCCTTCAGCAAAAACCATTAGGAAACTCTGAAGGAAAAAAGAGTCTATAACTTAGAGGATCTGGAGCATATAACGCACGCCAGGAGCTACGAGTAAGTTTGCAGGAGGGGTGGGACACAAGCCTGGGATACTGCTTTAATTGGGGTCTATCATGGGGGTCTAAGTCTTCAAGGGCTTACTCATTATTGGTGAATTTAAAACAAAAAGTGAGGGTTTGAAGGAGGGAAGAAAAATACAAACAAGTAGCCCACATTCTCACTTACTGAAATCAAGATTTCCAAAATAAAGGAACCTCTGTGAGGGGGAGTGGCCTGGCTCTTTATCTAGTTGTGTGGCTGGCGACATGCTTATTTGAAAGTCTTATTTGAAGTGTCACCCACTCTTTGAAGTGGTTACCTGGGTCAGGCAATGGGAGCTTAAGACAGGCACTTGAACTACAAAAAGAAAAGCCAATGCCAGGGCTTCCACTATGTGTCCTCCACACTGCAGTAGACAAACCTACTGTGCTGCCAGTGATAGTATAGCACATAAGTTGCAATAGCAGGCCATACTGTTTGGTTTGTGTAAGTGCAGTCTATAACGTTCATGCAACTACAAAATATCCTAATGAAGCATTGATCAGAACATACCCTGTCCTTAAGGGATGCCTGACTGTCCTTTCTAATTCACTTAAGGACATGCCCACATTGTTTGCTCCTCTGTAAAGTGCAGATACAAATGCACTTTAATTCATAGGGTAAAAGAGAGGTCATTTCAGTGAAATGCTTGCTATTGAACATAGCAAGCACTCTAAGTATGAGCTTTTTTCCAAAAGCTACCAACTACTTCATTATAATACTTTGATTCTACCTTGCTCTAGGCAAAAGCCTGGGCATTTATAGCTATTTACTAAATATTTATTAATTGCATGATAGCAAACAACAACAAAAACCCACTAACATTTTTAAAATGTCTCCTGGACATGCAGCACTGTGCTAATGCTTTGCAACTATTTTCTTATTTATATCTCACAACAAACTCATAGGAGAGTAGGCAGGTAAGGAACTTGACCAGGGTCAGTCTTAATAAAAGGCAGAGCTGAGATTTGCACCTATGGCTGACTTCAATATCAGTGTTCTTTCCATTATAATACAGGGTACCACCCTTGAGAGGAGCCTGTGCCATGGTCCCATGGACTTATAGAACCCACCTGGCTTTTTTGTTATGCTTTCCCATGGAGTGAAGAAAGCACAAGGTCAAGAGAACATGTCTCTCAGAGCCTGTACCCAAATTTCAATCTACAATTCAGTTACCCAGGACCACAGATTTTCTACCCAAATGTTTCTGGGCCAACTTAATGCAGACTATGGCACACACCCCAAGGCCTGAAGGATGACAAGAGACCTTGTGGTGGATATGGAAGGTTCATTGTCTTGGTGGTCTCTGGAAGAGCTGAATGCAACAGGGAGGTTGGAGAGAAGGTGATGGGGTTTCATTATGATTCTCCCTGAGCCTCAAACTTCTGGGAGTCCAAGAAAGTTAAATTTACACCTGCCTTCCAGGCTGGAATAAAGGTATATTCGTCAATGTAGGGAGACAGAATATATTTTATTTACCAGTTTATTAGTTTAATTTATAACTTTTAACTATTTAGATATATAGTATATAAACTTTCATTAGTCTTATTACCCAGAACTCCACAAATGTTGTGGCGGGAGTACTTGTAAATAAATCTACATTGCTTATTTGGCTTTGGGGACTAAATTATTATTTAACTCAGTTATGGCTCAGAAACAAGATCATAAGCATATATATACATATATATATAATGATTACCTTACCTACATTAGAAAAATGATTTGAAGTGATTTGTATTGAAAAACAAGAGGAAATTAGACAATCAAAATAGAAAAAAATATCAACCACAAAGAAAGAGGGAAAGAAATATGAAAATGGAGGCTGATAGATCTGATATATGCCAATAAAGCGCACATACAACTAAATCGACTCTGTTCTATTGATACTGAGAATATTCCTTATCTTTAAGTCATGCAGCTCTTGTAGTCCTGAGAATTGTACTAAGAGGATATCTTTCCACACTGTGAATACTCCATAGAGTGAAGCCTCTTGTGTGGTTCATTAGCATAACTGGATATGAAATTCTTTCCACTTGAAACTTATCAAGAGCAAAAGGGAGGGCCAGCAAGAGCAAGGGCTCCCAGATAAACTCCATGCCTAAGAAGGCTTTTCTGCTCTTTAACATCATCTTTCACTCAATACCCACATGTGGGAGGGCACACTGCTAGAATATCAACCAGGGAATGGAGGGAGACATTCTACCTCTACAGGCAATTAAAAAATAATTTTCCTTCATTACATATAAGTCTCTGAAATGTTCCTGAACAAATCACATATTAAAATTTTGACCCAAAAAAAGTTTTTTTTCTATATTGGTAAAATTTTAAATGTATGTTTTTGAGAACTCTAATAACAAATATTTTCTCTATTAAAGATTGGTTTATGTGGGTTTGAGGAGGAAAAATAGGTTCATACATTTATTTATTTATCCATTAAATAGTCATTGAATAAGTGTCTATAATATGTCAGACAGAGAGCTAGGTGCTGAGTACACAATAGTATGTATATCAAATTTGGTCCACAGTCCTGGAGTTTATAGTATAATGTTGGAATAGGAAACTTTTTCTATACACACTAGTAAGTAAATATTTTAGGCTTTATGGGTCAAGAGGCAAATTTGAGGCTATTATGTAGACGTTTAGACATCCAGAGGGAAAACAGATTTCCATAAATTCTGTATTGACATGAGCCATAAATAAAAAGGGTGGGGGGGGTGTGGATTTGGCCCACAGCTGTAGTTTAATGACTCCTGCTATAGTGTGTAAATAATCATCCTTCACTGATTCTCAACTTAGTGCGAATCAACAGAAGCTCAGCCTTGATCTAATTTTATCAAAATGTTTTTACCCATTCACTTATTCATTCACTCATCCATCAAAATTTCATAATCTCCTACAGTGTGCTGGGCCCATATATAGTTCAATTTTTAGTACATCATGCTACGATGTTTAATTTAATAAAACTACCTTGTTTATAACAATTATATGGGAAAACATTTTATTCACACACATCAGCTAAAGTAATTCAAGTACCATAACACTGAGGGAATATAAGACCCACTTAGGAGATGAGAAAATTTATAGCCGTTCCAAGAATGAGAATTTCTTAGAGACATTCTGACTTACCTCAAATACATGCTTCTAAGTACAGCCCCAGGTGGACTTTCTTAGTCTCTGGTAAAACAAAAGAGTGGGAGGGGAGGGCCACCACTTTCATTCATCCATCCGTTCATCCATCTGTCCATCTGTCTATTCAGTCATGTTCATTGAGAGTCTACCATCTACTTAGCATTGAGGATAACATATATATCTCTCCACATGAAAGAGAGTACCTAGTGCTTTAAGGATGGGTTCCTCTCTCCCCTAGAGGGTCAAGTAAGCTTTTCTCAGGAGAAGGTTTGAGAAAATGAAGCCATTGCTTTCTTCCTGAATCTGCTTATTTACTCAGGTGAGCCAGCCACGTCCTCTCAGCCACCCATCCCCTGTAAACAAAATATCTGAAAAAGCATCACTGTTTGATGGCATTCACTCCCATTTATATCTTTTTACACAGAATGATTTAAAAATACCCATCAAGTCAACTTAAATCAAGCAATTTCCAGTAATAAATCTGTGACAGGTCTGGTCCCACTTGGCTCCTGTGGGGTCTTACTGTAGATTATCCTGTCTCAGCACACCGGGAGATAACTATTGTACAGATTGAAGAAGACAATTGGGAATTCTCTCTTTTTTAAATGCATAAGTTAATCAGTATAATCACTCATTGGTAATAAAAATCAGATTTCATTAATAACTGTCTAGATGCTAGACCCCATCCTAACATAAGAGCTAATGAACAACTTTCAGGATACAAGTTAATTTTCTAATGAGAAAGGACAATAGAAATATTGAGGTGCTAGAATTCATTGAATTATACTTGTGAAAGAATAAAGCTATTTTGAGTCATTCTTGTTTTCATTGCCTAGCCTATGACCCCTGTAAGACATTATTTCCACTATAAGTTTCACTAGCAACGTCTAGGAGCTGAGTCACAAGATTAGACCATATTTCTAAGGCTGGAGGTGAGGCCCTTCATTCTGCCACACTCGGCTTATCTTCCTCGGCCCCTGGAGAGATATATGACTGGAGTACACTTTGACAGGTTATCTATGAAATTCAGCTTCCTGTCTTCAATGACACTTATATCTTTCTTATCCCAAATGACTGTTTCATTTTTAAAAATGTCCACTGGTGGAAAATCATATATCTTTTTTTTATCCCTACACCCCAGGTATCATCTGTCCTCACAGTCTAAAATGTATTAACTACTTTTAACCTTAAAGATTATGATAGCCACTTAAAATCATTCTTATGATAAAAGCGCATAGTTGACCACTGATTACTATGCTCTACCTAAGTAGTCAGCTTATATTAATATACACTTACATTCATTAAGCCGTCTGTAGAGAGCACATGACAAATGGAATACCATATACATGTAAGGTATTATTTTTAATCTGGGAATAAATTCTAGTCACTCAGTGTTAGAAACTGCTTTTCATGCATTGCTTTGCTACTTCTAGTCTATTTCAATCTCCATCAGAAACTTTATGCTTTACTTCTGCTGACAGTCTATCTTTTGGGTTTGTCACTCCATAGGATCTATCTGCTTGTGGTTACTAAGGCATTCATACCAGCAGTTTTCAATGCTAGTGTATATTAGAATTACAAGGGGATTCTTTAAAAAAAATATTGAGCTTTGACTCTACCTTATACCAGTTCAATTAAAATCTCTGAAGTATACATGGAGCTTGAATACCACTATTAAAAAAACACAAAACTTTCAAGGTGCTCCTAATGTATTGAGAAAGGTTGAGTTAGATATTTAAGTGGGAAGCAAAGAATCTTTATGGGAAAATTATCTGGGTAGGAGCTCTACTTATCTATACTCCTGAATTATTAGACAAAGAAAAAAATGCCTTATTTCTCATTATTCCAAATGGAAATTTGAAACTTGTTCAAAAGCACTTGGAATATACATGGGAAGTTGAAGTACATGTCACGTCAGAATCTTCAAAATATTAGATATTAGTTTTAGTGAATTTAGGGCACATTTCCACGGGCCCGCCAGCTTTCAAGTTCTCTGTAATTATTACCCAAAATGTACTTGAGACAAGCTTAATTTATTATTTTATCTTCTCTGAAGCAACTGTAGATGGAAGTAGAAGACAATGTAATTGTGTTATTTCAGACAATAAAACAAATCACCTACCACAGAGAAGTAATCAAGCCATTTAAATTTGTGATGGTTCCCTAAACACCTGTCTCTTTTATTTTTAGGTCTTAATATATTCTCCTAATAAGTCTAGTTGAAAAAAACAAGAACTCATCAACACAGCGAAATATATATTTCTTCAGAAAACTGGCATTTAACTGAAGCTTCTAATCAACATAGAAGCTCTCAGCTTGGGATAATGTGAACGTTCCTAGGGAAGGCTCACATTTAAGAGGCCTTGGCTTTATTTCTTTTTATACAAAAAGAAAACCTTCTTGATCAAAACCCACTGGCCAGTTTTCTTTTTCATAATGAGATCCTTATTAATTTGCTCAAATGCAATAAACACATTAAAAAGGGTAATACATTCTGCAGCCAAGGAAGCACTGAGGGATCTGAAAGACAATAATTTTAAGTCATGGGGGGAATGTGCAATGTGAATTCCACGTATTCATAAATAGCATGTTTCAACCTAAAATATACTAATGGGCAGTGTAGAAATGGGGTAATGAGAACAGGGTTGTTTACAAAAAATGCAGATATGGGACTCCAGAATCAAACTATTAAAGGTCATTTAATGCTACATAAGTGATTGCTCATGATTGCAGAGACTAGTTAATTTCCATACTCTACACCAAGGTTTGGCAAACTATCACTAAAAGGTCAAATAGTAAACATTTAGGCTTTTTGTGACATATGGTCCCAATTACAACTACTCAATTTGCCATTGTATGGTGAAAACAATCATAAACAATAATGCATAAACCAATGGGCATGTGTTCCAATAAAACTTTATTTACTAGCGTTGGTCAGTGACAGGAGGGTAGCACTGGACTGGCCCTGATTCAAATAAATTTTTTAAAAGTGAAGTTCTGGCTCTTGTAACCACATAACTGATCTGGAGGTTGATTCTATATAGTTTGCAAGATTTCTGTTGTATCTACTGCTTCCTGGCCAGTTGGTCTGAGATTCCAAAGCCTTCATGCTGGCATATTTTAGAAAAATTACAAGGATGGAATAATGCTAAATGGAAAACTGTCAGAAAGAGGCCACATGTAACACAAGTCTAGGTTCTCAAGGTCTCTTCTAACCTTTTGAAAAGGGATTTTTAGAACAAAGCTGAGTAAAAAGTAAAAAGAATATTGGGGCACAAATTTCCACAAATCATAAATAAGAGTTTGAAGCCATGAAACAAAAGTAGCTGAGTTTTGCAAATGCTTTCTTTTAAATTCACTGACATAATTCTATAGTGTTTGATAACTGGTTCACGCATGTTAATTTAAAATTCATTGCTTCTTCCTGTGCGACTCCTTTGTGTTTCAGTATAATGAAGTTTTCCATTACTCACGACCCACAGATTTTAGAGAAGTAGAAAACGAACTCAATGCAAACTGCGTCACACTAGACGTTTTCTAAAAGGCTTCAGACTCAAACACATTGCTGGGCAGTAACATGATTGAGTCCAGGAGGTGAAGTCCCAAGGGCCCCTATTCACTCAGCTCCATTTAGTAAGTATCAAGAAGAGAGGAGGACTTAACATCGGCCTTGCAAGATTATAAACCCCGCTTTTTACATTTATTCCTTGTACACCCCTAATGGATTTCTTCAAGGCTGTATTGTCGAGGTCTCTGTTGCCTGTCTTTGAAACACATTTCCAAGGCAGGAATACTTTAGGTCCAGAGTTTTTGTGGGTGATCAACCTTGGTGAGGTATGTTCCCTGTGTGGACCTAAGAAAGACTGAGTGAAATTAAATTATGGATTCATTAACTGCTTTACTCAGTGCGTTCTTTAAGGGACTTATTTATCATACAGGATTTAATGAGGCAGTCTTTTTTGTAAGCAACAAGTATAATGGTAGAGGTCCTGTTCCATCATGAATACATGAAATGGACTGGCCGGTGCCCCAGGGGAGGAGGAGTGACTGGATAAAGACGGTGAAGGAAATAGCTAAAGAACATACATGCTTGCCCCATGGACATGGACAATAATTTGGTAAAGGCCGAGGAATGGGTAGGTGGTCAAAGGGGGGGTGGACAAAGGGTGAAGGGAAAGGAAACTCCTGCAATAACATCAATATGGAAAAAAATTAATAAAATTAATAAATAAACAGACAAAGACAAAAGAGGAGGCACTGGGAGAAAGAAATAAAATGGATATGCAATTTTGGTTCTAACTTTCCTTCTTTAGAGTGGAATCTTCAAACTCATCCCTTACTTTTCTCAAACAAAACAAAACAAACAAAAATAAAACATAGTGCTTAGTCTTAATATTGGGGGCAATTGGGAAAGATGAGGAATGTAGAATCAAATTTATGAACCTAAGATTGGGTCTGACTTGAGAATTCAATAAATGCTAGCTTTTATAATTTTATTAACATTATAATTAATAGTAATTATTGACAATAATGTAGGTGCAAAAGTGACATTCAGGGAGGACTATTTTTCTCAAAAGAAAAAGAAAAATGAAGAAAAATATATTTTCAAAAAATGATGCTTTAAAATAAATATCATGGTATCTTTAATAGTTGGAATTTGTCAGAAGCAAGTGAATAAATTAATAAAGAAAAAGGCACATCATCTGGCTCTCTCTCCTGTGCTGAAGTTTCAAGCTATGAAATGACTAAAAGAAAAAAACTATTCTTTTACAAATTCACTAAAAAATGATGAAATTTGTCCACAAGTAGCCAAAGAAAGGAGAATACAAGTATGAGAAAGAAGCACATGTATTCACACCAACACATACATACACGTACATACATACATACACATTCATTCACATAAACACTAGAGCCATTTTTTTTTTCTTTCTAATGGAAATTTAGACCCCCAAAATAAAAGCTAAAATATTGTAATTAGTGGTTGGTAGCTACTAAGAAAATTAAAATATTTGAAATTGAAAACCTGAATAGTTGGAATGAGAACAAATGCAATGATTCCTATGACATTCTACCCCTTTCCTTTGGGCCATGTCTATTCCAAAATTTCTTATTACTGCAACACAAGGACAAATGGGTAAATGAAATGGCGTGTGACTTGATCCGAGGAAAGTATGGCTGAATAACACAGTGTTAGTGCCAAATGCTTAAAGGAAGCATATTAAACAAGTATTTTAAAATGCAGAACCTTTTCCAATAGCCATAGAACAGCTGAACAAAAATGTCCAGGTACAAAATTAAATAAAGAAAAAGAAAAAGCATTTTGTTTGCAAATATGTTTGTGGTCACGTTTTTAGGGCCAAAATAATAAAAAGATAAAAAAGGCAAAAGAAAAACTCAATATGTATGTTTGATTCACTGGACACAGAGTTCAGATGTTTAATGAATTTTAATTAATCAATTAAAATATAGAAAATAAAGACCATCACCTACAGGCAGGGAGTCTGTCTAAATTCTACACATTTTCCATTGTGTGACATGCTGAGAAGGTATGTAATAAAGTGATGGTGGACCTCTATGGATGCTGTGGTAGGACACATCCAATCAGAAAACCATAGAGAAAGGAATGGAGAGTCTAAACTACCAGTGTTAAGTTTATAGGCTGACAGATTGTGAATTTTTGAAAGGCCTAATGTCTCATTAAAAACTTATCTTTTTTTGCCTTTATTTTGTCCCCGATTCTAATAATTATCATCATCTTGACCCAGGTTACCTGTTCATGACTCTTGATTTTTTTAAACTGCTAATGGTTAGCATAGAAATATTTTACTCTGATATGTACCCTAAGCATGGCAAACCCAGTCATCCAGCAAGAAGGTTCTAGGCCTCCCTTCTTAAATTCTTTTTAAAATGTTACTTATTAAAACAAAAGTAAATTGCTAATGTGTAATAAATATATCATGTCGTATTTTTGCTATGCCTGAATAAGTGGATAGCTAATAAATAATATTTTATGAAAAAGTAAATTAGAAATCACTGTTATTTATTTACCAATTTAATACCATTTCTCTTGGAACAAGTACCAAAATTTTTGAAAAGCTTTCAGATCCTTGGAGTAATAATACAGGAGATGCTAGGAAATGTTAAAAGACCCTTGATATTGAAGAGATGTATAGCATCAGTCTTTGTCTATGTCTTGGTTCACAGGAGCGTGCTTACCTGTAGTCTGGTGCCTAAAGGTTTCATTCATTCCCTATTGAAGCTTCCACTACTTTCCTTGAAATTATCATCTATATTCCCCTCATGAGTTTAAAAGCCTGCATTCTTTCCATTTATCATAGTTTTTATCTGGAAAACTGCAACTGTACTCTTTTGCTCTAAGCTATTATGACATCAATTAATAGGTTATTTAACAGATGATAATTTAATTTCATTCTTATAATACTCTGTAATATTTTGAATTTCATGATTCATTGTTCATTCATTAAATGCAAATTTTATTACTTCATTGTATATCCAGGGATGAAAGAACCTCCTAAAATGGATTAATTAGCCATTCATAAAACTGATCAAAAGTATCTGTTTCCTGTTCTTTGAAATAACTGTAAATTATAAGGCAGTGTAAATACAGCAGGTCCTCAAATAACATGGTTTCATTCAACATTTTGTTATAACGTTGATGGTATGTTGTAGGAACTTAACTCTCATTTATATCAAGTAGCCTATGGTAAAACTGTTTTGTTTTTTCTTCTTTTTATTGATTTCAGAGAGAGGAAAGGAGAGGGAAAGAGAGATAGAAACATCAATGATGAGAGTCATTGATTGGCTGCCTACTGCACACCCCTGAATGGGGATCAAACCCACAACCGTGAATGTGCCCTGACCAGGAATTGAACCTTGATCTCCTGGATTCTAGGTAGATCAATAATCAACCACTGAGCCAAGCCGGGCTGGGTAAAACTGTTTTTGTTATAGTATGATGTTTAGCTTAAATTTGCAGAACCTGTTAATGACATTAAGTGAGGACTTTGCACAGTGATTTTGAGTTCATGATTCCTCAGAAAATGCTCTTTATCTGCAGCTAATGGTGTGCCGCTCATGTGATATAGATAAGAAAGTTCAGAATTAATTTTAAAAAACTCTAAGCAATTTTCCTGTCATTTCTTCAAGCTTAGCTAGATTGGGATTTATAATCTTGCTGATTTCCCATTTCATTCTCATAAATTAATCATTCTGATATAAATGTTGGATTATATGTGTTTTTCCTTCTTCATGGTTACCTTTTTTTGCCTATGAGGTCTAAATTCCTTAGACAAGCAATTTCCCGGTTCTCTGTCTTCTCCTTCTAGGTAACATCAATCACCACCAATCTCTACTTCCACTTTTCAGGTTCCTTCAAAGCAATCTATCACTGCCTCCACTTATACCCTGCCGGTTAGTTTCCTCTTTCCACTGTAATGCAGCCTCTTTTCCCCTTCTCACTGCACCCCAACAAACAAATGTGATCATTTCCTATAATTGTTCTTGCCAAAGCTATCGCTCGCTAAGCATTGCTCCTATAGCCCGAGTCTCCCGGATTGCAGCTCAAGAGCCTTGCAATAAACTCATCTTTCTCTTTTGTTTTAGTAAATGTACATAGTTTTGTTTTTGACAGTACTCCAGCCCCATATACCTAAAAGTTAATGAAGACAAAACCTTCCTCCCCAGCCCTCACCTAAAACAGCCTGTTCTATCTCAGCTGCCAACTATAAACATTATCTTTTAACCTCCATTCACTTCCATATTTCCACTAGTTAACAAATCAATTTTGACTCCCTCTCCTCTCCCCAACATCCAATGAGACAGCAAGTGCAGCTAAGTCCACTTGATTTTTTCAACTGGACCTGTCAACACATCCCAGCTATTTCCACTAAGCACCTCTTCACTCTAGTGGTCAAACACCCTCCAAAAAAAGTTTTTCTGTGCCCCAGGCTTGTTAACTTGACATTTTTCTTCTTCTGCCATGCAACTGACCTATATACAAAGCTGAAATCTAAGGATGCCACTCAACTATTCAGAAAACATTAGTACATCATCACCACCATCTATAAGCTAAATTCAATAGGGTCAGCATGCTCTAGAAGGCCTTTAATCATTGCCTTGCCCTAGTCTTTAGCAGCCTCCGAAGTGCATATCTTGATGTGGCAACATCAAACCACTTGCCCTCCCATCATACACGACATTGCTTACTCCTTACCTTCGTGTACGTGGTGCTAGAAAAGCAGATGTATCCCCTCCTTCCACCTGGCTAACTCATATCCAGCCATTAAGGCTCAATCCATGTATCACTTCATACAAGAAGCAAGTCTCATTTCCCCTCACTCAACCACACAGCCCAGGTCAGTTGCCCTACTCTCTGCTCCCATAAGATGCCCTGCCTCTCCCATTCGGTGCATCGCGTTGTATTTGCAATACTGTGATACAGTGCTCCAAAGGCAAAGACTAGGCCCTTATTCTTTGTATTTCTGACAACTTTACTCATAGTTGCCATAAAGTAAGCACTCAATGAGTTTTTCATGAATGAATGGTTAAACGTATGTAGGTTAAGATGAAAAGACACTGAATGGAATCAAAGATTGAAAACTAACCACTCATGCCATACGAAAAGGTCTGCAACTAGACTCCCATTCTCAAGTGTGTCACTCATGGCTTTATGTGGGGAGAGAACTTTTCCACTGTGAATCATACTGCAACCCTAAAAATAAAATACCTAACACTGATTAATTGTGATTAAAATCATGTTGATTGATTTACTTTCATCTTGGAATGCAAGCTGATCCATAATGTATCCATAATGAAGTTTGTCCGTGAAATTCAATGTTAGTCAATATTTAAAACACGGCCATATCAACCAATCCAGTGCTTCAAAGGCATTAGACTACTTTCATTAGTAAATTTGCAAGAACAAATAAGACTAACACGGATTACCAAAACGTGTCCCCTAAGAGAAGACTGTTTTTTAGAACATAGCCTAATAAAACAAAAAAGATGAAATATTCTGAGGACAGTGTTAACATTTTCTATTCTGATTAATAAATGCAATTACTAAATTAAGTCTTGCTATAGTGATCTGAAAACTCCAATTCCCTTCCTCCACCCTTGATGCTCTTTCTAATTGTGTGTGTGTGTGTGTGTGTGTATAATGAATTACTCATGATTTCATTATCCCTAAAATGGAGATAGTAATACCTACTTGATAGGGCTTTGTGAGGAGTAGAAATTATGAGGGTCATTGTCCTGGAAATGATGTATAATAATATGATTGTTGACATCCCCAGACTTTGAGAGTGAACTATGCTTGCTATACTTTTGTTGTAGTCTATTGAGTGCCATGTAAACATCATTTGAGGGAATTTAATATTACCAGCAGCTGCTCTTGTTAGAACTTGCCTGACTTAGAAACTGCTTACAGGTGGCCAATGTTATCTGAAATTGCCGTTTGCAATGAGATAAGCACATTAATAGAAATCATCAAACCAAATTGACAATTACCAGAAGATAAGGTCAGCAGAAGGGTGACTAGCCATCCTATTTGGGTCTGAATTAAGTGGTTTTTGGAATACAGGACATTCACGGCTAAAACCAGGACGTGGGCAAACCAAGGGGAATCGGTCACCATATCACATTGGCCATCATGGGTATCCACATCCTTGAACGGTCCTAGAATTAAATAGGTTGTTCAATTTATATTCACTGTATGAATTAGTCCATTCTAAATTAAAAATAATCTAAACTTTTTTTGTACTATTACCACTTACTTTTTCTCTTTTCCAGTGTTTTTCCTTTCTATTCTATATTTATGGCTTTAAAATATTAATAGCTCTGCATACAGACAAATGCACTATCCTAGGAAAATTTGATACATTAATTAAAACACATTCAGCTACCATTTTTTCAAAGCTTACCAAATGAGAAAACATGAGGAAGCACTTTCTACTCTCTAAAGTACATTTTTTACTTTTGAATTATCTTATAAATACCTAATGATATCCCACTAATTTCCAAGGACCCGGTCTATTTCTGACATTAATCTGTAGATTTTTACTTTGTAACCTTGCTCTGATCACTGAAACAGGCCTCAAATGACTATTATAAATCACTCTCAAGATTTATTATAAATTGAGTTTCATATGAGTGAAATGGTACTGTCAATAAATTAAAACCATGTTAGCTAATAAATAAGATTTTTATCTAATTAGCATAACTTTCTGATGAATAACCTATATATATTTTGCAAATTTTTATTAATAAGTATAAGCTTGTGTTCATTAAATTATGCATATCATATAAATTATATATAATCTATGTAAATATTCTGTAGTTTTCAAAGCATTTTTCAATATTGTGAAATTACTTTTCATTTTTCTTGGAGGTAGAAGTTATATTAATCTTAAGGAAAGCATTAGATATTTTAAGTGGTATTCTAAAGTAAAAATAAAAAGTGACTATAATGCCTAGGAAAAGATTTATTTACCTATATATGAGTTGCCCCTAATATTATAATGATTGAACTTCAGATTGCATAGCTAAATGTTGTTTAGCAGTAACAGATTCTGATTTTATATTTCTTCTGCAAAACCTTAAAACGTGCTGAGAAATGAAAGCCAAGGATAAAAAATACATAGGATTATGTTATGTATTGAAAAACCAAATGCAATTGAGCACATAAAGGCTGGCATTATTTTTTTAAGAATTACTTATTTGCAAGATCCTTGATAAAACGTCAGATAAGAATACATAGCTACATGGCATTTTTATGGTCAGAATGAACTGAAGTTCATTCTTTAACTGTCCATTTATGTTGAGAAATATCTTTATAAGCACAAGTTACTTGGCTTGAGAGCTTCTCGAAAGAGAAACTTTCTTATATCTCTCTTTCATTTGTAAAACTTTATTAACATAGAATTATCCATGGGACCTGGGAATCTATTTTAGTATTTGACTTCTGAGGCATTTTACAAATTTTGTTGTTAATTTTTTCATGATTCCATTAGTAAAGAAACCCATGATTTCCCTAGTATTAAAAATGATTTCACTTAAAATTTATAGTAGCTACAAAAAAAACATATTCATAAAGTATATCCTAATTACTTTTACAGATATTTTAATACATTTAGTTGGACTGAAGCTGCATTTATTTCTCTAAGAGAACTAGCCACTTTACAAAACTAGCCACTGTGCTTAAACTGCAACTGTTGAGTTGGCTTTATTTTTAACTCTTTTAATGTGGAACTAAGGTCTGAGAAGTAAGGAGAATCACCCATTGTTATTCAGAAGCCTTACTGAAAGAGACGTGACAAATTCTAGAGATGCCCATAATGGGTTTTCATCATGATATCCTGCGAATGAGATAGGTGAATATTCTGTCAAGTTGCCAAGGTTAGAGGGCAAAAATCAGAATGGGTTCTACGGTCACCATGGAGACCAGCCCCTCCAACTTCAAACATTAAATCTTCTGTTTCATCCGGGTAAGCCAAACACTCACTGCTTCTGCCCAGCAAATAAAGATAGGATTGATGCCACTTGGACACATTCAAATCCAGCAATTCAGCATCAGATCCATAATAAAGTATGATCTTAATAATCTGGAAGATGAAATTAAATTATTGGACCAACTATTTAAAGGTAAGCCGTCATGGTCTGTAGATTCACAGGTCTTTGCTTTCTCTATAATACACAGGATATACCTGAGTATCCTTGTTGACTGTGAGTAACAAAATTTACAAAACAAAAGATGTCGCCACTATCCTGTGCTCTTGTTAAAATACCTGCTTCATTTATTGTCTGTCTCGTAGCAATTGGTCTCCTTGTATTCTTGTTTATTTACCTGGGCAAAAGCAAAATGAGCAGTTTTCCTTACTCATAGAGCCAGATGTGTTTTATTTTGTGTCCTGATACAGCATGGTCAGAGAGCAACATCACAGCTGGTTTCTACCTAATACAGAATTTTGGGGAATTCATATTTCTTCCTAAGGAGAAATATGAGAAGAGAAAGAATAAAATGTGCCTTGATTTTTTAAGGCAGCTTTTCAAGACTTATTTTTATCTGAAGTGTCTTTAGTTAAAAAAAAAAAAAAATACATTCTCATAAAATATAATGATGTGTATATATAGCTTGGGGGAGATGTTTTTTATAAAAGATTTGACTGTGTGCTACTATATTTTATGAGAAGCAGACAAGTGGCTTCCTAGGAGGGTATGCCTCCTCACTCAGGCATCCACATGTTAGGTCTGTGATATTTAATGATATAATTATTTCTGTTACCCTTATGAAAACTAATTACCTTGAAAATTATTCCAAAAGGATAAAAGATTGACTTTTTCCCCACCATGATCAGTATCTACCTGGAAAATGTTGTACACACTGGGCTATTCCACTTCATACTTATTCACGTCATTAACTCCTGTTCCAAAATGCCTTCTTTCTTTCCTTTCTCCCCTGTAAATAAGCATTCCATTGCCAAGTTATTTTCTAGTAGATCTATATTCAGAATTTTATGGTATGCAGGTCTCAACTAACTTCCCGATCTTTAACCCTGATTATAAGGCCTAGGAGCCATCATGGACTAGCAACATTTTCTTCCTCAAAAAACATTGATCGATGCTCCAAGGTCAAATGACCTACTGCAACCTTAAGAAAAGATGATATTCAGAATACGAGGAGAAATGATTAAGCTGTATCAGGGTGTATGTGTGTGAGCTGTAACAAACCCTCCTAGTAATTTACCGATGCAACTATCTAGACATGTTCAAAAGAATTTAGATGGAGGTCATAGCCAGGTATAAAAGGATAGAGAAAAGTTGGCAAATCTCCTAAAGCATCCTTGATGGATATCCCCAAAGCAAATGGGATACCTTTAGTAGGAAATATATATAAACAATAAACTTATCACTAGGTTACCTTAGTTTGGTTAATTGTAGATGACATATTTTTGGTGCATAAGTATTAAAGAATACCGCCACTTGGTTGCCTATGGATAGAATGAAAAGAGCAATCAACCTAGAATTGTTTTACTGTAAGGATACACTAGATGTATAAAAAGTCACAACACAGTGTGTGGTGGTCTCTGTACACCAGTGCAGCTGCTCTACCGAGGGGCCAAAAGCCAAGTATGTTATGCAGAACAAATGCAGACATTGCTAATCATAAACATCTAGAATTTTTGTGTCCTTTAAATCATACATTTATAGCACTCCACCCTTCAACCCCCAAACCTGCCATGAGGACCTTTTGTCAAAAAGTGCTTCTAAATTCACTGTGAAAGTCAAGTTTGGCTTAACCGATCTTTTATTCATATATATCTATTTTTCCCCTAAAATATATTAAATAGGGCAAAAATAATCCCCTACAGGACTGAATTGTATGCTTCATTTCTTACCTAACTTTTTAGTTCAAATTCACCTTTCATTCTATTCAGTAGAATTTATCTAATTGTTCAGCCACCCCTCACAGTCAAGGAGAAGTGTATGCTGGGTCTAACTCCACAGGAATTATAAACTCAAGATGAAAGACGGTTTAGAGTCAGCAGAGACAGAGCTCTGTAAGCGCACACCAAGTAGAGAAGGCAGGATTTCTTCCCTCTTGATTTACACAGCTCTTCTTTCTATTAGCATGTGCCTGGGATTCCTTGGTGGGTTGTTTTTTATTTTGCATATGCACCTTGGGAATATATTAAGTACTTCTGATCCTGAAAAGCTTGACAAATGACAGCCAACATGTGTTTTCCCTTTATTCCAGTCTTCTCCACAGTATAAGCAAACCTGCATCATTTTCCTAACAAGGAAGATAGGGAAGGAGGGAAGAAAAGCTGCTGGAGAAACAGTGATCAAAAAAAAGAGGCAAGACCCTTGTGTGATCTCCTTTATTTGCTATCCCTTCCTTCTGGCTCCCTGACCTATTTTGCTTGTTCCTCACACCTGGAGATCACAAAGCCCTGGTGTGATGCCCAGCCGGCAGAGTTAGGTGTGTCAAAGCAGTTCATCCATTAGGAGCTGACGTTTGCTCTAGCTTGGCCAACCCTTGTTTCACCAATGGGGTGGCAGGTTTCCAGGGTCACTAAGAAGAGGCGTATAGTTCCACTCTGCTTCACAAAAAGACACAAGTCACACATATATTATTTTAAAGTATTAGGAGAGTGCCACAGTGCCAATCACCCACATGTGACTCTTTTACTTGGAAGCAAGTATATGTTCTCACCCCTAAAAATTCTCCAGTTCCTTCAAGTACCTTTAGTGAATTACCACTGTATTAGCATTGCTATCTCTGGGTATGCATCCATCCGTTCATTAACAAATTCTTTACTTTTCTTCCTTTAAACTCTGCAATCTGCATTTGGAAAAGGAGAGTCAGCTCTTCCAGATGATGGAAGAAACCATGAATCTATAGGTTTCTGTAATAACAGTAACCTGATATTTTAAAACCCCAGGGTCATGATTTGTAGTCTTTCACATAACAGCAAAACTAGAGCTGCCCCCCCAATCATGAGCTGATATTTCTTTAATCACAAGATCATGAGTGATTCAAGGGCAGGAACCAGGTCTTGTCAATTGTGTGCCTACACTAAAATCAGTGTTTTACACACAGTAGGTCTTTAATAATTATTGTTGAATGGGACTGAATTTGTTGACACTCAGCACCAAAAATGATTTTTCAACTTGAATAATTTAAATACCTTTGCATTCAGTGGTCATACTTTGTCAAGCCAGCAGAATTTTATGAGATGGTAAGTAGATTATACTACACTTTCTTCCAAGTGTAATTAAATTTACTTCACAAAAACATGATTTTTAATCTGAGCACTCAAAAAGGGTGACCCTATTAGAGGGAAAAATACTACAGCATCCTTGAGTATATAGATCCAAAACTAAAGTCAACCTAATGAAACAGGACCCCATGGAGACTGATGCTGTGACTGAAAAATACTATCGTATTTTCTTTCTCAGAAAGTAGAAAACTGGATCACTTTCAAGTTTCTCACATTAGAGCCATTCTACAAATGAGCTGTGTCGAGGTACAGAAAAAACCAACAATATTTTATTTATAATCTTATTTTTAGCGTTTGAAACTACAAATTCTGGTTCTAGAGTTGTTTAAAAGGTCATGGGTTTTATAGATGCTCATATGTAAATTAATCTGTTGTTTGCTTTCCCCCCTCCCCTTTTTCCCCCCTTTTCCATTGACTGGTCCTCTTCCTAAATACAGAACAGGCCATTACATGAAAAATATAAGATCTTGCATTATATTCCTCATTCTCTCTTAAAAATCTATTTCTAATATTGCATTCCCCATTGGACTACTTCATAAGGGTGTGAGGGGGAAAATGAAAGAGGGGGAAAAATAAAGAAAGACAAAATAGACTGGATCTCACCACTAGAATTCACCATAAAAATCTCAAAGTGTAACAGAATTCTTACAAAATTTCCTAGACTGTATACTGTAGGGATTTGAGATCTCCTATGAAAAATATGGCAGTCGGGGATGGCAGGGACAGGATGTGGGAAAACGGTAAATAAGTGCAGCAAAAACAGGTTCTGAGGAATACACATAATTTTGTCTGCTTTAGATCACAATAGAATTTTTAATAAATAAATTTCTTTTCTTTTTTGTTTTTTTTTTTTGTAAAGACACTTTTTTTTTTGAAACAGTAGATTTAGCCCAGTCATTTGTGTCATTATTAATAAACTGTCCTTTTGTTCTGTTTGTTTTCTGTAACTGTTTTAGATTTGAGTCTCTTGTACATTGTCTTTAGAGTTCATTCGGATCAATAACGGTTCATGCACTGAACTGTGTATTGAATTTATTGTGTTAACTGTTGTTGTGTGGTTGAAGGGAGATTTGTAAGAGTTATAGTGATTTAGGTGCTCATGCTCGATAGCAGGCATGGGCAGGTGGCTTTCCATGGGTGTGTCTCCTGTGATCTCATCGTCCACATTGATGATTTCAACAGTCCTTGTGGGGGCGTGATGGTTCTGCCTATGGTGCTGCTTCCTCATCTTGTAGAAAATGACCAGCATCACTGCAGCCATGAGGGTGATGGCCACAAAACAGCCAATGATGATTTTGGTAGTCTTCATGACCTCATCAATTCCTGGGATCCCACTGTTTATATCAGTCACCGGGATGGTGAATGTTTTTTCCGTTGACCTTGTGCTCTGTGGCATGAGAGAAGTGGTCACATTGGTGGTTTCCCAGTCAGTCACTGGGGTGGGCCCCACGTGGTTTTCTGTGGTCCGTGCCTCATCCTGAGAAGGTTCCATAGTCTCTACTGTGACAGTTGAAAAGTAAGTAAAAGGAGTAGTGGTTGCTGCAGTAACATTCAGGGTGGCTGAAGCAGTGGTATTTCCAACAGAATTACTCACCATACATGTGTACATGCCTGTATCTTGCACGGTTACATTTGTGAAATTTAACGTGCCATCACTGAGCACAGCTATCCTCACTTTGTAAGCCCCGTGTGTCATGACCGTTCCATTCGGAGTAATCCAGGACACGGAGGTCAGGGATGTGGAGGCCCGACACTTCAGCTCAGCTGCCATGCCTTCAGTGACATTGAGGTCTGCTGGGGGCTCCACAATTACAGGGGCATAGCATGTGAAATAATTCTGGTCAAGCTCCCCAATGTACCTCCCTTTCAGATTGGGAGGAGTGTTACACCGGGCACAACAGGCGGTGTTGGAGGGTGCCATGTCTTTTATCCACCAGCTGAGCCACAGTATGTCACAGTTGCAGTTCCAAGGGTTGTGATGTAAGTGTATCCGTTCTAGGTGATGCAAGGGCGTGAAGAGGTCATGAGGCAGTAATGTTAGATTGTTGTGTGCCAGGTTGATCTCCACTAGGGACTGAAGGTTGTCAAAGGCATTCCGTTCAATCACTTGAATCTGGGACTGTATCATCCACAGTTTTTGAAGGTGCATCAACCCCTGGAAAGAGCCAGGCCTGATGGCAGACAAGTGATTCCCAGAAAGATCCAGCTCATCTAGCTTTATGAGCGGTGTGAGGTTAGGGATTTCCCGGAGGTTGCACATGGCAAGGTTCAAATACCTCAAGTTGGAGAGACCTTCAAAGGCACCTTCTGAGATGTATGAAAGCCTTTTTAATTCCCCTAAGTCTAGCCGTCGCAAAGAGGGGATTCTATTAAAAGCATAAGAAGGGATACTTTCAATGGGGTTGTTTCGCAACCAGAGTTCCTTCAGCTTAGACAAATATACAAAAGCTCCATTCGGGATGGTAGTAAGACGATTGTCAAAGAGTTCCAGAGTGTTGAGGTTCGCCAGGCCATTGAAGGCCCCAATTTCAATTGTTCTAATATGATTCCTGCTCAACTGTAGGATTTCCAGGTGCCTCAAGTGCTTGAAGCTGTTCACTTTGATGATCTGGATTTGGTTCTCATGGAGGTTCAGCAGCCGAGTGTTTGTGGAAATGCCATCAGGAACCTCTCGTAGGTTTTTCCGAACACAAATCACCTTGCTGAACTGGTTGCTGCAGGAGCAGACAGAAGGGCAGGTTTGAGCCCGCACCAGACCAGCCACCACGAGAAGTTGAAGAGCCAGCAGCACCACAAGCAGGGGGTCAAATAGGGCCCTGTTAAACCTAGGACCTATCATTATCTGCTGTGGATGTAAGGTCATCTTGTTCAACATTCATAATTTATCTGGTGTTGGTCCTTCTGGAGTTCAAATAGTCTGCAATATAATGAGAGCAAAAGAGAGTATTAGATCTCTTCCAAAATGTCTTTCTGGGACAATGTCAGTGACACAGTGTATCAGCTAAAGCCATCATTTCTCAAACTAGGAAAACAACAAATCTAATGTTCCTTATTGAGTAATGAATCATATTTTTAGAAAAATGTTTCTGCACTTTAAATTAGCAGCCATCCACAGCCCATATTCCATCAGATGTGCAATCCCAGAGAAATGGGAGAATGCAGCGGAGGCCCTTAATAGTGATAACTAACCACTGTAAGCCGAATGCATGAGGACATATGAGATGTACCCTGCCATTAGATTCACTGTCTAATCAAACTGGAAGAGTTCAGAAAATAGAATCTGGGGGCCAAACCCAACAAGCTAAAAGATCCCTTGCAAAATTTATAATAGCTTACATTTTATTTGGGGTTATTCTATGTGTCGGGCACCATGGGCTATAGACTTCACAAGCAATCCTATCCAGGAATGGCTACATACTTTGCGGGGCTCAGTGCAAAATGAAAATATGGATGCCCTGTTAATAATTATTAAGAATTTTAAATCAGTTATAAGAGAGCATTAAGCCAAGCATAGACCCTTCTGAGAATGGGGCCCTTTGCAATTGTACAGGTTACCTGCCTGATCCTATCCAATCCTTTATTTCTCTGATGTAGAAACTGTTATATTCTTCATTTCCAAGATGAAGAAATTTATCATAGAAGTAACATACATGAATTCACAGGGCTAGTAACAACAGAGCCAGGGCTCAGATGTTCATCCAATTGGTCCAAAAGTGTATGATTTCAAACACTCCACAAAAAGAAATATATATATTTCTTTCATAATTAATTTCTTTAGAAAACTTTTCCTTTGATGATCTCAGCTATAAACACTGGCAACTTAACATATGGTCCCTGTGAAGATTCACTGAAACAGTGACCTGCACAACTGCACATAAACTTCTAGAGAGTCTCATATACAAAAACGCATTATAATATAGCCAACCACTACCTACAGGCAGACATACCACAAATTAAATCATTTCCCATAAAGTGCAATATTTATTTACAGAAAATATTTTAGTATAACAGGACTATTACATGTCTTGTGACTCTATTCTTATTTTTAAGTAGACTTTAAGAGAAATAAAATAACTCACTCTTTGCATCTCTTCCATGGCAAGGAGGCATCCAAAGAAACTTGAGTTACCCAGTATATGCCCCACTCCACTGGTGTACCATGGATTGGGCAACTGTGTAATGGCTTCTCCCAAATCTCTCATTTCAATAAACAGTGACTCTTCTATGAATCTCTTGGAAAGAAAAAAAAAGGGGAGGGGGGCAAGGAGCTGACCACAGTCCAGTTCAAAAAGGCACTAATTTAGTAATTATTACGTGTTGCTTTGGGGAAGTTAACTTATGCCCTCCATGGTTCAATCTCCTCACTTGCAAAATGCAAGCGATAATGTTAAATTCCCCTTAGTGTTGTTGTGAGGAGAAAATTAGTGAACGTAGATACAGAGTTTAGAATAATGCCTCCCACACTGTAAGAACTCAATACACGTTAGATGTTGTGGTTACTATTAATACTGTTTTCGTCGTTGCCTTTAGCCAGACTTAGTAAAATGTCTGGGCATATAAAGCAGAAGAACATAAACCTTATCCCTAAGCAAATTATAATTAAAAAGGTGAAAAACAGGCAATTCGATGAGGTGCAATAATAAACATATGCTATAGGCTTTTGTTAGGACTGTCCCAAAGTCTATGTAACGTTGCTGTCTCATAATAAACAACATATAATAAATATTTAATGCATATTAAAATAAAATGATGGGACACTCAGTTTCTTCTCATATAAGGTAGAAGTTACAATAATATTTGTTATTCAAAGTTGTGGTGAGGTTTAACTGGCATGATCAGGAGCGTGCTATCAATAAAACATGCAAACATGACATTACTATGAATTGCAGAGTACAGATGCCTGTTCTCTTTCAATTCCCAGGCTGTTTTATTTTCTACTTCTAGCTTACTTCAAGGTCTTTTTGCTATTGCAATTAATGAGATTTCCCATAAATCGGTCATAAGTAACAATTTATGAATTATAACTGGTTGAAAGCTGATTTATAACCTACAGCAAATAATGCTTGGTACACGCACTGCATCGAATGAACTACTATCAACAAAAGGTTTTCTACTTTGAAATCTCAATTATGTTACTTTACATCAAAAGCCACGTTTCAACATCTCTTTCATAAGATGTTTTTATCACATCAAAAGGAAATCAATTTAAAGGTACGCACTGTCCATTACAATGTCATCTGGCAGCATTTATTTACAAATGGATCTGTATGGGTTTTGAATTAAACTATAATACTTTTAGCCTGGTCCCAGAGGATATCTTGATTTTGTCAACAGACCTTTCTTTTTTCTTTATTCATGCTTCACTGCACTGAGACACCCAGGAGGAGCTGAGTACCAGAGAGTAGTTAATGGGGATGCCTGACTTAGCACAGCATCATTGCTAAGTCAGCATGACCTGTCTAGACATTAGAACTAGTTTGGAAGCAGGGTAGGAGAAAGATACATTTAGTGAAACACAGCCACTCAACCCCCCTCCCCCAACAGACACCCACACTCACACTCATTTGCAACAGCAACAAACCTCCCAAAACACTTGAGTACCAAAACCATTTACCACACTCAGCCCTGACGCTGAGGCCTCCAAACCACACCTAACCAAGGACATCAACATGAGTTTGCTCTTCCACTGTCTTTAGAAGCATCTCTATCTTCTTCTGGGACTCCCCTGCCAAAGCAGATGGCTTGTTTCATTGCCCTTATGGGAACTGACCCAGATCTATCACCTCTCATGGAAAGCATCCATGGAGGCCTGTGCTCTAAGATTTTTTGAATCCATCAGGGCTCCTTGCTGTGTTCTCCAATCCTGCACTGCTGTACCATAACTCTTACGAAGTCCTAATCAAGTTCTCACGTTGGAAAGCCACCCTAAGATCAAACTTCCAGTTCTCATTAGATTCTGGCCTCTTCTTTGCCACTTCTCTCAGAAACTCCTTAATCTTTGGTGGGGTGGGGTTCTCCCTCACCCCGGAGAGCAATAAACTCAGCACTGTCTTATGAACAGGTTGTGCTGGTGATGTTTAGGGAGTTAGCTTTTTACAACACTACAGGTGGGTTATTTACTTAAAATGTGCTTGAACCTTGATATCTCTCTCTCTCTCTCCATAATTGTTGCCTAATCAATGTCTTACTCCCTTGCTCTTTCCCAAGAAAACTTTGTTCAGGATAATTCACTCCCATCTTTTAAAAAAAATCACAAAAATATATGATGGGCTTTGGGAGAGGCTGATGGAGCAGTGATGGGTAAATAGAGTTTGGTTTAAGCTAGGACTGGGCAAACTTTTCTGTAAAGGGCCACAGAGTAAATATTTCAGGCTTTGCAGGCCATATGGTATTCTTTTTGTAACTGCTCAACTCTGCCATTATAGCTTGAAAGTAGCTATAGAAAAAAGATAAATGAATGGGTATGGCTGTGTTCCAATTAAACTATGCATGGGCACCGAAATTTGAAATACATAATTTGAATTTCATAATTTTCACATCTCAAAAAGTTATTGCTAAATTTTTTTTCAACTATTTAAAAATTCAAAACTATTCTTAGCTCACAGAACGTACAAAAACGTGGTGGGCTGACTTTTGGACTATAATTTGCTGAGCTCTTTTCTAAACAAACTTTGGCTTTCCTATTGCCAGAGACAGGTTAGGTCTGGACATGCGACACAATTCAGCCAATGAGATATGAGGGGAAATCAAAGAAAGGGTCTGGGAAAAAATTTTTCTTCCACAAATAAGAAACATGGGGAAGTAGTAGTTCTTGGGAAGATCTGTTCGTTAGGTCACTCCTTTCTGCTGGTGGATGCCACTGAGTAAGCATCATTGAAGTCTCCCCTCCCACAGTCTTCATGTCTAAGTCAGAGACTTCCAAAGAGCTGGGACAGCTCACAGACTATGTGGTGATGAGAGATCCAAAGACCAAGTGCTCCAGAGGCTTTGGGTTTGTCACGATGCCACTATGGAAGAGGTGGATGCAGCCATGAATGCAGGGCCACACGAGGTGGATGGAAGAGCTGTGGAACCAGAGAAGGCCGCCTCTAAAGATTCTCAAAGACCTGATGCCCACTTAACTGTGAAAAATATTTTTGTCTGTAGTATTGAGAAGGACACTGAAGAACATCACCTAAGAGATTATTTGAACACTATGGGGAAATTGAAATGATTAAAATCATGACTGATCAAGAGAGAGGCTTTGCTTTTGTAACCTTGGATGACCATGACTCTCTAGACAAGATTGTCATTCAGAAATACCATACTGTGACTGACCACAACAGTGAAGTAAGGAAAGCCCTGTCTAAACAAGAGTTGGCTAGTGCTTCATTCAGCCAAAGAAGTCAGTGTGGTTCTGGAAACTTTGGAGGTGGTTGTGGAGGTGGTTTCGGTGGGAATGACAACTTTGGTCATGGAGGAAACTTCAGTAATCAAGGTGGTTTTGGAGACAGCCATGGTAGTGGTGGATAGGGTGGCAGTGGGGATGGCTTAATGGATTTGGTAATGGTGGTGGTTATGGAGGGAGCAGCCCTGGTTACTCTGGAAGAAGCAGAGGCTATGGAAGTGGTGGCCAGGCTTATGGACTCCAGGGTGGTGGCCATGGCAGGAATGTCAGCTATGACAATATAACAACGGAGGAGGCAGAGGCAGCTTTGACAGTGGTAGTGGAAGCGGTTTTGGAGGTGGTGGAAGCTATAATGACTTTGGCAATTACAACAATCAATCTTTACATTTTGGACCCATGAAAGGAGGAAACTTTGGAGGCAGAAGCTCTGGCCCCTATGGTGGTGGAGGCCAATACTTTGCCAAACCATGAAACCAAGGTGGCTATTGTTCCAACGGCAGCAGTAGCTATGGTAATAGCAGAAAGTTTTCATTGCTGCCAGGAAACAAAGATTAGCAGGAGAGGAGAGCCAGAGAAGTGACAGGGAAGCTACAGGTTATAAGAAATTCATGAACTCAGCCAAGCAGAGTGGTAGCAGGGCCTAACTGCTACAAAGATGACCATGTTTCAGGCAATACTCATGTGAATGGGCAAAAAACTTGAGGACTGTATTTGTGACTAATTATATAGCAAGTTATTTTAGTTTCTATTTTGTGGAAAGTGAAAAGCTTTCCAACAAAGTGTTTTTGTTTGTTTTTAAAATATGTTGTATTGATTTTAGCGAGGGAGGAAGGGAGAGGGAGAAAGAGAGAATCATCCATTGGTTGCTTCACAAAACACTCTGATCAGGGATCGAACCCACAACCTGGGTATGTGCCCTCACCAGGAATTGGACCAGCAACCTTTTGGCACATGAGACAACACTCAACCAACTGAGCCACACCAGGCAGGGCTTCAACAAAGGGTTTTAATGTAGATTTTTTTTTTCTTTTTTGCAACCATACTTATTGCTAAATGTAATAGTCTGATCATGATGCTGAATAAATATGTCTTTAACAAAAATCAAAAACAAACATGCAAACAAAAAAGTACTTCTTTCTTCTGCTTCTGGATAACCTTGTGAGGATAAGATGCCTGGAGTTCCTGCAGCCATCCTGTGGCCAAGAGGGGAGGCAGCCCGAGGACAAGGCTGATATACGTCAAGGAAGAAAAATGACAAGAGGGAAAGAACAGGCATTCTTAATATTGTGATAGGTAGCTGAATTCATTAATCCTGTAGTTGTCTTTCCTCTGTATTTTCTTATTATGTAAAATAACCAATTCCTTACAGTACAAACAGTTATTTTTCCTGGTTACTTATAGTCCCGCCTATCCTGATACTTTCATATTCATTCTTTTCTCTCCCTCTCTTCTCTCTCCCTGTATCTTTTTCCTCTTTTCATCTCCCTCTTCCTCTAACCAAAAGCAAAGTAAAGGCAAATAAGGCAGCAGAAAAATTCTGATTTCTTATACCATTATAAATCTGAGCTCTATCAAAGGAAACTAATATGAGCAACAAGATTTGCTTCTAAGAAAGGTGAGGCCCATCCCCATCATGCTAAGAAGGCTTTCTGTTGCAGTCATTTCTCTGGATATCTCTTTAAATTTAAAAAAAAAAAAGTTCGAATTTACAGGAAAAGAAAAATACAAAAAATTAAATACCACTTCTCCAAATCAAATTCATCATACAAATATTTCCTAATATAGTTCTTTTTTTCCCATCTGAAACTCAATTTTGCAAATCTATTGAGCTTTCTCCACCCCTTATTGCGGGAGTATGTCGTTCTGCAGCTTTTCAGAGAAAATAAAATTTTTGTAAATATGCCCAGGGCTTACCCTCTAGGTAAATGCAATGGAAATGATACAACATTGAAAGGGCCGTAACCCAGGGACTCAACCTGTCAAGTCAAAAGCAGGATCTTTGGCTAACCACACGGGTCTTGCACTGTTTCTAGAAAATGTTAGGATTTTAAGAAATTGAGATCAGGATAAAAACATCTGGATGTGCCTTTTCATTCTTCTAGAAGACTTATGCAGTTTATAGTACAAGAATAAGCATGTTTAATATTTAGAGGTGACGACATTACAATATCATTAAATGAGAAAAAGCAATGAGTAGAGAGAGGATGAGTAGGAAGAAAAGTAGGAAGGAAAAGACAACACCATGCAGCCAACATGTTGCTATGTTCTGGAGAGTATAAGACAAGGATTATAAAAGAGCTAAACTGGCCAGGTCTTCTAGAACTTCACAATCTTGCCGGAGCTATAATATAAATATGTAGGTACATATAAACAATAAAAAGTGTACATGTCTGTCTCTAGGCACTAATTCAAAGCAATGTATTCAATGCCTAAATGCCATGAAGCATAGTCAGAAATCAAAATAGACGCAGATAATCAGGGAAAGTTTTAAGAGGGAAGGTGGTGGTGGAGGTGTAAAAGCAGAGGCGTAGGAGCCTGACATAGTAAGAAAGCTGGCTTAATGGAAGCAGGGGGCTTACGCGGCGGAATTTAGACAGTTAAGTTGACCCAGTTGAAGGGCACTGAACGCCTGGTAGAATAATTTGGATTTGTGGCAATAAAGAGACTTAAGAAGAAACTCCAAGTTCTGAAGCAGGAAAGGACATGATGAGAACATTGTTTTAGGAAGAAGCTGCCCTTATGTGTGAAACAAATTGGAGAGAGAAGACTGGTTGATGGAAAAGTCAGAAGACTTTAATAATCGATATCCCTCAGGTTACTTTAGAACTAAGTGGAACTGATCTTCAATCTGATTATCTGACTACTGAGAAGTATATAGGTTCAAATTAACCAGGGTAGTTGAAATTCTGCAGAGTATAAAATACCACTAAAGGCAAAATTAGCTTCTGTATGTGATCACATTAAAAAAATCAAAATCAAAACAGTGTATTAGTTTCAGGTGTACAATATAAATAAAACAATTTTAAAAAATAACACACAGATGAGGGGAGAGGGTAAAGGGGAGAAAATGGGGGACATCTGCAATACTTTCAACAATAAAATAAATTCTTAAAAAAAGGTCTAATAAAGGCAATCGTCCAAAACAAAGGGGAAGTGTGTTCTAACAAAGTGAATTTTTATCTCAGATAAAATTAAAATCAGTGTACACAGATTTTATCATTTCACAAACTCTGGTGGGCAAATCAGGAAGGAGGTGTATCTGATTTCTAGTGCTGCTCATGTCTACTCTATAAACTACACACCAAGGACTACTAAACATACATTTAGTTTGGGCTCCCGGATGACATCCTATATTTTCCAACTTGGAACACGTTGAAGCATAGAAAGCACCCCCCGCCCCCAAGTCTATGTTAGCAAACTGAGAGGAACAAAAGCCAGATTTCAGATAAAATGAGGAGGGCTGGAGGGTTGACTTAGGATTATCGACTGTTTGATCTTTGGTAAATTTGTCTCTGGGTTGTGCCACCACATCAGTAGTTAATGTTTAAACTTCTAACTTTCTTGTCTTCCCTTCAACATATCCTCTGACAAAAGTAGGCTGAGCTCATCAAAAAAAGGTGAAAATTCCAGGGTTAGTTAAATCTGCTGGAAGCGACCAGATAAAGAATCCAAGGACTGCAACTAAGAAACTGGTCTGCACAAGAAAGATTCAAGACAGGGTGAAAACTCCTTGGTGTTTGACAAACTTTTCTTCATTATCTAAAAGTCACTCCAGGGGTGGAGATTTAATATTAGAACGAAACATGCAATGTATAGCCAGGCATATTCCAAGCATGTCTGGAAACCGCGCATGCTTCCCTGCAATTTCAAGAAGTCTCCACACTTTTCTAAAAACTTCACCCCTGAACCCACCTACCTTCCCCCAACCCTTTAAGACTTTCCTAACTTTCCAAAATCCAAAAGAAGGGATCTTTAGGCCATATGTGCCTCCTTCATTCTCTGATGAAGAAGACATTTTCTGATCTGCTTTACCAAATATAGTCTCGTTCTGATGGTGTGAATGACACCGGACAGAAGGAACTCGATCTGAGGTCTCTGACCTGCAGGGGTCAGTGACAAAAATTGGCCTTCTCAGAGCGGCACCTTCTGCACTTTCCATAAGTGGGAGTGATGACAATAACATTAATAATTAGACATTGAGAGGATTGTGTTCACTAAATGTCAAGCATATACTGAAAGCAAATCCCCAAACCTTCCCCTGCATCCGGATGAACGCCACTGTGACACACCCAGTTGCTCCAAGCAGAAACGTGAGGATCTTTCTTGACTTTTCTTATTTACATCCAGTAGGACACTATTCATCTGACTCTACTACTAAAATGTGACTGGATCCATCTACTTCTCTTTGTTGCCCATTTCTAGACCAAGTGGTCTTCATGTCTAACTTGGACACTGACGTACTCTCTTGCAGGTTTCTCCACGTTTGCAACCACCTTACTGCAGTCAGTTCCTCATACAGCAATTGGTGGTTTAAATGTCTAGATATGTCCATGTCATTCTTCAGTTCAAATGTTCCTGTTAGTTCTATACCCTTTTAGGGCAAAATGCAAACTGTTTTGTCATCTAACAAATGATGGCCTGACACCCGCCAACTTCTCTTACATTTCAACTTCCTCCACCCCCCTTCTGTCTTCAAGCACCCTGGACTTCCTCCATTCCTTAAAACACTCCAAGCTTTCCCCAAGACCTCTGCCTGAGGGTGCCCTCTGCCTGGAGCACGTGTCCTTTGACCTTTGTGTGGTTGGTTTTCCTTGTCATTCAGGGTTCCCTTTAAATTTTACTTTCTCAGAAAATTCTTCCTTGATCAGGCGGCCCAAAGTAGCCCTTCTGTCACCATCAGTCGCATCATCGTATTTAATTTTCACCTTAGCACTTATCATCATTTGGTATCTTCTCATATACTTGATGTTCTCTTACTGCCTATCTCATCTGAATGGGATGTTAAGTCCCGTGAAGCAGAGACTTGTCTCCCTAATTCATTGGTATTCACCTAGAGGAAAATACTCAACAAACATTTGTTAAATGCGTGAATGAATGAACGAATGGGCGTCCACGCAGACAGGAGCAGCTTCTAGACAGTTAAAGCTGTGAATCCATTGAGGACCTAAATGATGTTACGTACACTAATTGATCCCTGGCATCTAGTAGAGTTCAACTCATGTAGCAGAAATGTCATTAATTTCTGGACCAATGCTTGTCCACTTTTTAGTTATTTTCACAGAAATCCTCCTTACAAAGAAAAGCTAAAGAGCAATATAAAGGTCACTTTGTTGTCTCCTTGCTCTCTCTTTTTTTTGTTTGTTTATTACACAAAAAGTTTTCCTGTTTCTCTTAATCTGTTATCATCAATAGCAGCCCTGTTTGAAGCTTGGCCAAACAATGCCCTCTGCTGTACGTGCCTAAAAATAACACGATTGCCTTGAAAATTCCAAGGTGGACGATGCAAAAGCTGTTTTCATGATTTGCTTCTTTACAGGGACTTCAGGGCCAGGGAGGTTTGACTCAGCTTTCCAGTCATCCCCATGGATATAACCCTTGGAGCACACAGAACAAGAATCGTCACGGAAGGAGAGTCACATCATCTCCAAATGCCCTTGAAAACTGATCATCACACTCCTGCCTCCGAACTCGTTTGAACCAGTAATTAGGAAAGCCAGGAATGAGAAAGATCTGATTCCTTTGCCAGGATCCAAAGGAAGGACTTGGAATAGGCGAGGACCTGGGGTAGGCGGCGGCAGCTCCAGCTCTGCCTTAGCAACAGAAAGTGAAATCTACTTCATGTTAGAAAAGCAGGCCCAGAAACACAGCCAACCACTTGGCAAAGCTAAAATAAAATTAATTTGTTGTTTTTTTTTTCCCCTGCTCGTTTAGCCTCATGGGAGGCAGGAGGGAAAAGCATACCTGGCTCGAAGATTCTGGCTGCTTATGAATCCTTTTGATCATATGCACATTTTGGGGTTGATTATTTATGAAGACATGAAATATAGATGACTGCCTTGTTTTTCAAACGAGAGGGTAGGATTTAAGGAGTTCAGGGATATGTCTGTATTTTTATGATAGCTGCTGCTGTGTTGGTTTAGCGAAATGCATCACCAAAGAAAGCCTAAAACCTCAAGCTCCGCACACCGCTTGCTATTTCATACTTCAGGAGATGAAATCAGACTGGCCCAATGATCAGAAATGTGCTGGTTTGTAACAAGGCCTGCATTCTCCTTTGGACTAACATTTTTGATTCTGGGGCCCTACCAAAGTGTAAAAATGTCTCTCTCCTTCCTTTCTGCTCTTTTTCTGAGGTTCAGGGCCACCAAATGATTAATATAGGATATCTTTACATGCAACATTGGGTTTTTTGTTTTATACTTTTCCTGGGCAGGGTTGGGGGGAGGTCTTCAAAGTAACTCATTGTATATTTAGTGTAACAACACACAGGGAACTAGACAATCACAGTTTGGGAAAACATATCCCACCAATAGTTCCTCAGTGCTCATAGAATGCAGCCTAAATCCCTTACTGCCTCTACCCACTAGATGCCAGTAGCACCCCCAGTTATGGCAATCTACACTGTCTCTAGACATTAGCAAACGTTCCGGGGGGGCGGGAGGAATTGTACCCTCCTGATAATCGCTGCCTTATATGTATGACATGCAGGACACCGTGATGCTGCGCCATATTGCTTTCCCACTCTTATGTCCCACGGTTCCTCACAATACAGTCTAGGTTGCAAGATGTTTCTGATTTTAAAAATATACCCCCTACTTTTCTTCTTCAGAGCCTTGCTCCCATTTTTCCCATGGCCTGGAATGTCCTACTCTGATAATTCTTTCAAAATTGTACCCAACGTCAGAGCCAATTTTACAATGACAATTTCTACTAGACCTCCCTTGGACTTATTGGACAGTATTAATACATTCTTTCCCTAAGTGTTTGTAATGCCAAGATTACAGCACTTATCAAATCTGTGTTTGAATCTAAATGTTTGGAAATGCATTCGACCTATTTAATCATAAACTTTCTAAGGACAGGAATGGAATGATGTCTAGGCAATCCATAAATATTTGCTGAATTGCATTACTGAATGTAGTCCACATTTTAATTCCTGTTCAGGAGCCAGGCTAATGAGCTAATTTTATAATAACAAAACATGTATCAAGTCCATTGATAAGATCCATATAAGAACCAAAAAAATAAAAATGGTATACAATTCCTATAAATGGTAAAGAGGGGGAGCAATAACTACTCCTTGCTCCCTACCCTGACCAAAAAAAACATAAATAAATTAGCATTGTGAAGAAGTAGATTACACAAAATCAGTATGCACATGGGTGATTGAAAACAAAAGATTCAGGTAAAAATTTTTCCTTACCAGCAATAAGCTGAATGCTATATACCACACCCACAGTATCTGGCACATTGTATATACTAAATATGTATATATTTAATTAAGGAAAAGAGGAGATAATAAAGAATTTTAAAAAGAAATAGACTCTAGAAAATATTGGTTATTGTAGGTTGCCTATTACTTACATGACTAAGTGTATGCTAATGAAATAGTTTTTTGGGTTTTCTTATCAGAGATACTATTGTGTGTAGTGACCATCTGTGAAGCTTCCTAGAGACTGGATATTCTGATTTACATACTCTATTGTTGTGAGGATACATGAGTTAGTATATTAAGAACAATGCCTGGTATATATAGTCAATACTGCATGAATGCTTGTCATTGTTTTTATTACTGTTATGCCTCTACTGTTGACAACTGAAGTCCAATTATAAAGAATGATTAATACACCAGATTATTATAATCTGATGCTAAAGAAATTTGAATCTTACAACTAAGATTTCTTAGTTTGATTTTTCATTAACTATCTTATTTAATTATAATTTGCCTTGTCATAAAAATGTATAGTTCAATCCATGGGTTCCTCAAAAGTTTATGAGTGGATTATGGGCAATTTATGAATCTCTTGAAATTATATGCAATTTTTTGTATAAATGTGATTGTGTGTTTTTATAGGAAGATTATTCATTGGTTTTATCATCATGTTCTCTAAGATATATATGACTGCAAAAAAATTAAGTTCTACATGAAAAGATTTGACATATTGAAGTATATGAAGGGTCTATTATAGTTCTAACCATAATTTAGCAAATTGGCATTCTGCTCTAAACACCCATTTCTTCTGTGCTTAGTAAGTGTGACTACCTTCTCGTGATGAGCTACCAAAATCATATTTCTGAAAGTAAAAACTAAGGACTAGACCCAGGTGTGAGAAACTTCTTCATGTCTGTTGTGAAAGGTTATGGAATGAAGTCTTCCTTGGTGACAATGATCCTTGGCACATATTTTAAACACTGGTACTTAGGTGACAGTTTGCCACCCCATGTCATTTCTTTATGGAATTTGTGTCAATGTAAGAATCAGGATGCTGCGTGATGAAATGGGGTCCTGAGCTGCCTCAATAAAAAGAAACATGAACTTCTCTGCTCCCCAACATTTCTTCATTTTCCATAGTTTATTTCTCAAGGGGAAATGCACTGAGAGAGTGCACCTGAATTGTTGATGTTTATCTATCTCTTAGAATATTTTGGACAATAATGACTAATGCCAAAGGAGAAACTATCATGCTTACTAATATTTGTAAAGATCAAATATATATCAGGAATAAATAGGAAAAATCATATTCAATTAAAACAACTACAATCAAACTGTCTATAACCCTCAACCCCCTTCCCCCCAAAAAAGAATCTAACATTGTATGAGGTTAAATTGCAGAAACTTGATATGTGTTTTAGCCACTTAAGACGTACAATACAATGATTTTCTCTAGAGAATCTGAGTTTGAAAAAAGGAGTTAAAGGGTAGCAAATGAAAGAGGCAGAACATATTAATAAAAATATGGAAAACTATTTATCTCCTCATGACATTCTCCTGTCAGTCTAGAGGCTAACGGTTATTCTTTTATTTTTATTTATATGTATATATTTATATATTAATATTTACATATTTTCTTGTACAGGTTAATGACAAGGAAAGTAACTAAAGAAGCTTTTCAAAATATAATAAGCCCATCTTAAATATAAGTCCTTGGCAAGGCGGGTAGAGAAGGATTTGATTTCAGAAGTTGGCAATGCAGTTAATGACTTGGCTTCCAATATTTCCTTGGGATTGATGACTAGCTGGGAGGAGTTGATAGCCATTAACCCCCACCTGCTCATTAATCCTTAGGAAATGCTCTGTGCAAGGTCATCGTTGCCATTATAGGTTGAAAACAAACCAACCAACAGTAGTACTCAAAAGGCATATGGATTTTTGTAATGAGTAATGCAATTTAAGTTGCCTTGCAAAAACTCTGAAGACAACAAATATCACATATATAGGGCATTCAGGTTTTAAAACTACCTTCCAATGTTTTACCAAGTACTTTCTTCCCTGATTATTATTAAACTAGGCAAAGCCCTAATTTCCTAGACAGTAACCAAAAAACAGTAAACATGTCTGGGATTCATTTTATAGGAAAGTGCTGAGAAAAAGAATCTTAAAGTCATTTCAGCTCTAATACTGTATAATTCTAAATATGTTCACCAACACACTGTGTGAACTTTAAGTGGAAACTCCTTTGGCTTGGTAACTCCCCATTATCAATTATTTGAAACACTCCTGAGACAAGCCTAACACAAACAACAGAGTCATGAACCAATGCCAAAGTGCTCCACTGAGTGAGTGTGTACATGATGATGTGAATAATTATAAGTAGCCTGGTGTTCAAGGGGAACTAAAAAGTTTTGAACAGTTAGTAGAGGCTGTATGGACATGAGATTTAGTAGGATATGTACTTCGGATAAGTATAACGTCTAACATTCCAAGAGAGAGAAAACTACAGGCATTTATCCCTTCAGTAAAATTTGCTGACTTTCTACTAAGTGTCAAGCACAGTGCTCAGTTCTTGACCCTTAGGGCAAGTGTTTCCCATAAATCTCACAGTGTAGGGGGAGTCATAAGCATGTAAACAAGAAATTATAATATAGCAGAAAGTGTAAGAGAAGAATGAACGGTTTTAGGAGAACGCACTAAGAGAGAGAAGAAAGAGAGAAAGGGGAGAGCTTATTGGACAATAGGCATGTGGTGGGTGGGAAATGTATAGATGTAATCATGGAGTATAGGGCAGAGAGAGGCACAGCTGACTTCTATTAGGAACATGTACTAATAACCAGTGGGATAGAAGGTACACTAAGTAAAGTAACAGCAGATTGTGAAAAATAGACAAAAGAAGTTAGATTCTATATTAAGTAATGGGATGGGTTGTAGGGACTTGGCTTTTCTCCTTTTGTTGGAAGGAAATAGGACAATGAGAAGAATATTTAAGGGAAAGCATATTTGCAATAAGATGGAGAATAGATAGGGAAGAGCACACGGTAAGACCTAAAGGTCAGCTGAGAAATTATTTCAATAATTGAGGTATGCAATGATAAGGGCCTACACTAGATTTTTCTTTTTACCTAAAATATAAACTGACATGCCATCATGATTTCCATATCTCTGTTCTGTAATCCTCCCTCCGTGAGACTCCTTCCTACTTCACCAGCTCCCTAGATTCATGACCTATAACTGGATGTTCTGACTTCTATCTATTTTGGACTCCCTAAAACATCAGAGCAAGTCCTGCTCATCTAGTCCTGGCTCCCACCAAAGACCTTGGAGCCACTGCCTTCAGTTTTCAGCATGAATTAAGACTTTAATAAATTCACCAAAATGACCCATAAAAACCTGATAAGGAAACTCTCTTTAATTGAGTCTGTGTTTACGAGATCTGAGCAAGGGGAGGAAACAGAATAGACTCTTACTGTGATTTCCAGGCAACGTCATTTAATCAGAATACAGATAGCAGGGATGGCCTCCTAATTAGGACTGGAACCGTTTTCAAGTAACCTCAACACTGTTAACATTGCATAATGAGGAAACCTGGGTGATGACATGTCAGATAATGGAAATGACTGTAATCAGTGATTTCTTTGTTTCCCCTTAATGACCACAAAAGAGGGAATTATATGGCCACTGTAGACATTTGGAAATTGAATTCTTATTTATTTCCTTAAGACAGTCCTCATTTTGCTTGGTGCCAGTGTTAACCAGAGTTCATGCTTATCGGAACCAAGTCCTCTTTTTTGCACACAGTTCCTTTATAACAGATTTGCTGTCAGTTACCGTGGACCCTTGCAAAATGAGGACTCAATTCCAATATGAACAAGCATCAGTTAACACAGTAGCATGCAAAGACAGAACTCCCTCTATGTTTCTGTATTCATTTGCCTACAATGCATTATATCCAAAAATAAATCATGAAAAAAATCAGGAATACACATGAAAAGCAATGAGGAGCTCAGTCCCTTATGGTATCTTAATGAGATAAGACAGTAGGGGAGCCCGTGTATGTCCTTATTTTAGCCATTAGTCAACTACTTTTTCCTTGGTTTGGATAATGAACATTCTTCTTTGGTTACTTCTCCCACCATGTTTCTTTATTCTCTAAATGATGCAATAATCCAATTGAAAAAAACACAAAACACAAGGCTGACATTCTAGGTAGATGTTATAGATACTAGGCTACATTAATGCAAGCCACCTGAACTTTCTGTTCCCTTCTGTAATGTGCAGACAAAGCATATGCTCTTCTTATGCTAAAGAAATACTGAAAAGTTAAAGTTTAATCAAAAATAAGTGTACCAAAAAGTAATATCCACAAATGAGAGTAGGATATGATTGTCACTCTTACACTCCCCAGCTCTATCTTTTAAGCTGTAATTGCCATGTGAACAGAAATGGAAGGTGGATCGAGATGTAGTCAAAACTCAATGGTGGGCAAACTATTGCCCACAAACAAAATCTGGCCCATCACCAGATTCTGTCAGTAAAGTTTTATTGGAACACTTACACATCCATCCAGGGATGTATGATCTATGGCCGCTTTCACAGTAAAGCACAATTTTGTGGTGTGACAGGCTCTATGGCTCACAAAGCCTAAAATACTTACTCTTTGGCCCTCTACAAAAAGGTGTGATGACCCTGCTCTAGAGCATCGAGAAAGATTCCCTTTATTACCCACTCTCCTCAGCCCCAAATTTACCAATATGTTCTAATAGGGCATGGAAGAAAAATATTAAAATGTCCATATGTAACTTGTTTCATCTAAGAAATAAGAAAAGAAGGTTAAGACTCATTAACATGTCAATGGTGCCAGGTGTTCCATAACAGAGGAGAGGAATCCTGAGCAAAAGAAGGATTTCCCAACACAGAGGGGATGCCTGCCCCTCATTATCTGTTCCTATGCTTTCAGCACATTGTGACGTGCTACTGTTCCTGGGTGTCTAAGTGGTTTTAGGGATTATATTATTCAGTTTTAACTAACTGATATAAAATGAAGAAAGGGACTTACAGGGATTCCTTCAAAAACAACACAGAATGCATATTCTAGTAATAAAACAAGTATAAGCCACAACAAATAAAAATGGTAGAGCTAAGATTTCATCTCCTAGCACGAGCTCTCTGAAGCCATAAAATGATTATAATTTAAACACATACTCATTTGGATTAATTCTTTATACCTGTGTCTCTGTGTATGTGGGTACACTCCCGTGTGTTTGTGTGTGTTAATGATCATGCTCTCCAGCAATCATGCCATCACACCCTTATCCTAGCTGTAAACTCTCTTATAAATTCACTAGGGGCTCACCAGCATCTCTGACTTCATATCTGACTTGAGGTTTTTTTTTTTCCCATCCCACCTTTTCCCATCCAGAAACATTCAAGTGTTGCTGCACAAAATCAATGTCTCATCCGCCCCTGAGATTGAGAATTGTAATTGTACATGTCCCTTTGAATCCTGAGAGAACAACCTGGAAACAGGTCTGCAAGAGACAGATTTTGCAATGATCCCTTCCTACTTTTGCTCCTTCCCTGACAAAATTTTCTTCCTCCCACCATAATTAGAAATATGAATTAAATTCTGCTGGATTTTCAGCCTTAAAACTCATGTACATAGGACCCAAATAAGAACAACAGACTTTGAGAGTTTTAATTATAAGAAGAATTCTAGAGATCTAGGTAAAAATTTCAACTTCCTCCATCACTATAGGGAGATCTTGCCAATAACAGCTCTGATTCTCCATTATGTTAACCCATAAAATGGGTGTGATATTGTCTGTCATTCTTTTATCATTGTTATCAGGATACCTTGTGATAGTGTATGAATTGCGAGATAATTTTAAACTATGAGTATTAGGTAGATTTTGAAGACTGATCATTTTTCACTTTGAATCCATACTAAAAGCAAAACAATTCAGAAAGGTCGGGAGGGAGACAGCTAAAGATAATGCTTTTCTAGCTGGCATACACTTTCTGGGTACTTTGAATATGCTATTTAATTTAATCCTCATAACAACTGAATGATCCTTCAACTAGATGCTCTGTTAATCACTTACCCCAAATCACACCATCAGTAATTGATCCCAGGTCTGCCTAAATCGGCCCCCTTTAACCACTGCACTGCATGCACACACTTTCTAGCTTTGGATGAATGACTTACTCTGTTGGCAACTCATTTTTTTCATTTCTGAAGGGATGGAGAGAAACATCACTACTACAGGGCACTGGCTACATTATCATCTCTAATCCTAATAAAAATCCATTTCTTAGAAATGCTTATATTCATTTGGTCTTTGAGAAACCAAGACAGAACATGTAAGCACTCTACTCCAGGCTTTCCAGCCAGCTGGCTGGGGGGCCTGAACTTCAACCACCAGCTCCAGATCCATCTTCCTACCTGGCAGTGAATTCTATGGGATTAACTAAGACAACCTAAATGAAATTACATAGCAAAATACCTGGCACACAGTGGGCATACAATACATAGCATGTGTTTTCTTTCCTAAATAAACTCATCTTTTCTCTTGGGATATAATCAGCACAATGACTTCATGCTCCATTTAGAAGACTAAAAATTAGGACTGAAAAGAAACATCAGTCTGGGTTGGCTAAATCAAGGAAAACCATAGTTGGGGTATGAATGTGGACTGTGATACATAGACTGCAAATTTTCCACTGGGTTCCTTCTTGCCAGCATGTGCTATTTGAGTAAACTTAACTCTCAATTCTTTTGTTTTTGAAAAAAAACATTTCCAGCTAATAACACAATTACACTTAAGTATCAGAGCTCATTTTAGTATTATTGCATTTGTTAAATCTAACTGAGTCCAAATTACTTCCTCATAAAAGAAGGGGAGGAGGAAACTGAGGAGGAGGGAAGACTGAGGTGGGGAGAGCATTGTGAGGGTTAAAGGTAGAGCAGGAGACTTGTACACAGAGGGACTGAGAGCAAAACGGAGAGATGTCAGTGCTGCAGATAGCCTCAAGTCCAATAAAAGTCAGTTAAACTTGCTGCCCATGGTTTCTATGGAAACCCCTTAAGTTAAGAGTGGAACACTGACATTTTTTGGACTGCAATTCACAAGCTGTTTATTTAATTATGATGAAACATGAGACTGTTAGGGCCAATACTATTATCATACTGATAGCATTTAGAATTCAAAAAATAGGTATAGCAAAATAAAAAGCTAATCTCTCTCTCTCTTTTTTTTTTTTGGAAAACTATTAGCTTCATATGATTTGCATGCAAATAATATGCATCTTGATTTTACAGGACTTCACACATGATTTCCCGCAGGCGAACCCAAATTAGCCAAATGACATTTGTGAAAAGGGAGTTCTTCAGAGGTCTCGTGCCAATTAGACACCCCCCGTGCCCAGTGAACAAACCCAAGGTCACAGCGTATTTTCAATTAAACACAGGATAGCGCCAAAGAGCAGCACAGCTGAAAAGCAAGCTCATTATTGCCCCATAGATCATTTGTGAGCAATGAATAGGTCTCTGGTGTTTTCCTGTTTTATAGACATTTGAGTATAAAAATAAAGAAAATAGCTTCAGATTAGCTTTTGCCTTCCAAAATAACCACTTTTAAGGGTGTTATTCCTGGTCCCTCCCCCCAAATGACTAGAAGCCATCACTTCTCTGTCTCTAATTGGAAAAGGTGTGCTTAGCCTTTAATATGGCAACAAGGTACCATCTGATGGATGGACTTATTCAAACCCTTGTTCCTTCACTAAACAGACACCTAATGTCGACCAACTATGTGTAAGGCACTGTGCTAGGGAGGCAAGAAGATTAAAACCTACTCCTAACTAGACTTTTTAGAAGGGAATGCATTAATTTTGTTGATAAATATTCATTGAGGGACAACTATGGCTCATAAGTACTAGACTAAAATAAATCCAGGATCTTACCTTCCAGAAGACTACAATTTAATGGAGACAAAAAGACCCCTGGTCACAAATCACAGAGCAAGAAGTGAGTGCTTCTGCCTCCTGCATCCCTCCTCCCACTTCCCAATCTTCTCTCTATGGATAGAAATGCCACCCATGGCTGCTGTGCTACAGTGGTAGGTAAGCATGTTTGTGCATATGGCTTGATTGGCTGGTGGAGGGCATGGTGAGGATGGAGCTTCAGAAATATTTCCATAGGAGAACCACTCATCCAGCTCTGTCCATGGGCCACCACTACCCTTATAAAATCTTTAGTTCTTAATATACGACTAAAGGAAGAGGCACTCACAAGAGAAGGGAATCCCAAGGACAGCCATCTCTGGTGGCGAGCTGGGAACATGAAGGCTGTTTCTAAAGGGGCAAAGAGAAACATACAAGAAATCTGCAAATATGACTCCAAATATGTCTTTCCTACCATACTTCAGCCTATATTTTGAAGCCCAGTAGTGGTTTGCAGTAGCTGGGCGTCCCACAAGTTGCTCGTGCTAGCAAAGCCAGCCATTGCCGTTACTGGAGTTGACACTGTATAATGAGCCACTGCGCATTAGCTGATGCTGGGGTGTTCAGTGTTGTGGGAAAGATTTAGCAGAAATTATCACCCACCTAGCTCTCCAGTGTGGTCTCCATGCTGTAAACAGGCAACGTGTTTAACAATCTAAAAAACAAAACAAAAACGCTTCCATTAGAAAAATTCAGCGCATTTCTCTATCTGCTGCCACCACCATCACCGCAGACAACACTGGTGACAATATTTATTGAATCACAACTGTATTTTAACACTCTCCTGGGAAGAGAGCCAAGGCACTATTTTAACCACGGCCATGTTGAACCACGCATTGTTTAATGCCAATAAAAAATGCAATGGTGTCAGAAGATCGGCAGCCTGTACTTAGTTCTGATTTATCAGATGCATGACCTTAAGCAAGTCACATTTTCTCTCTGTTCCAGTGTCTCGATCAAAACCATCGCTGAAAATTGAATGAGATGATGTGTCTTGAATATGGATAAGAAATAGTTAAATAGAACACTCTGAATTATTAGAGTTACATGACACGTTAAGGTTTGACATTGGTTTCTGCTGCAAACTCCAATTGGGTTTTTTCCCCACTCCCAAAGCCAAGAGATACTAACATCTCCTGCTCCTCCCCACCCTTCACACTACCCTCATTTCCCTCCTAACACTCCCCTAGCAATGGCATGATTTGAATTTAGAATCGGAGATTGAGGGCCATGAAATAACAGAAGCAGGGAAACATGAAGAAGTAGAGTTGTCATTTTGCGAAGCATAGTGAGGTAAACAAAACAATCTTTAATTACAACAAATACAGATCTTTACAGCTTAGACATACAGTTGGTGCAAACTGCACAAAGAGGAAATCCTGAGCAAGAACAAATAGAAAAAGCCCATGCAATTAGTAATCAAGATCAAAGGACTGACACAGATGTTGAAATCACCAAAAATTCTAGCAGGAGTGGGATTGGAGAGAACAGGGAGGCAGGTGTTATAATCTTCAAGGAATGAGGTGCGAAGTGTGGGCCGGTGCTTGACTCCTTCATGGAGGTGTTAGCAGGTGGTGGAGTTCGATGGTGCAAGCTTCAGAGCTGAGTGTTTCACTGTGTTAGATGGTTTTGTTTGAAACAGATAATGTGAGTAAAAGTGTTTCTTAAATTTCAAAGCAATATGCCACCAGTGAATATCACTATTATTACATAAGTAAAACTGAATACAATCAAAATATATTTCTGAGAAGGTCTGTGGATTTTTTTGTCATCGGTTTTAAAAAATGTGAACTCAAATCTTATAGAAAGTTTCCCCAAATCTCATGGTTTCAAGAACCATGGATTACCCTCCAATAGTACATATGAAATATGAGTTATAAGTCAATGTGCCTGGGATTTATAATAATGCCAGAGCAAGGCAATGAGTAATGATAAGTGTGTGTAGAGGGGGCAGAGAAGAGGTGAGAGGTGAGAGCTTATGTCCATTCCTAAATCAAGCAGCCAATTCTCATTTCTCACATTAGGCACAAATTAGCAGCATTCGACACAGTGGCCACACTGTCCTCCCCACCCTTGGCTCCTAGGAAATCACTCTGGGTTCTCCTGTTACCTTAATGGTCGCTATGCTCAGCCTCCATCACTAGTTCTGCCTTATCTCTTGGGCCACTAAACCTTAGCGTGCACCTGGGCTCCCTGAGTGGACCTCTTCTTTATCTATACTCTTTATGTGATCCCATAGTAGCTTTAAATGTCACCTAGAAACTAAAGACTGCCAATCATATATCTATAGCTGGCAATGCAAACGTGTGTGCGTGCGTGTGTGTGTGTATGCGCACGCACTCATTTTTACGACCTCCAGTGGGAGGCTTTAAAAATCAACCTCTCCAAAATAAGACTTTTGATTCTAACTCAGTCTCCATCCCTGACTAAGACTTTTCTAATAGCAACTCCATTCATTCATTCATTCATTCATTCATTCATTCATTCGAGAAAAAATTTTAAGCTCCTCCATGTGTCAAGCACTTTTCCAGGGACCATCCTCTTAGTGGCCCAGGCCGAAGTCTCCTTGGGGCTTCAGTTGTTGGTCTCACCTCCGCTTTTGCACTCTATTCCCTCTGTCCCTTATCACTGTTATATCCTGCTGCCTACACATCAGAAACCCTGTATGTCAAGAGTCACATCACTTCTCCTCACCTCCACTGCTACACCCTAGTCCATTCTCTCTCTGTGGATTACTGCATTATTCCAAAGCCTGGTCCAATATCTGCTGTCTGTTACTGCCCCACCTTCAGTCTTTCCTCCACATAGTGGAGGGATCCTATCAAAAGGGAATCAGATCCCACGCATTCTTCTGCTCAATGGTTAATGGCTTTTCATATCACTCAGAGTAATAGGTGCTTCCAGCAGCCTCCGGGGACATCTGCATCTTGGTTCTGCATCCATCCTAATCTTATCCTGCTACTGCTACCACTCTTACTCCACAGTGGCCACACTGGTTCCTTGCTGTTTCTGCAACACACCAAGCCCGCTATTTCCTCAGGAAACTTGTACTTGTGGTTTCGTCAGCTTAGAATGTTCTTCACCCAGACAGAGCTGTAGCTATGCATGCACGTGACAATGGTACCACTTTTTACCCAAATATCTGTAAATTTGGCTCCTTCACTTCCTCCAGGTCACCTGCTCAGACAGGTTTTCCTCGACTATGCTGCCTAAAGTATTACTGCTATGTAGTATGTGTTCAATAAATGTTTTTTAAATAAGTAAATAAAATTGCTTATTTGGTTATGCCCAGGAAAAACACACACCACACAACTGAAAGTAAACCTGAATTTGAATCACACAATCAGTATGATTAGAGCAAACCTTCTAAAAGTGCCATTTCCTGTCAGAAACTATGGATATCAACAATTCATATAGTTAAAAGTAACAGTTTTCAAAGATGGACAATGATTTTGGAAATGTCCAGTTGGCCAGACTCAGGAAGCTATGGAAATCCTTTTTAGTTTACTAACCCGATTATATCAACTTTTATGTGCCAACCAAGAGAAAAGCGGCAATAATTTCATTTCAATGGAAAGTCTTAACTTCAGAAATTTAATTTCTGGAAGAAGAATTAAAAATAAAACCTAGCCCAGCTGGGCATGGCTCAGAGGTTGAGCATCGACCTAGGATCCAGGAGATCGTGGTTTGATTCCAGGTCAGGGCACATGCCCGGGTTTCAGGCTCCATCCCCAGTCAGGGTTGTGCAGGAAGCAGCTGATCAATGATGACTCTCTAATCATTGATGTTCCAGCTCTCTCTCTCCTCTCCTTTCCTCTCTCTGAAATCAATATATATTTTAAAAAATAAAATAAATAAAATAAAACCTGGATAATTTCATGTATATGTGGAATCTACAAAAAGAAAAACCCAAACAAACAAAACAGTAGCAAACTCATAGATACAGAGAATATTTAGATGGTTGCCAGATGGAAAGGGAGGTGGGGGGATGGATGAAAAAGATGAAGGGATTAAGAAGTACAGATTGGTTGTTACAGAGTAGTCATGGGGATATAAAGTACAGCATAGGGAATATAGTCAATAATATTGTAATAACTATATATGGTGCCAGGTGGGTACTCGATTTATTGGGGTGGTCACTTAGTAAGTTATATAAAAAACTCACTATGTTGTACACCCAAAACTAATATAATATTACCTGTCAACTGTAATTAAAAACTTTTTTTAATCATTTAAAAGAAACAATCAACTTTTAAATGGGATGCCGGGGGGTCTATGGAAACAGTGTATAAACCACAAAGGGAGAGGCCAGCAGCATGTTTGTTGGGTCTTCAATAAAAGACAATATTAAATTCCTATAACTAGATCTGCCTTTAGTGATTTTTATGTTTTCCAAGTCAGACCTGGAGTTTTCTAGAATGGTGAACAGTAACACCCTAAGCAGCAAAGTCTTAATCAGTACCACTCTGAAATTTTAACTGAAAATAAATCAGGTTGCCCTGTTGAGGTTAAGCATCTGATTATGTGAGAAGTTGTTTATTTCACACATGGAAAAATCCCTGGAAAGTTAGGGATCCTATTGAGCCATTTGTATTTTTATGTTGTTTATTTAGATTCAACTTTTCTATACTTGGTTTATATGCCGTTGCTATCATGGGAGTTAATCTCTATATCTCTCTGCCTGGTTTTCCATACAATATAGTGGCGTGGGGTAAAACAATGAAGTAGAACCAGAAGAAGTACATTTGGTCCTGGGGGAAAGGGGGTCTCACCCATCAATTCCTTAAAGCAGGGTCCACAGCACAGAACGGAGAAGGTACCCACTTGCTTAGCCATAGCCTTAAAATACAATGACACGGCCATTGCTAGTTACCACCTTGTAAGAACCAAGACCATATCTTATTAATCAGTATGATACTAATGCAGGATGCTGTGCTGAGAATACACAGGAAATAAACATTTTTTTTAAATTAAAATGAAGTGAATATCTGAATGTAGACATGGGTGAAGCTATATATGCTACTTAAATGCTTCTTTAGCTGTTAGCGGTACCCTAGTTTATCACTGGCGATCAAGATGTGTGGGAGTAGGAAATGCTGCATACAAAGTGTCCTTGATTTTCAAATAATGACACCAGGTCGACCTCCAGCTCTAACCGATCTAAATCTCTGGCCTGAAAGAACACATGATCGCTGTGGTCTGTGTAAATATGGCATTTATCTTCATGAATGTAGTGATGAAGAATGAATCAGGACTGGCACGGTCCTGAGAGACTTATCTCTCCTCACAAATGAAGATAAATAACACAGCATATCATCCGCCCTGCATGATATATATTTATTCCACATTTGCGCCCACACAGACAAACATATAGTAGGCCTTTTCCTCAACCTGATCAGTTTTTCACTTTCAAAATATGCAGCTAACAATAAAAACAGAGATCCTGTGGGAAAGTCAGAGGGGATGAAAAATGCTGAAATAACTTCTGTGAGGCAAGCTGTATACCCTGCGAGAGGATACCTCAAAAGATCCTACCACTGGGATCTCCAAAATGGATGCAAGCCTCAAAATAAGATTTCCACTGGTCTCTGGATGCTGCTGTTAAACTAATGTCATGAGAAAGTCACAAAGATGCCCCGAGGATACTGTACTGGGGCAGTCTCCAACCTGTGGAAAACTCACTAAGATGGTGGTTCTAACAGTGGTTTCCAAGACCTCCTAGTCATCTAACAGGTAGTCCTCCTGGTTTACTTTATTCTCAGATGATATTAAATATCTTCAAATGATATGCATTTTTAAAAATTTCTTAGTTGAACTAGTATGTCTTCACTAAGCTTTTTAAATTGTGGTCAGGTAGACAGGGTACAAAAGGCTGAATACTGACAATCCCAGGGATGCTCTCCCTGCCAGCTCTCATAGTTAGGCAATGTGGTACCCAGTGTCATCCAGCCATTGGGCATGGCCTCTTCTAGGTTCTAATGCTGTAGCATGTAGGACCATTTTAAGTTATTGTATTCAAACTGAAACCTGGCCCTGCTGGGAAGAATCTAGTCCCCTAAATCTAGTTCACTAGAAACTTTTATGTCTAGATTATCAGAAAGCCAAGTTTTTCCTTGCCAAAGCAGTTGGGAGCTCTAGTCTTTGCCTCCTACGGCTCGTATCTGACTTTTCCCCAACAATGTTAGCCCTTCTCTCCTCTTAGGAGTGGGCAATGGATCTCTACCTACCGGCAGAACAAAATCCTGGCCATCTTCTCTAGACTGACTCTCACACTCAGCCTCATGACATCATCACTTCAGGTTGAGCTCTCATCTTATGCTCCAATAGTTTATACTCTGTGCTAGTTTGGGAAGTGTTAACAGTTTGGCCCCAACATCATGACTTCATATTTATTTGTGATCTCTTATAGCATTTCTGTCATCTTCACTGAGTCTAAATGAGTTTCTCATTATAGCATATCCAACATCCCAGGCCCTCAACAACTTAGGACATGGCCTGTTCCCTAAATTCCTAGATATTCAATATAACCACCTTAATCCCCTCAGGCACTGACAACCTTTCTGATATACATCTTATTTAACACTAATTGCATGCTTACTAAATACCAGGGGGGGGATTCTGCATGGAGTCAGACACTGAAGAATGGAGCACTGAGCTTCCCTTTTAGGGATTAGACAGATAATAAGCCAACCAGAAAATATCAGGTAGAGATAAGTATTGAAATCAAAATAAAAGAGTGGTGATACAGGGAATGACTGAGGAGGAATATTACACTGATTAGGTCTAGGAATACCCCTCTGAGAAAGAGACATTTAAGTTCAAGAATAAAAAGAAAGAACTCAGACATAAAAAGATCTGAGAGAAAAATATTCCAGGCAGGCAGGACAGTTAATGAAAAGGCTCCAAGTTTAGGGGAACGTCATCATCTAAATGTTTGTGTCCCTCCAAAATTCATGTTAAATGCTAATGCCCAATGTGACGGTATTAGGAGGTGGGGCTTTTGGGAGTTGATCAATCATGAGTGTGGAGCCCTCATGAATGGCATTAGTGAGCTTATAAGAAGCTCCAGAAAGAACCCTGGCCCTTCCTCTATGTGAGCACACAATGAGGAATCTACGACCTGGAAGAGAGCTCTCACTTGACCACGCTCACACCCTGATCGCTGGCTTCCAGCCTCTAGAACTATAAGAAATAAATTCCTGTTGCTGATGAGCTACTCAATCTGTGGTATTTTGTTATAGCAGTCCAAACAGACTAGGACAAAAAGCATGTTAAACTTAAATAAGGGAAAAAATAGGCTAGTCTTATAAGAATAAAGTAGGCAAGCGAAAGAGTAGACTATGTGAATGGAGAAAGTATTAGTTTCCTTGGTTTCCAGAATAATTATCACAAATTTGATGGCTTAAAAAAAAATGTATTCTCTCCCTTTCATGGAGGTCAAAAGTCTGAAATCAAGATGCCAGTAGAACTCCCCAAGGGTAGAATTCTCCTTTGCCTCTTCTAGCTCTGCTCGCTCCAAGTTTTCCTTGTCTGTGGCTACGTAACTCCAGCCTCTGCCTCAGCCTTCACATGGCTTTCTTCCCTTCGCCATGTGTCTCTCTGATGGGTGTCTCTCATAAGAACACATTATATTTAGGCCCATCTGAATAATCCAGGATGATCTCATCTCAAGATTCTCAACTTCAATTACATATGCTAAGATCATTTTTCCAAAAAAGGTCCCATCCACGTGGTGTTGTTTTTTAACCCTCACCCAAGGATATATATTTTTTTCCATTGCTTTTCAGAGAGAGTAGAAGGAGGAGAGAGAGAGAGAGAGAGAGAGAGAGAGAGAGAGAGAGAGAAACATTGATGTGGGAGAGAAACATCAACTGGTTGCCTCCTGCATGCACCCCAACTGACCTTGGCCAGGGATCGAGCCTGCAACTGAGGAACGTGCCCTTGGCAGCAATCAAACCCAGGACCCTTCAGTCCGCAGGCTGATGCTCTAACCCCTGAGCAAAACCGGCTAGGGTACATCCATGTTTTATAGGTTAGCATGTTGACATATCTTTCAGGGACCCGCTATTCAACCCACTACAGAGAGCTAGGCCTGGTAGGCCACGGAAAACAACTTATTTGTATTTCATTGTACATGCAATGGTAAGCATTTGCAGATTTCCTATTGGAGAACATAAAGTCTGATTTTGATGCTTATGCGTGAAAACTGATTCAAGGGATCCATAGTAGATCAATAGAGCATCTGAGAAATGACTGGCTCTTGAGTGGCAGCAATAGGAATACGGAGAATTTGTAAATTAAGGATTTGTTCTGAAGGGAGAGTCAAGAATATTTGCTTAGGGATTACATATGGGAGTGATGAAAAGAGAAACCAAAACACTGCCATCTGTCACCTACCAATGCAGCTGTCCAAATATCATCTGCTCCTGAACTTCCCCCATGGCCATGCTTCCTGTGCCTGCAAGAGGATTTGTGTCAAGGGGTCACCCGCACTTACCTTGCTATCCTTGCAGCTTTGAAAGTGGTGTCCTCTCTGTCAGTCTGGCTTTTGTCTTCATTTCTATGGCTAGTTGTGTCTCCCTGACTTTACCTCAAGTGTGTGCCCTGCCCAATGACCCATCTTGTTTCAAAGTAAGGCTATTTCATTTCTTTTTCATTCCAATGCAGTTCCCTGGGGCATCCAAGCAAAACCTAAATTATTTGGTTATAACCTGGAGATGGCATACCATTCAGGGTATACCCTGAAATGTCAGAGATTTCTGCATTTTCTGTGGGTCAAGGTGACGGAAAACTCTCTGGGAACAAGTCTAACAAAGTTTCAGAGCCTAATTGTTCAATTATTGTCTCAGTAGCCTGCCTGTGTTCTGTACTAAAACCTCTATAGAACTATAGTTTTTAGATTATTTCTACTTCAGGGACCTCTCCTGAATACACAAAGTGATTAACATAATCAAAATAATACCAATTCTCATAGTTATGTCTTTTGAAGAAATGATCATCTCAAGTCAAGTATAATTTATCTCCCTTGTTGGGTTGAAATTCTGATGGAGAAGTGAGCCTTAAAGTATTCTGAGTAGTTCACTGAAGGCAGAGACAAGAGAATGGCAGTGTGCTGTGGTTTGCAAAGTGCAGACCCTTGATGAAGGCCAAATTTTCATATTGAGCAGCCATCTAATGAAAATGTGGCTGGCAGCCTACGACACTCTTTTGGACTCTAGGAGAAAAACAAGTTGACATGAGATCCTTATTATCTGCTTGACATCAGGCTGTTCCCCTATGAGCTGTTCCCATAAGACATTCCAGGGTGTCCGCATGGTATTTTTTCTCCTAAGTGCCTGTCAAGCTTATTATTTTTTTAAACATATCTTTATTGATTTCAGAGAGAGGAAAGGAGGTGGAGAGACAGAGATAGAAACAACAATGTTGAGAGAGTCATTGATTGGCTGCCTAGTCCGCAACCCGGGCATGTGCCCTGACCAGGAATCGAACCCCAATCGCCTGGATCCTAGGTTGATGCTCAACCACTGAGCCACGCCTGGCCAGGCAAGCTTATTTTTAAATAAGCTCATTTGTTCATAATGATTTCAACATCAAAAACTACACTTATCTGCAACTATATTTTCAATTTATTAATTATGGTATGTAATTTATTATTTTGTCCCTTAAGAGAGAAGCAAATTTTAGCATTTGGTTTTTCAAAACCAATGGTAAATACAATCAGTCTTTTTCCAGCCAGCTTGAAATATACCAAGAAAATACATTCCCTGGCATGTGAAATTTGGCAAGGGTGAAGAGAGATGCGGCTCCTCTTTGGATCTGCATATTTGTATCCAAAAGATCTTTAATTCAATCCACCAGAGTCGCAATTCTGTAGAAATACAGGTCACCAACAGAATATCCACCGGCAAGTGGAACAAGGTTGTAGATGTTTATACAGACATTTGGCTTTGTTCTTATGTTGGCTCTATTTGAATACGGGCTGCTGTCTTCATACTGAAGCCTGTATCAAATCCATTGTGGTTAAAAGTAGGAAGAGCATAAGAAAAAAAATACTTCCTAGTTGATGAATATTCATTCATCTCTTTACTCATTAACTAACTATTTTGCTATCTTTAAGTCACCTGAAGCTGATTGAGCGTGAAATGAGTAAGTGGGAATCTGGCAGACAGTGACGTTGGGTGGATCTTAATTATGTCACACTGCAAAGGAGTATAAAGTCTGTACTTCTAAATAAAGAAAAAAACCCTTGCAGATGGAAAGTTGGTCATTGATTTTTAATTTTTTCCCCCCACACTCAAGAGTCTAAAACCCTCCTCCCTTTATCACTGCTTAGAGAATCCTGATCAGAACAGAAGTCTCAAGCACTGAAGAGAATTTTTAAATTGGAGTTAGAGAAGCCATTCTCAGGTTAATGAGCACAGAGCAGCAGGCACTTTGAAGAGTTTATTTGGAGAAAGAAAGCGTCTGCAGAAATCAAGTGATTAAGATGTGATACTCAAAGCGAACTCTGAGCCATCTCATTAGCAGAGACTAAGAATAATCTACAAATGCAATAAGAGCCCTGATACAAGGTCACAAACATCCCCGTGCAGACCTGGTGGGGGGCACCTGCTGAAGAGGGAGACAGGGCACCTCATTGGATCAGATCAGAATATATCCCCCCGGAAGAGATGAGAGTTTCTTCCCATGTCGTATGGGGGGAGGGTTCAGAAATGTATATGAAATTTTCCATTGCACGTTACACATGGTTCTCCAGATGTGCTCATGCACATTAAAATGTACATATTTTTATTTCACAATATAGATTCCGTCATTCTCAATAATTGTGAGAAACTGCTGTATACATGTCACTTTCTCCCAGATCTTCCTCCACGAACTTCCATCAAAGGACTCCGTATTCATCTGCACATTGCAACTCATCTCCTTTCTCTGAAATTATGTTATTTATTTACTTTCCTCTTTTAAAAACTATATTTCTGCCTTCAGAAGAATATAAGCTCCACAAGTATCAAGCAGGACATTAGGTAGCTTGTTCACTCTTATTTCCTGAGCCTAGAATAATGTTGGGTGCATAAGTCAGTCAAATAATTATTGAATAAAAAAATGAAGAACCCCTGTATACTGTCATAAAATCATTACCTAAATTATACTGCTATAATTTATATGAATAAGAGAATATTTAAATGGAGTTTTTCCCCATGGAACCAAGATACAGGAGATGATACATTCCAAAGAAGATACACATTTACAATGGAGACAGTCACAAGTGGCTGCACAGCTCATAATCTCTTAGGCACAGCAAAGGCACCAGTGAATCAGAGAAAGTTCATGAAGATTTCTTTGGAGAGAGTTGCCCTATGAGTCCCACTCCTGAGGTATGTGGTGGGTAGTTTTACATCATAACCCTCAGCTTAATAGAGAGAGGCTTCAAGAAGACTATTAGAGGAGAACTTTTGAGGGAATTGTCAGTGGGCTATAACTTACCATCACCCACCCCAAGAAAAAGACTGGAGATGCACTCCTGTCCTTCATCACAGGACTAAAGATAGGGCTCTGAAGGTTGGTGCTGTATGAACCAACCTTAAAAATTTCAAGGGCAAAACACCAAATGTTGACCACACACATGAGTTTCTCGAAAGAGCCTTGAAGATATTTTCAATCCTGTGCAAGAGGGTGGCCTCCAGAAGTAAATGGTTTACCAGAGGAAATCTGAAAGAACTTCTGGACACCTAGGGGCTGAGGAGAGAGTATGTGATGTGTTAAGGAAGAGCACCGCTCTCAGCAAGGAAAATTTGGGGAAGAATGAGAGAGGGGACGACTTACCAAAGAACACGAGTACATGGCCACCATGAGAAGGTCAATTTCAAATGACTGGCAAACTCGAAGATACTGATGTCAGCTCAAGGCAGCACTACCCAAGAAGAGCTATTCTTCCCACCTCCTTATTTTCCTTAACCATAATCAAACAAAGAAGAGTGAGAACTAGGAGGAGGGAGATGAGAGAGGCGGAGAAAAAGACTAGGTCACAATAGAGAGAAGAAACCAGCCCTGTCCACACCCCAGTCTGTGACTTTAGGCTGCCCACCAATAACTGGCCCTGCGTTTGGGAAGGCAGGAATTTTAATATTAATATAATTTCAAAATTTTGAATATTATGCATACTTCAATTACTTATCATAGTGCCTTGTGTTATATATAGAAAGTTTTCATCTAGGGCAGAAGTAAAACTAGTCCCAGTGAATAAATTATAAATGAGAGAGAGAAATAAAATTGCCTTATGATTACATTCACAGTTTGCGTTTGTTCGATATAATGGTTACAATCATTTTACTGATTTTCAAAATCTTGGGGTACAAAGTTTGAAATTCCACGCATATTTCCCCTATGAAATTTCAAATTTTAATCTGATTGCTATCTGGCTATGCTTCAAATTTTAAATGATAATAAAGAAAATGACCATCAAGCTATTAACTTGTGAACAGGGGCTCCCCAATTGATACATAAAAATTATTTTTTAATCAGCCACAGTTCCCAATGTTTAAATATTTTTAAAGTGTCTTTTATGTCTCAAAGAGCTCATGAAAGAAGGGTACATTAGGGGCTATTTGAAAATTAGAGGTAATTAGTCCTGTCATATATTCTGAAAAGAATAAAACTCAGTGCTGAACAATTTACAGGATCTGCGAGAATGAGATGGAACAGTGATGCATGTGTGTGTGGAGCTGGGGAAGGGTGTGTGCATGAGAAAACACAGAGGTTAGGAAAACACAAAACAGCAAGTGCTTTTGGTGGAAAAATAAGGAATTGCAAGGGAGGTGTCCCATTTCTGTAGAGTCCTACTAGTTAGCCTCCAAAGGTCCTTCTGAGCTCTCAGGTTTTTTAATAAAATATTACACCATGAAGAATTTATGATATTATTTTACCAAATGCGGGTTTGCACTGTTATTTTGGCCTTTTTGTTTGGCTGTTTGTCTTTACTGTATGCCCCGTATTTCCCCTCTCTTGACTGTTTTTATTAGAGTGTTTGAAACATCTGGTTCCATGTAATAAAAAGCGGTTGGCTAACCTGACTGCTTAAAAGGTTGAAAAATAGCCAATTTGCATGTCTATCCCAACTTAATGTTTGTAACAAACATAGGCCCTTGGTGGCCGTTAAAGGACGGCAAGCTAAGAGAAATGCAATTTAAAAGTATTCTTAGTTAATAAAAAACTAATATTAATTGCCTAAGTTATGTGCATAAACCTTACCTTAGCTAGAGATCTTTAGTTCCAAGTCATATGTCCCCATAGCTTGTGATTTGAAAATTCTGCTACATATTCTATGCTCTGTCTGGAGCTACAGAGGAAGAGAGAAGTAACTGACACTGTGATATATGTAAAGGTTTTGTTCATCTTCTTGCTTTTGACTTGCGATCCTAAAACCATTGCTGAGGGTGAAGAAGAGAAATGGGAAGCAGGAGCAGAAAATATAGTGTGGTTTTCCTAGCATCTGTCCCTTAAGACCAGGAAAACTCTATGAAGACTGCACCTTGGCTAAGAACTCAGTTCTTTAAATATTCCTAAGTGCTGGTGGAGGATGGGTCTTTATCATAGTTCTAATTATTTAACTTCTTACTCGTGGTCATTGTCATTTTATCATCTGGAAAACAGTTGCCAAAAAAACAGTACTGACATTTGACCATTGCTACGCCAGAAGTCATTTCCAGTTGCAGATTTGTTGTCTCTTCTCCAGGGACTCAATCTGTTTGGCCTTCATTAGCTCATAAGCATCTCGGCTGAAAACTCCCTTCACCCTTGTTTCCCATTTGCCATTTTTCTTCGGTGGAAAGGTTAAAAAAAAAAAATGGAGTCTAATAATTTTTGGAACAAACTTAGAGACACAGATACAATAGATAAACAAATGGCTTCCTTCAGGCCCAGGGAAGCACCTGTTTGATTATCCCGACCTCTCTTGGAGGCTGCTGAGACATCCTGCCGTTATTCTAGGGGTTAGCAGTTGCTCTGTAATTATGATTTTGCCTGGGTAGTGGGCATTAGATAGTGAGCTACTTGAAGAAACCTGTAAGTGTGCTGTTTCCATCTTTGTGGTCACATGTTCTCCTGGTTATGTCTTTGCTTTGTTGCAGTGTTTACTAGGGTCAAGCACTATAATAGCTTCTTTAGGTAAGGTATATCACTTACAACCCTGCAATGACGAGGAAATGATGGCTTAATAAAGTTAAGGAACTTGGTCAACGCTGTTAAGTAGCAGAGCCAGGTATCTTGTCCCAGCTGCCCAAATCCAAAGATGAGTCACTTTAACTTGGACTTGTAAGCACCACTCAGAAAGAAAGGCTGGGATGGCCTTTCCTGTGGTCTTTTTCATAAAATAGGACTTAACTCCCCCCTCCTCCTTCTTGGCCTTTCAGGATGAGATGTTCTCATTTGCCCATCTCTCCCCTTCTACAAACTCTGTTACTCTTCTGGTCACATCCACACCTATCTCTTTTGTCTTCCATTATAGTTTTGTTAAAGGGCAGCCACCGCATCTCACCTGGCCTTGATTAAGCAGGCATGCCATTTGTCAGGAGACGAGCAAGAAAAGTCCTGATAGTGGTCCCCTGAAGTCACTGCCTGGCATGTTTCCCAGAAAGCACAGTGCATCTTATCCATGCCCTATCCACCTACCATGCTCGAGAATATTTATACTGATTGAAGTTTCAGATCTGTTCTGAACCAAATGTTGTAATATAGCCCAGAGAGAATGATGGTTTCACATTATTTTGAAGGTTTGATTTTAATAAAGATTAGCTATCTTTCAGAAGGTTTATGACAAAGCCTGCTGCATTTCAAAAGGATCCACCTCCTTTGATGTTCTGAATCTCTTCTTATTCATATTGAAGGTGAGAGTGAGGTAATATAAACTCCTGTTAGAGAAATCACCGGCTTGTAAAATATCTACACTATCAAGCCATTGGGTGACAAGGTATCAAGTTATAGATTAAACTGTGGCTCATTCCAGTCCTATGGTAGGATGTGAAATGAAAAAGAATCTTACATATTTGTATTTATGTACATGTGAATAAGTATATATTCTGAAATTTAACATGTGATATATGAATCAGATTGTAAGATGCTGCTACAGTCCTTACATCTTATGAATAGAAATTGATTTATTATGGCATGACAGAAATTATAGGTACCTGGTTAGAAGGTAAAAAATTTTTCAATTGTAGGTACACTTCTCAGATCACCCCACACCACACCACTGTATATTCTTCCCAACCTTTGAGTATTGGTGAGACCTGCAACTTGCTTCTAACCAATAAAAAAAATGACAAAAGTGGTGGGATAGTCACTACCAGGATTGGGATACATTATACAGGAAAGGTGATGGGAGGTTACTCCAGTGAATACATGAGGTTATGGAAGATCTGGCTTAGGATACTGTAGCAAGAGGTTCTCCTGCTGGCCTTAAAGAACTAAACTGCCTTGTTGTTGTAAGAGGACCACATAGCAAGGGACTGTAAGTGGCCTCTAGGAGCTGAGTGTGGGGCCTAGTTGACAACCAGAAAGAAAGCCAGGACCTCAGGACTAAAGGACAAGAAATTAAATTTTGCCAAAGATTACTTAAGCTTAGAAAAGAACCCAAAGCTCCACCTAGAGCCCAGCCAATGCCTTGATTATAGCCTCTAGAAACCTCAAGCTGAGGACCCAGGGAAATTGTGTCCAGCATCCTTTCCCCAGAAACTGAGATATTAATTGTATGTTGTTTTAAGCTAATATAATTGTAGTAATTTGTTACATAGCAATAGAAACCAAAATATTTTTCATATTTGTTTCTGGGAATTGTAAGGCCCACATTTTGATCATTGACAAAAGTATCTCCTCTCAATAATTCAGTAGAACCTGAATAGAAATATCCATTGAGGGAAAAGAAGATCCTCTAAGTTAGTAATATAGCTTATGAATTCAGTGCACATAGACCTGTCCAGTAATGCTGTATAAAGAATGATACTTATCTAGTAATTAAGCTTAGGGCATGTTACCAAAGTAGGGTATAAATATATTTCTTCAGAAATCTTAAAATTTTAAGAATAAAATCACCCTCTAAATATATGCACAGCCATTTATTGAGAAACCATACATCATGCAAATATAACCTTAAGGAATTCATTCTGCTGTTGACAAAAGAATGAAAGAATATGAAAAAATATGACATATAACCAGCTGTATTGTTGTGTTTGTGTGTGTATCTATCTCGATGTGTGTCTGTGTGAGTCTGTATGTATTTCTATGTCCACAGCTGTATGTGTATGGGTACACATATATGTCTGTATGCATTTGTATCTGGATCTGCGTATGCCTCTGTGTATCGGTGTGTGTCTGTGTGTATGCCTTTATGTTTGTTTGTACATGTGTATGTGTGTTGTGGGAGTCTATGTGTGTATCTACACGGGGGCCAGGCTGTGTGTGCCTATGTGCCCATGTGTGTGTGAGGTCCTGGAGAAGATGGACAAAGGAAAAATAAAGCTATTTAAAGGCCCTTATAAGTATTAATAAAGAATAAAGAGAAAAAAAGTAAACAAAAGCCACTGACTATGGACTCTGCAATCTAGTGTTAGTTCTAAGTCTGTAATATATTAGCTCCGTGACTTTGGTAACCTGCTTCAGTTCTAGGCCTTGTTTTTCATATATAAACAATGCAATAGAACCTAAGAATTAAAACCATCCCACTGATGGTGGGAGCATAAGCTGGTGCAGCCACGTTGGAAAACTGTTCAGTTGTCTTTAGTAAGGCTAAACAGGCTCATGCCTTATGACCCAACAATTGCAGTTCCAGGTATCTATCACCAATACAGATGTGTAGAAGTGTTTACCAAAGGCACATCTGAGAATGTTTATAGTATCACTATCCAGTTCTTATAGGCCAAAACGAGAACTGTTCCAATGACCACTAACGAATGAATGGATGACTGTGGTATATGCACCCAATGGGATACTATACAGAAATGGAAATGAGTAATCTATAGTCTCACGACAATATGAATGAATCTCACACATATAATGTGAACAAAAGAAGCTAGGTTCAAAAGAGTTTTATAAGATGTAAAGTATGCAAACAAGTAAATGTAATGTAAATAGGCAAAGATAATCTCGGCCCTTAGAAGTCAGGATAGTGATCATCCTCGGAGGGTGTACAAGGGGGCACTGAGGTGAGGGCATCTGTCAGTTTCCTATTGTAGGCGCTGGTTATCTAAGGGTGTTCAGTCGGTGAAATGTCATGGACATGTATGCTTCTTATATGTGCACTTTTCTTCTTAGAGTATTAAATATTAATATAACATTTGAAAAATCCCCAATGTCAGAGAGCTGTGATGATCGAATGGAATAATACATGTGAAGGTGATCTGAATAATTTGCAGCACTGAAACCTTATAAGAAAATGGGTTTCAAACTAGGCAATGGCCACTAGTTGGTCATGGAATTTATGGATTATGACCCGAATTAAATAAAACAAAAGAGAATTGAATAGAACATATTAGAGCGTATTGTACACTGAGAATAGTTTATCACTGGATTATGCATTTATGTGTTTATAACTGGGTTGAGATACAAGTGTACTTTTATTACAGGTTGAAGACAAAAAGGGTCAAAGTTACTGATGTAGGGCATCTATAATACAAGGTCATCCTAGGCTCACTGAATGTCTCCTACAGATTCTGTCCCTGCATTATGGCCCCTTAGACTTCACTGATTCCACATGAATAAAATGAAAAGGCATTTCAACAGGGGGATCCCAGAGAACAATTAAAGTATCCCCACTATATATTCATCAGTAATGCCAACCACTGGCCTATTGCTCTTGGCCATCTGCCAGAAGATCTAGAGCTTTTCACCCAGTATATGGTGTAGAGTTCTGCAAACTGCTCCCCCAACAGGGAAAACTGCTCACATGGACTCAGTTTCAACCAATTTCTCAGTAGCATTACAGCAGATGTAGTGGGTGGTAGCACTGAGTATCAGCGAAGGCAGGGAATGGAAAATATTGCTCATTTGCATATTCCCAAAATAATGGGATGAGGCTAATCATTAATAGCTATTTTTACACCCCTTGATTTAATTAATTCCAGCTAGGATGTTTGTAAACATGTGATGTTATGTTTGGATAAATGTGTCAACCTGAAAGTGAGTCACAAATACAAGGCACTGAGGAAACAATTTTAAGAGGCCCCAGCAGGAGGCGGGCGGAGACAGTTCCCATGCTCTAGTTTGGGACATGTTTAGCCACAGAAATCACTGGTGGTGATATTCTATGACAAAAAGGGCTCTGGAGAGGCGGTAGGGAAGCAGTAAAGGCAAAATCAAGAGGTGGACAGGACAGGGTGAGGCTTAATACTGGACCCTGGTCAAATTCAGGTAGAAAGGGGCCATTTCTTGAGGTGGGTTCACTTCAAACTCACTTATGCATAATACCTTTTTCCAAGGAAAGGAGATTTGAAATAAATAAGGAAACAAAAGAGAGAACTTGATTGAAGAGAAAACTTGTTTTCCTGAGGAACAGAGGTTACACCAAGGCTCTTGGCAAAATCAGATATAGACTAAATGGTATTTAAAGAAAGGCTACCTAGAGGGACAATGACAGGATGTGCAAGTTCATTAAACCACTAAAATTTGGGGGAAGGGCATTTAGATGGAATTCATGTGACAAAGTGAAAAGCTAAGGGGTGCTGGGTAGGGATACACAGTGGCCAAAGCAGCAGACGTGGTTTGGGGCGGACTAAAGACGGGGTCTTTCAGTCTCGCCCTGCTTTGGGTACAGACCTCCTGAGGCTGCAAGTCAATGAAGCCACTTCACAGCCATGTGGATGGGTCCCGTTTAACAGAAGGAAAGGACACCGAACATCCCCCTCGTGTGCAGGGGCCTTCCTTGGAGCTTACTAAAGTGGGAAGCACAGAAGATGAAGGTTTCCTGCCTTTTACTCAGAAAAACGCCCCTGCTCTGGGAAGGGTGGGAAGGGTGGGAAGGGGGAGAGGGGACTCCGGTCAGAGTCAGTGATCACAGTCCCGCTCTGCTAATTAGCCGCCTGATGCCTGTGGTGTAAAATGCAACTTAAAAGGCTCCACAGCAGCTGAGAAGTCGGGGCTGGGAGAGGAAGGGAGCCGGGAACCTTTTCCGCAGTTCAGAATGAAAAGGAATCTTTAATTTTCTGTTAATTACATCTTTTAAATCTATAATTTCTGAGTGGGGCAGGTAGGCAAAAATCAAATCAGTGCTGTCACGACACAGCGGTTCCATTTTAATTAAAAGCCGTCACCTTCCCATTAGCCTTATGTGAGGTAATGTCACCCTGGCTCTCTGATTTACTTCGGTGTTTCCCTTTCAATTTCTGTGTGAGCAATTATAACCCCTGACTTTTATAAAATAACTTTGCCATGGAACATTTTAATTTAGAATAGCTATAAAGACTAATGCATATGCTCTCCCATGGACGTACGTACATTGATGCATGTGAACAGAAGTCCTAAGAATATATAATATTGAGACTTTTTTCTTTTGCTGGGACATAGACAGCTCTCAGCTAGGACCCTGGTATTCTGAAAGAGTTCACGTCTCCTGTTAACTAGCTCACTTCCCAGTCACGTGGTAGGCAGTTTTCTATAGAAAATTGTTTTGATATTATAAGAGTAAAATTATGGCACATGAGAGGACACAAGATGTTAATATACATGTAGATATTATTTTAAAACTTTGTCCAGGGGATCTATTCTTATAATGTATGATATAGGGTTTGAATATACAAATATTTGAAAGGTGGGGAAGAGTTAACCCCAAGATGTCAACATTATCTGAGATACACTTATTTAATTATTTAGTGAGTTATCACCACAGAAGTGTGCACATTTCATATTTTGTAGGTATATGAATGCACGTGTATAGTACGCATATATATGCATATGTGTGCAATGCAATTCTTTGGTTGGATAAAGCGTCCTCAATGTGCTATGTTTATAGTTGGGAGAAAACGGCACCTGTTTGTCAGTTGGGATTCTGTTTATCATTCTGTGGGAGAGAAGTTGCCTGGTTATCTACTATGGATCTTACCCTGTAACCTCCTGACCAAGTCTAGTGTCCCACCACATACATATATATATAAAATGCAACATCACTGGTGAAATTCACACTTCATCCCATTCCATTATAGGCACTAGTTATATGAAAAGGCAGGTCATTTTGTTTCTAGCAAACCCCTGAGGAGTGTTGATTACTGTTGGATTATTAGAATGTTAAATTGGGAACTTTCTAATTGTCTTTCCCTTTTGCAGACAAAAGCTAATGTTAAACTTTAGCCATGAGACACATTTAGTCTCTTTGTGTAAAGGATACACTGGGATTGTGAGCTTGGCTTTACAATAAATGCTATAATACAGATAAAAGAATATGTGCAGTGGTCTCAGATGAAGCCTGAATGGGAAGTGTTATTGGACACAGAGTCCTGTTTGGGCTATGCATGATAACAGTGCTAAAACTCTGCCTAAAGTGGTGGTATGTGTGAGTGGGCTTCTGCTTTGAATATCTGTGTATATCCTCCTGCAATCCAACACACACATATAAATTGTTAAAAGGAAGTAAAAAGTAGCTTAGCCAATGAGTCATCACACAATCCTTGCTTTGTTCCAGGGCAGTCATAGCTGCACATTAATTTGGATGCTAACTCTGTTCCAGTGGTAAACACTAAAGCAAGAATCTTGTGTACCCAAGGAGATGCTTTAAAGGGCTCACTTAGCAAAAACATCTGCAGTGCCTATTTTAAATCAAGGCCTCCAAATTACATCTTCGGTGAAAGTAAACTACTCATTGCACAGTGAGCTAAAGGGGAAGAAAAGTAGAAATAATCAAAGAGGAAAGGAAAGGAAAAGATGAAAGAAAAAGTGAGATAGAGAATGGAGGACATTCCTGAAATACCTCTGGGGTGCAAACAAAAGTTATGCTCATGTATCCATGGTTAGACAGAAGCTTTGAGCAATCCAAGGTCTCCTGCAAGGATGTCTTGTTGCTAAGAAATTAGAAATCCAAGGTAGGAGACATTCTAACTGGCCACCGAGTGGGAGTTTACCTGTGAATTTACATTTCTGCCTCTGGAAATGTCAGGCTCCCTTTATCTTCCCAACACATGAGCAAGAAATAAAACAACAGTATTTTTTGTTCACAGTGCAACAGGTATAATCTAAAGAGGATGTCTACAATTACAAACATTTCAGGGACTTTGTGTGAAAGTAAGGGAGACTCCTTTCTTGCAGGACTTCTCAGAGCCTTTATATGATAATAAACTCTACAGTTTCCCAATGTGGAGGACATAAGTAATACGTGGTGAGAAAGTGGGATCAAGGCTCCCTTTATCCAAAGCATTTACATTTGTATTTGCTCCCCAAAGCTTATTTTGGAAAAGGCTAAATTAGACTTTTCAGTTAAGGTGTCTAACCATTTCTTATACTAAAAGGAATAGATTATTTGTAAAAACCCTTAAAAAATTGAAAAAGTTATTCTACAATAACTTTTAGGAATTGTAACAGTGGCCCTAGGAAAATAATACACTATGTTGGCATTTTTTTTTTATAGTACTCGTCACAAATGCAATCGATGATTTGGTTGACTGTTATGGCCTATTTTCAACATTAGAGGGATCACACGTATCTGGTTAGGTATGGTATCACCTGGTTCTAGGAAAGTGTCTGGCAAAGAGTTGGTGCTCAATATATGCAGTAAATTAATGAATGGTTGAACTGAAAGGAAACAAAGATCAAGCTTCAAAGACAAAAAACAAGAATACCGACAGTCATTTATTGCTAGTTGTTGTGTTTGCTAATTTTCTTGCTTTTCCTACTCTAAGCACCCTTGAAACCCAATTCTTCTCAGGAGTACAATGAATTGTTTGACTGTCTGTAAAGGTCTATAGATTATTATAGAACCCAAACCTCTGAACTCGGTGCCCCGGTGATTATACTTATAGACCATCAGTGACGTTCCATAGGAAGGGGGGGAAACCAAAGGATTCTTTGACATGGTAAAAATAGAAAATCATTTCTGTCACCCTCTCCATACATGTGTCATGGTTTGGGTTCAATGTTGAGGATGGGAAACTTGACCACAGTTGTTTCTAAACCAAGGCACTCAGTGGATACTAACATCAGTAAAATATGTTACCTCTTTTTCATTTGGGAGGCAGTAAGGTATTGTGATTAAAAGCATAGGTCCTGAAGTCAGAGAGCCCTAGTTCAGGCCCCCTACTTACCAAATGCATGACCCTGTACCGCGGTATTCTTTTCTAGCCTTAGTTTTCTCAACCCTTCCCCCCCAAACATTAGAGAACAATAGTACCTACCCTAAAGTGTTGAATGGAAGCTTAAGAGGTGATATTTGCAAGGTGCTAGCACATTGAGCGACACTCAGTAAACATGCAATAAATGTTAATTGTATTATTTTCAGAGTTCTCTGGTCACAGAATCCACCGACAAGGTTAATGTCTTCTTGTATGTGAGGAACACAAAGCTAAAGTCCATTATTTAACTCACACATGAATGAACTACTGCAGGTGCACAATGTAAGCCTACTTTTAATGTCTTTTGGCCTTGATTACTAACCTTACGTGTGTTGATTTAAATGAAATTTAAAACCAGGAGTTACTTTAACATGTAGAAGCCATACCCCGAGGGCTGTTGTTTAAGACTAGAATAATTGATTTATCTTAGAATCCTGAAGAAACAGAGACAATCCTTCTCAAAATTGTCACTCAAGCCTGTTAGAAGGCTAAAGATGAAACTGAAGGAGGTATTATTGTAAGTGGCTGTGTGTGTGTGTGTGTGTGTGTATGTGTGTGTGTGTGCAGGAGAGAGACAGAGAGAGAGAGAAAGAGAGAGAGATTTAATTTTTTTTTCCTGTATGAAGCCATGTTTGTGAAGGAGCCATAGGAAGAGTCCCATGAATGTTTAATTTTCTTCCTGTGCTATAACCATAACAGCAGTCTAGTATCTGACCACATAACAATACTGTTCACAGAGACAAAGGAAAAAGTGCAAGAGTCCTAACAACAGCCAATGGGCTTTTTATCGCATAATAATTTAGAAAGTATTTTCCTGCTCATTAGCTTACTTGATCCCCCCAGAGGACAGGTCAAAAAATCCCAAGTGCTATTTCCATTTCAAAGTAGAAGGAGCTGAGACCAAATGCTTCGATTAAAGTCACAGAGCTATTTTGGGATGGGGTTGGTACCAAATTTACCATTTCCAACCTCACATCTCCTTTCTTTCTGTTATAACTTGCCGCAGTAATTATGTAATGAGATGAGTAGATTGAGGATACAGAATATAGTTAGAAAGAGAGATTGCATAAATGCATGGTGTCCCGAGCATTTCCAGGTGACGAAGTCTTAGCTTCTCATCTTTCAAAGAACTACGTCCTGCCCACCATGAGTAGCAACACCATAAAGCTGCAGTTGCATAAGAGGTTTGATTGCGTTGAACTTACATGATGCTGTTTGCCCACAAAGAAAGGGCCTTCATGGCACCAACTAAATTTATCATTAAATGGAAATTCAGAAAGTTGTCTGGATATTCTAAATGATTTCAAAATTCATAGTAAAATTGGTAAAAGGAGGTTAATGGTTGCTTTGCTGTCTTAAATCAACATCCAGGCTTCCAGAAAAAGCAGAGATCATGTCCTGACTGTCTCTGGGATGACTTCCACTTAGTCAAAGTCAGAGCTGAATTCTTCTACCCAGACAAAACACTGTTCAAATGCAAGCTGACAGGCCACAGACGGAAGCAATTCAAGATCAGAGACTCATTTTTCACGGGATGCTAGAGACTGTCTCATCAAGGCAGCCTCAAACTTGAGGCCAACCTCCACCTTTACAAAGTGATGGCAATTTCGCACCACCTGGGTACTCTGATTCTGACCCTTTATGGCTGCTACAGACACACTAAATGCAAAGGTTTCTTTGATGCGATTCAAGAACCTAACCAATCAGAAAGTACCTCAGCCTCCTTAAAACTTCCAGAACACAAGGTCTCCTCCCCATAGATTCACAGTTTGCAGAATTTCAGCCCTTGCTTACATACTATCTTCTGTTCTCTAATTATTTTAAGTGGTCCCTTCTTATTTCCCCAACACACTCCTTAGTCACTGAATTCATTTTTAACTCCCAAAACACCTCATCTTGTCACCATCTACATATGAATTCAGCTGCCCTGAGATAGATTCTGGGGCCATATGGTGTCCTCAGAATCTCCCAACGAACTAATGAAGACCCTCACACACACAGCTCCAGTCATTATAAGAGCTATGCCAGCAGGATACATACACAGTTTGGGAAGCTCAAGAAAGAATGAGTTGGCATAATAACCAACATGATGGTCCCTGGTGAAAGATGAGGGTGGGAGTGAGGGAAGGGTATTTCAGGTAAGAAGAGTATGGCCAAATTCATCTGGTTTTAAAGTGGAGGTTTGGCATGTTTGAGAGTATCCACTGATGTAGTCAGACTGCACATGGAGAATGAAGATATGAAGCTGATAGGAACTTGATCCCTTTGGATGGTCTGCCCACTATAATGCCAGCTTACTGCCTGCAGGCTGGGTGTGGCCACTCAGGGTTCCATGACCAGCATCAGGCACAGGGTCTGGCACATGGCAGCTAGTTAGGAACCTATTTCAATAACTAGCTGAATGAATGAATCCTTGTTTGAGTGGTAGTTGAAGGGAGCTGCATATGATATTTAAGCAGGGGACTAACAGGATTAGATTGTTTAAAAAGACAACTTTATATCCTATATTGATTCCTCTACTTTTAAAATCGCTCTTCTTAAAATATATACTTTATCATTGAATGGCTCCTAGTTTTCACCTTTGTTATGCTATAATATATTCTTAACAAAAAAATTAAAACTTACTTTAAATAAAAGTCCAATCGACCCTTTTTGATCAAAGCCCACCACTGGCTGCCCATCTCACTTAGGGTAAAAACCACAGTCCTCCCAATGGTCTGAACACCTTGACCGCTGAGTCTTACCTTCCTTGTCTTTAAGTCCAACTCCCTCCCTCTGCTATTCCCCTTCCACTTGCACTGGGCTCCTTGGCACTCCCTGAAGAAACCAGGCATGTTCCTGCCCATTCTCTCTGCGTGGAGCCATCTCCTCCCACATCTATGGAGCTCATTCCCTCACCTCTTCTTGATCTTTACTTAAATGTCACTTTCTCATAAGGTCCTCCTTAAGTAATTTGTTCAAATTTCACACTTTATCTTTTCCCACCAGTATTCTTCCTTCCCCAGCTCTATTTTTCTTTAGATAGCACTTATCTCACTCAACCGTACTCTATAATTCACTTTTCTTTGTTTCCTGTTCTCCCTCACTTGACAAGAATAGAGATCTTTGTATGTATCTTCCCCACGGATGTACCCTAAGTGTTTGTGCCCAGAATTGAGCCTGGCATACAGTAGGCACTTTATTGATGGTTGCTGAATTGCACTAAATGTTTAGATATTAGAATAAAATTTAGATTTTGGTAAATGTGAAGCGGTAGAGGCTGCATCTGACTGGCCCAGCTTTGCAAGGTGGTTATTAGAAATGAATGCTATGATTAACGGTAAAACTCTGATAAGAGCATAAGGTCCCATAAACTGATGTCCGTATTTTATTACTGACATCACAAACACATGAGTCAAATAGGCCGTCAGGTCATCTTACTGCCATCTGGATGCTGTGCTCCCCAACGGCAGGAAAAGAACAGAGGAATAAGTGAGCTTCCAAAGAATATGGAAATGCTAATTAATTCACTTGAAAAACACATTTGGACAGAGAGTTTGTGCCAGTCGTGCTCACCCAAGCTGGATATTTTAAAAAGGCAGGTGAGAGAGCAGTTGCGAAATGATGAGCAGAAGGGAGAATGCACCACGGAGGTGACAGAAAGACAAGACTAGAAACACCGGTGCCCATGGCCAGGCAAGTGGCAAAACTATAGCAGCTGGGAACCACCAAGAGCGGATGTGGCCATTTGCTGCTTAAGGTACAAGTAAGCTGGAAAAGGTCTAGAATACATTTGGGATTGATGAAAACGAAAATAATTATTTTTGTTTCTTTGAAAATGTGACAATGAATAACTTAATATAACGGTTTGCTTAGCAATTTCCACCCTTTGTTTAGAGAGCAGAAATGCATTTTTTCTCTTCTCTCCCCATGTTCTACCTTTGAGACCCTCTGGCCTATAATAAGAGGGAGCATATGTTGGGTGGGAGGGATTCTGGCAGCACAATCAGAAATCTATTCTCTATGTCATAAACCAAATCAACAGCATAACGGGGCTCCATAAAAGAGCACATTTCTGGGGCGATCTCTTAGAATACAGCCAGCCCCAATGTCATCTCATCCCACTGTTGAGTTCCTCTTTCCTCTGCTCTTAGCTAGAGCAGTTCCTCCTAACGTGTCACTGTACCTCTGCTAACCCACATGTGATGGTTTTCATTGTTGTTGTTGAATCCATTACTGAACACTTCGTGCATGGGTGTAGAGCTTGTGTGTGCGCGTGTGTGTGTAGAGCTTGTGTGCGTGTTTGCTACAGCATATAAGTCACACTAGTGTATACCTTTTAGTGGAAATGACATTCTGACATTTTTGATGGGCACTTTTCATATGTTTCTAATTTTACAGCACCAACATCGTCAGCATCTGAAGAGCTGAGTTAGGTCAGAAAAGGGCAACATTTTGCCTTTGACTGTAACCACCACCAGGACGTCCAGCGACACTAACTGAGATATGAAGGGTTTTGTGCTTAAGCACACGCTGCATGCAGTCAGGTGGACTTAGGTTTGAGATGTGCTTCTGCCTCTATTTCCTGTGTAGCCGAGGGCACGTCACTGAGCTCCCCCAAGCTTCCCTCCTTTAGAAAACATAATTAGAGTAGCTAACTCATAGTGTTCTTTTGAGGAATAAGATGATATATTTACCATGGTAAGTGGGAAAGAGAACAGGGTGAAAAAGAAAGAAGACAGAAAACATGGAAAAATAGCAATGCAGTATTAGAGCAGCCAAACGCTGGGAAGAGACGGAGGAGGAATGGATGGAGGCTGAGAAGGAGGGAGGTGGAGGGCATTGCTCTCTGCTACTCAGCAGAAACCCTGTCAAAGGGTACTTTCTCCTGGCCTGATTGTCACTTTGTACAATACTCTATTTATTCTGAACAGATAACGGGAGTCCCTTAATAATTTCAGCATGCTCATACCTGAAAAATATAATTATATAATTTCCTTTAATAATTTCTTAATCACTAAAAGAAGTATATGTTTCCTTTTACTGACACCCATGGCTGTCTACAGTTCTCAAATGAGATGTCTCCTTTTCCACCCTGAATTTTGCAGAATTGTGTATATCCCTTATCTTGACTCCTTAGACTCTATGTGCCTCAATCACATGTCCCTGTCTGAGTTGCATCTGTCTTCCATGATATGTCTTGCAGGGTAGCTTCAGTAAGGTAATGCACACATAAGTAAGCAAAGGCAAGTTAAACAGCAAAGCTATAGGCTGTCAGGCCACAGGATGATTGCTAATGGGAAACAGCAAGGACGCCTAGAGCAAAGATCTCTAATTTCCTGCCTCATACAACAGAGAAATAGGTTTGCTATTGGAGAGAGAAAAAAGGAAGGGAGGAAGGTGAGGAGGGAGAGAGATAGATGGGAGAGGAAAAGAGTGGAGGGGAGGATCCGGGCAAATAAGCTTTGCCTGTGGAGGGAAAGAAAGTTTAGCCTGTTACTTCACCGCAGGATTTCTTTCCCAGGGTCATTAACATGCTTGAATTAATATCCCCGCAAAGGGGCTCTATGATATATCACATGTACCAAACATATTGAACCAAAGAGTTTTATCCCTACACATCCTGAAACAGTAGCACTGACAATATCAATCTGGAAAATAATGACTTTTGAGTAGTATTTTCAGATTCACTGCAGTCGTGGTCAACCTGGAAAATGTGTTCTCCGAGCCCCAAACTAAGATGGTTCAGTATCCTTCCGCTACCATCCTTTCTCTGCAGATGGTACAGAAACAAGGTCCTTCTTCGCTCCCGCCCTTCCCCTATTAGTGAGTGAGACACATGACACCACGTGTAACATTTCTTGAGAGAAAGAAGAGGGAGTTGGAGAGAAACAGGGATAAAAAAGTTATTGTGAATTTTCCTCCTCGCCCTCCCATGAGTTTGAAGTTAAATTCTACACTTCACTTGAAGATAAGGCGTGTTGCAAATAACTCTCTGATTTTACTTTTCTTAGGCTCGCCTGTTTCTCAGGTGCAGGGGGTCAGCTACAGACTCGGGAAAGTAAGAGCAGTATAGGGTTCATGCTCCATCTGAGCAATGAGTGCACTGTGTGGAAGATGCTTCATGTAGACGACAGCCTTGGACATCAGGCAGAGCTAAGTGAAACAGGACCTACCTTGCTGCGGCTGCCTGAGAGCTAGGCTAGTGCTTCCTTTGATAGCATCATAGCAAGATAACAGGTAATTGAATAGTTAGTGAGTCTATTTCTGGCCCATTCCTAGCCAACCACGATGAGAGAGCTTAATTGGGAGCAAGATGAGAAAGACAAGGAGGCACTTAAACGGACAATAAGAAAGACAAGGAAGGGAGATGGAGATTTGTCCCATCAGGGCCAGAGGCATCCCAGGGCTGGTAACCAAGGAAGGCCCACCCAGGATTCAGACTCTGCTTGCCCCTTTGGATGGCATCCTGGGACCAGTTCCTTCCACTCTCCTAGCCAAGAAATAAGAGTGATTGGAATATACATTCATGCGAGAAAATGCAATCATTGGGAAATTCCTTCGTATTTTTTCTCTCTCTCATTAGAAGGGCTAACCAAGTTGGAATGAAGCAAACCAAAATGTTTAAATTTATTTCTACCTATTAATTTGGAGACACTTAAAATATACTCTCTAAGGCAATAAGTAAAAATTATTAATAATAGCAATACTAATTATAATTTATTAAATGCTTACTATGCTAAGCACATTACATACCAGACTTATTTAATTTAACCCTCATAACAGTATTAGGAGACAGATATTATGATGTCCATCTTCCCAAAGTATGCTCCTCTCTTCTCCGCACCGCTCCATCCATTCTGGCCTAAACTCCCAGATATAAATCTTTCATACCACCCTGCCCTCAGCACCAAAGGAAACAAAAGATAAAAAACAGAAGAAAAAAAAATACTACCTCTGGCTTCTTCAGGGTACATAGAAGTTAAACACACACACACACACACACACACACACAAAACCCAACTTGATTGAATTTCTGCCTCTTTTTTCCTCCCAACTTAAGGCCTATTGCCTCACTTAATTAAAATCACTACACAAACTAAGTACCATAGAATAAATCATTGTTTTAAAGTTCTTATTTAAGAATGTCATGTAGCCCAAAAGTATAAAAATAATTGCCATTGCATGTGAAATGCTCCATGACCATTTTTAGTTAAAAAGAGATACACAGACATGTTTATAGTATAATACAGGTCCACAAACACATGGATACACAACAGCGAAAACAAAGGCATTCCAAATGGTAAGTGTGCTCAGCTCTGGGTGGACAGGTGACTTGTTTGTTCCTTTGTTTGTTTTTAATCTTTGTCTCTGTATTTTCACAGTTTTCTGAAATTTTATTTGTAGCTGACATTTACTGAACCCTTACTATGTACTAAGAACTTTACATGTATTCACTCACTTAATTTTCACTACAATGTTAAGAGGTAGGTACTATTATTATGCCCATTTCATAGATGAGCAAAATGGGGCCTAGAGAGGTTAAGAAGTCTACCAACTGACACAGTAGCTACACGAACCCAGCTGGTTTGCTTTCAGAACCAGAGCTTTTAACCGCAACATGCTGCCACCTAGTAATAAGGATGTTTGCTTTATAATTAGAAGAAAATAATCTTTAAAATATTAATTTGCTTTTTAAATGCACTCTGCAAATTTGGTAACAGCCAGGCAAAAACAAGGGTGCACCTACTGGGGTAAGGGCAGAAGGAATTTAATCAAGGTGTTCTTTTCTCTCTTAAAATAGTAATTTCATTGGATTGCAATAGCCATCGGATTTGCTTCAGGCCATTAAAAGGCAAATTGGACATTAATTTTTGCATTTCAATGCCTTTTTCCTTGTAATTATCAATAATGAAATTACCATGGAGTCCCTATTTGGGGGAAAAAAAACAAGAAAAAGACATTCGATTTTTTTTTTTCCTTGCCTTTTTTCATGGCCCCAGAAATATACCAAACAGCTGAGTCTGCAGATTAGAATGCTATTCTTACAATAATCAGTCCCCTCACACCACCTGCCACCTGGGGCGTAGGGGAGGGGAGGGGAGTCTATTATTGAGAGGCCCACCGCTGTTCAGGTGTGTTTTTGCAAGACCTTCGGTTCTGTATGACAGTTTATGGCCTGGAAAGTGGCTTCCACAACGTGATCAAGCTTGGATAATGATCTCATTATAAAACCAATCAGAAACTCTGGGCAGCTCTTTTGTTGTTGTTGTTCATTGTAAGGCTGGGAAACAGAAAAGAAATGCTGTTTGAAGTCCTTGCATTTTGAAAAGGGGGTGTTCAGCAAATGGCAACTTTGTCTTCCTTCCTAGTCCCCAATCTCTCCCCTCCCATCCCTGGTCTGGGGCTAGATGTTAGATCCTGCACACATGCTTGCGGTTCGATAACACACCAATAGTGGATGGAATTTCGAATATCAGCAGTTCAAGCCAAAGTCCTTGAGAGGGGTCAAGAGTTAAACGTTGGAGCGTTCTGAAAAATGCAATAATATAGATTACTAACAGAAGACAGAGCTTCAGTTGAGAATAAGACAGGAACTGGATTACGGCTAGAGTGTATCGGTAACAGGGAGAATCGGAGGTAAACATCTGATGCTAAGAGGGGTGCTTAGCTATATGTTTACTTTTTGGGTGACACTTCATCCCAGTTGTCCTGGGACAGTTCTTGGATACACCTGTTGTCCTCTCAAAAGCATCCTGAGTTGGAAGATTAACTACACAGACACAGTAAGAATTGCTGATGTGTGTATAGTGGAGTTAGGACCAAGAGAAGGGAGCTGAGGACCCTGCAGGAAGAAAGAACTGAGGGGCTCTTTTGGAGGAATAATGTTAAATATTGAGATTTCAAATGTGTTCTTATTTTTACTCTTTACTAGCCAACACAATCCTCTACACATGCTGTCTCTTTTGAGTGGGAGCGGTGGGGGGGGGGGGGAAGGAATTGAGAAGGTCTGAGGTCAGTATTTGGACTGATACCAGAAGGAAACAAAGAAATAATCACAGAAAAAGAAATAAGTGGAGGACAGGAAAATACCACAGAAATAGAGAGCCAGAAGACATATAACACTGCAAACTCCACAAGAATTTGTGGTCGTCTTAGAGAGGGCATTGGACTTCCTGAAGTACTGAGCGGTGGAGTCCATTATATCTAACCTAGACTTAAAGAAAGTTATCTCAGCTAATGCCAGAGTTTCATTAAATACACACACACACACACACACACACACACACACACACACACACACGCCACTCACACCTATTTCTTTCCCAACTCAGAAGAACAGAAAGGGAAAAAATGATCAGATAGCTGATCACTGCATCTCTAGAGGGACGATATATAATATCATGGGAAAGAGTCTTCAATCAGAATAAAGGGATGTTTCACTTTTCTTTCATAAAACAGTGAATTACTTCTCATTGTCCTTCTGTTAGGAATTTTTCCCCCAAATTCCAATTCATTCGAGAAGCCAGTTTTTCACACAGTAACGTTTAAATAAGCTGTGCAAAGTGAGTTTTAAACCAGTTCCATGACAGGTGTCAAATCTTATTGGGGAAACTCTCAGTAAGAATCTGTTATCAGCTAACACCTTGACTGACAGTCAGCTGAGGACAGCAAAGGGAAAGGGTGTGGGCATTTAATTACCCAAAGACAAAAGACGGTGGGGCTGGAAACCATGATTCCCAGCTCCTAGGGCTTAACATAAATCGTAGACAACTGCCAACAAAGTTTGACTTCAAGAGCCCAAGAAAGGCTTCTGTGTCACCCCACCCAACCTCGGCCTTTCTCAGGCAGTCCTAGCATTGTGCCTGCTCACCCCTCTTAGAATACTACCATCTCTAGGAAGAGTTGCAACTTACGCTTTAGTTAGGAATCTAAATTCAAATGTGGCGCCCTGAAAAAGAGAACCACGATTAGTGAAGCTCCTACAAAGTGCCAGGCGTTGTGCCAGTTTTTCATTTGTTACTGAAATGACCTTCAATATGTAGTTTATAGCTTCTAACATCCCCATTTTTCAATGAAACAGCACATGTGAGAGATGAAGAAAACTGCCCAAGGTAACATGTTTAGAAAGCCATGGAGACAAAACTGGATCCCTGAGGTCCTGGGTAAGGATGGATGGAGGAACATCATCAGACGCACAGTTCCCTGAACACCTGAGTGTGGTAACACCTAGGATCCCGGAATGTTCTCCCCCCCCCGCCCTTGGTAGCTCACTGTCCTCAGTCCTTTGCTGTCCTCATAGAAGCCTTTCCCCCACTGCTCCCAGTTCGCAGTTACCATATCAGCCCATGAATTTCTTGTGTGGCTCTTCCTGCAACCTGCATTTCGCTTGCTTGCATATCGATTTGTCTTTGAAGAACCTCTAGGCTGCAGTGACTGGCTGTTTGTCACTGTCCTAGGCTCCTCTATGTGAGGGTGATGCCCAAAGTAAATGCTCAACAACAATTTGTTGAATGAACTAACGGATGTTTGAATAAATGAACAAATGCGTAACTTAACAATCAAAGACACAAAACAGGAGTTCAGGATGTCATAAAATAGATGCATCCTATTTCCCAGTTTTGCTTGATGCTGGGTGGATAAAGAATAGGACAGTGACAGGGTGTCCAGTCCTCCTCTCATCTCCTTCCCAGACCAAATCTTCCTGAATCAGAGGTGGGTGAGTCAGCAAAAAACAAAGCCCAAAGCTTCTCCCTACAGTCTCTAGTGCATCCTTCGAAACTGGGTGCCCCTTTGCACTGTCACACAGAGGCTACGACGCCTGAGTCTCTGAGTCACCATCACCTTTACATTTTCTTCTTCCAAAGACACAGACGATGCCAGCTTTATCTGCCAAACGCACAGTGACCCGGGGCTCAGCCTTATTTTACAGCAGATCCCGCAAGCCTGTGTAATGAATGTGCATCACTGTCAGGCAAAGGTGGGCTCCCTGACAGCCCGTCTCTCCCTGGCATTCCCGTTGTTCTGGTCTCCAGGTTCCATGAGGGAAGATGCTGATGGGTGGGCGGATTTAGCTTCTCCCTTTAAGCCAATGCTCTCATCCCCTGCACGCTGCCACTCGATCTTTCCTTGTGGCTGCGGCCCCCTCCATCAGGAAGCGTTTAATGCAGGATGCCCTCAGTGGCGGGATGGTGGCAGGGCTGCCCCAGGGGGATGGCGGCTGGGGCTGCACTGACACAGTTCAGTCAGGCCTCTGCCAAGCCGGGAAACCAACAAAGGAGCCGTGCTGACTGCCTGGGGCTCAAATCGGATCACGTCTCCCTGTCTGGCGGGAGAAAAAAAAATTCCAGCCACTCATCAGTGGGAGGGGGTGGGGGAAGCCTGAGGAAGCCTGAACTCTGACTTTTCTCTTGGCTTTGCCGGCTGGCCCGGTGCCCAATGCAAAATAACACGTGAACTCTTAGCACCGCTCTGGAGTGGCAGAGGCTTGCTCTCCTGCAGACGAGAACACTTGAAGGTGAAATGCCTTTCTGGAGGATTGTTTTTCTTTTTGAGCTGCTGAACCAATGCTCTGAGCTACAGATGTTAGAGTCCTGCATTTCTCATCATCTGCTCTGTGTGTATGCCTTTGGATTGACAGCCTGCTTAAGGCCAGCTCCACCTTCCAGGGTATCAGACAGAGCCCAGTGCAATGCCGCCTCACCTCCGCTTCTCTGCTCCCCAGAGCTGCCTCCAATGTAAAAGGAGCAGCCAGCTCCAAGCACCCTAGGTGCTGCCACCACTGGGAAGGCCCCTGGAGATGAACCAGCCCAGATGTCTTTGGTGTGCACAGGAGAACAGCACAGCAAAGACAACTCAAGGAGCTTCTGTAAGTCAGATGTTTGGATCATTCTGTTACTCCCTTCGCCCTTCCGACAGCACACGGCTGCCTCCTGGATCATAAGCCCAGGTTTCCCATCTCTTGGTCAAATGGAGGATTCCAAATGACTTCCACAGATGAAGGAGTTTTATAAGCAATACCCTGCAGAGAACAGATGCAACACTTAACTCTCACTTCAGAAATCAGCCTTTAGGGAAAATGCCTGAGGGAGACAGGAAAAAGTGGGGGACGGGGGGAATGAGAAAGAGAGAGTGAAAGTAGAGAGAATATTCAGAATTCTCACCTTAGGGTGCAGTGCTTAGGTTTAAGAGCTACTGTCCACAGCCCAGTATAAAACAATCACTTAGGTGACTCTTTTTTAAAAATAATTTATCTTTATTGTTGAAAGTATTACAGATGTTCCCTTTGATCCCCTCCACCCCGCATCAACCCCACTCCCAGGCCGTCCCCATACCAATGTCTGTGTCCATGGGTTATGCATATAAGCAAGCAAATAAGTTCTTTGGTTAGTCTTTCCCCACACACTCCCTCACCCCTGCCTGCCCTCTGAGATCCCTCAGTCTGTTCCATGCTTCTATGTCTCTGGATCTATTTTGTTCATCAATTTATTTTATTTATTATATTCCACATATGAGTGAGATCATGTGGTACTTGTCTCTCTCTCACTGGCTTATTTTGATTAATAATACTCTCCAGTTCCATCCACAAAGCCGTCCCAAAGGGTAAGAGATCCTTCAAAGTCACTAATCCTCAGAGAGATGCAAATTAAAACCACAATGAGGTATCACTTCACACCTGTCAGAATGGCTACCAGCAACAAATCAACAAACAACATGTGCTGGCGAGGGTGTGGAGAAAGGGAACCCTCGGGCACTCACTGCTGGTGGGAATGCAGACTGGTGCAGCCACTATGGAAAACAGTATGGAGGTTCCTCAAAAAATTAAAAATGGAGCTGCCATTTGATCCAGTGATCCCACTTCTAGGCATATATCCTAAGAATCCTGAAACACTAATCAGAAAGAATATATGCAGCCCTGTGTTCATAGCAGTACAGTTTACAATAGCTAAGATCTGGAAACAGCCCAAGTGCCCATCAGTAGATGAGTGGATAAAAAGCTATGGGACATTTACACCATGGAATACTACGCAGCTGTAAAAAAGAAGGATCTCTTAGATGACGCTTTTAAAATGAATACTGAAAGAAGACAGAAAATCTAGCCCAAAGCACTAAGAAGGCTTTTGTCAGTAATGAAAGAAAAGGCGAACTATCACCAAGAATCAAACAGTATTGTTTCTCCACTTGAAACTTGAGTTACTTTTTCAAAATGCAAAGGCCTTGGTTATAAAAAGCAAATTGAAATTCTGACTTCTTTTGGGTCTTAACACCCTAAGTTGTGCTTGCAAAAGATTTATTCTATAACCCTCTCTACATTTCAAAAGCTTCTCTATAGACTTGACTACAGATGATCTAGGTGAACATAATATACTTGGCATCAAGGGATGAGATGTTGAGTGAAAGTCAGGATGGATGTTTGTTACTAGAGGTACAAAGATAAATACAAACTATTTTTCGCTTGAGTTTAAAGATATTGTACTGTATTGAGTTTGCATGATTCTTCTACCTTGCACATTTCTACTCACGTGTACTTTTATTATTATCATATTTATGGTTTCAAAAGATTTCAACACAAAAGATTTAAGTCATAGCGGCATTTGCTCTGTTCAAAATTGCTGCAGGCAGCACTGATATTTCTTTTTTGTGCTCTATATTTAGCTACTAGCCCTGAATAGAAAAAAAATATATTGGCTATATACAAATATTACATGTATAATATCTACATCTGATACCAAGTACAAATTGTGGTCCTGATTCCTAGAAAGAGGCTTCAAAGTGCACCTCGATGATAGGATATGAAAAGAATGCCAAACAGCTGACATGAAAGCTTCCTTTTCACACACCTGTGGGAGTCTTTGATACTCTAGTGGCTCATAATTTCTCTAAGGAATAAATTAGGGCATTCAATTACCTCAAACAGTCCCGAAGGCTTTCATTCAATCTCTTAAATGCCCCTGCATCAGGGAAATTCATTATGTTATGGGGAAATAGGACTTTGTGTACACAGAACCAGCCTATGTGCCCTTCCCTTTGTGGCTGGAGGCCAAGTGTCTACGCCTGTGCTCCGGGTCTAGGATGTAGCTATCCCCCCCCCCCCCGGGAAACTCTAATTTGACTTCGTGGTCTGATTTTCTTTCCAGTTCTGCTGCAATCTAGCAAGAATAGAAATATGTGATATCTTTGTTCCTCCTCTATCAGTTTTCCTTTTAATAATGTCTGAACAATTACTAAACAAAGTACGTACTTTTTCTAAAGCTATTTCTTGAGCGTTGTTTTTCTTAAATCACGGCCAACTGGTTTTAAAATCTTGGTTCTCTGTCTACTAGGATAAAACACTGTATTCCTGTATTTTTGCCTCATGCAAATTCCCTGGGACAGAAATAAATGTATATATAATAGATTTGCTGGGGTTTGTGGTTAGGGATACCTGGGTTCAAATTGCTATTCGGTTCCACAAACTGCTTATCTCAGTAGGCCTCAGTTTCCTAAACTGTAGAACAGGGGAATCATAAAAGAAGTTGAAACCATATTTAAAAAATATAGTGAGAGTAACAAGAGATGACAAAAGTAGTATTTAAATTTTATTTTACTTCTATGAGGCCGCCACGTGATGATTTGACTATATATGGCCATTTGAAAGGAGAATTATCTTTAGAAATAGAAAGGTCCCTAAGTATGAACACTATGGAAATGTTTTCGATAATAAAATATAATCTGTGAGGATGAAACTGTTCAGCATAAGTTACCTTTGCAAACACGAATGCTAGTAAAATGCTGTTCATGTTATCATTTACCAGAGCTGCCCATTGTTCCACCTGAGAGCTATGGACAGTTATCCAGTCCCAATTTCATGATGATGAAATGAATAACAATAGTGACATTTCCAAAGAGCAGAATATCATAAATGAAAACCTTCCCACTCACCAACAGAGAAACAAAGCCAAAGTCGCCCTCGCGTTTTCTGTTTAAGTAAAAACAGCTGCATCTTTTAGCAGGCTACAAAACCCCATGAGGTTGATGGGAAAGATGTAAAAACAAAATAAGGAAAACTGAAATGGAATTTTGAAGGAAATAAGTGTAGAGCGGCAAATGAACCCCGGACCAAGCCAGGCCTTGTTTCCGCTTCATCAAATTATACTTCGAATCTCGAACTATAGTTTCCAATCCTAGCTGATCATCAGCACTATCTTTAGGATGTTAAAAAAATTGCCAATTTTTAGAACACTGGTTTGGGGAGTGAAACATTTGCAATAATGTTTCAAAGTTCCTCCAGGAGATTCTGAAGTTCTGCCAGAGTTGGCAACCACTGGACAAAGGACAAATGATGTCCCTCTGCCATTACTGATCACCTCCTTCGTGTGGCTCGCCTGGCGCACAGCTGCACTGCTTAATTCTGGTATGTTTTGATTAGACAGAGATGCATTTAATTAGCAGTTTGCACCATCAGTTAGAACATGAACCTGAAAAGTCACCTTCTTGCTTAGATATGCTTTGAACACGGATTTTTATGTAAGTGATGACTCCTGAAGAGAAGGGGGGTGAGGATTCTAATGAAGTCACTAAAGCATGAAAAGATATCACCTGGAGATGCAATGGAGACAGTAAGGATTCCTTGAATAAGCTAATAGTTATAGTCACCTATGTAGCCTGAGTCAGAGCGGCTGGGTACCAGAGAATAAGAAGAAATGTGATAATAACAGAAAAGCGACGCTTCACTTTTATGTCATTTTCCCCAAAGGATTTTCAAAAGCCACCACTGCCGCATCTCCAGGAAGGAAAGACTTACATCAAAGAGGGCTTGTAATGTTTGCAGATTCCTGATGTCTTTCCTTAGTTTCCTGGTCTGGTCTGGGAAAGCAACAGCAACGACTGTTTAGTTTTATGCAAGCCGCTGAACATGTCGATCAACATACATCACATCAGTCAACCCAATATTTAATCTTAGAGTTGAGAAAAGTTGGGTTCAAGGAGGTGGGAACCAGAATTCGAACCCAGGTTATTGAGACACGAAGGCCAAGTGTCTGAGCACCTCCCATAAACGGCACGACCCACCCCACTGACAGTAAACAGGCACAAGTTCAAATGCCTGCACCAAGGAGTTACTTTCCCACTTCTCTTCACCTTTCCAAATTGAGTTCTACTGTCTTTTTTTAAAAATACATTTACTGATTTCAGAGAGAGGAAGGGAGAGAAAGAGATAGAAGCATCAATGATGAGAGAGTCATTGATAGGCTGCCTCCCACATGGCCCCCACTGGGGATCGAGCCTGCAACCCGGGCATGTGCCCTGACCTGGAATCGAACTTCGATCTCCTGGGTCATAGGTCGAGGCTCAACCGCCGAGCCACGCCCGGCTAGGCGAGTTCTACTTTCAAAATGGATGTTTCACTTTTTCCCATCCTCTGTTTAACACACATTTATTCCACATTCTAAACTTGCCAGTCATGCCAATCCTCTGTGCCTCAGTTTTTTTTTTTTCAAAAAGGGGAAGCTATAAAATCCCTTGCGCGACTGCAGAAATGCTTCCCTCTGTCACGTGGCAGGCGGCACTAACTGATCACGTGGGCTGGATGGTGTCGCAAGTCCTCCTTGTCAAAGCAACTTAGATAATTTCATCGTATCGGTCAGAACTGGCATCCAGAATGAAACCTATTTGCCATTCATACTTTGCACATTCCCTAAAGTTAGACTTGATTTTCTGGGCTCAAATTCTATAAGAGTTCTATAAATCTTTGGATCAGTTCTTATTTAGCTCTGGGTTTATGATAACACTATATGGACCCAATAATAAATCTGGAAGATGTTCACCATATTGATATGTCAAACATTCCAAGAATAATAGGATAAAAAGTCATAAGATTTCCTTGAGCTCCAGACCACAAAGGGCATTGGATTAGCAAGTCCAAATGTATATAATTTTTTAGAACTTCTCTGAGAAACAAAGAAAAGGCTAGAATACAGAGACATGAAACATTTATGAAGCTGGGCAATTTGCCAAAATCACTACAAATGGAATTCCCAATAAACTTCAGTAAAAAGCTATATAGTGTCCTATGTAAAAGCAAATTTATATTTTCACTGCCAAAGACACTCTACCTGAACCATGGGTACCATAAAGCTTAAAGGATCCCAAAGCTTCTCAGAAAGCATTTTTTTTAAACCCGAGAATTTCAGAATGCATTGCTAACTAAACTGTGTCTAGCAGGAGCCTTTTACTCAGTGTAGATGAGAACTGAGGAGGCGAGTGAACTAAACCTTTGACAAGAAAAGCTTAGGAAAGGTTTAGCACAGACACTACAAGGGAGACAAAAGGGTGAAACCAATAAAATGAGAACCTGGGAAATAAAGAAGCAAACCTCTCAGGGCACAGAGATACTAATTCTATAGCACAGATGATCCAATTAGAGGGGCCAGTCTCAAACCAAGTGGAGGTGAAGAGAAACCAGCCAGCACCATTTGGGGCTTAACCGAGAAATAAATGGGAAAACCAAAAGCAAAACCTACTGAGTCATGTAAACGGGCCCACGACTTGATTGGAAATGAGCCTCTTGGTGGCCCCTTAACCTGCAACCTACTCTGAAGCTTTTACTCACCTTTCATTTCCCTCCCTTACACACAACACACACATACCCATCCATAGTCAGTGAAGCAGATCGCATACAATTCTCCCCGTGGGACATGTTTCTCATGGGGGTGAAGTAGATCTAAGACTTCACTACAGTAGCCATTCAGCTAATTGAGATAATGAACTTGGAGTCTGAGCACAGTATATGGCAGATAGTAGGTAAATAGTAACTATTATTATCATGTTAAAAAGACTAATCCTTATAATAATCCTGTGATGGGATTAATTATGGCAAATGAAGCTAAAGCTGTGACTTACCCAAGATCACTAGTAAACACAGAGTTGTCACTAAAATGCAGAGAGAGCTGCTTGTGGAGTCTGTGACCTTTCTATTGTGTCGGACTGCGTTTCACAGGGTATCTAAACACTATTGGAATACTGTAAAGGTTAAAAACATGCCCCACCCTCAGCAGAAACAAAATAACTTAATCCAGGACCAGGCTCTCTTTTATATCCTATTAGCCCCACTTAGAAACACAAACTGTAAGACTGCTGGGGAAGTTTATTTCTGCTTGAAAAATTAATGTTGTGTACACCGAAGCTGCCAGAACTAGTGACTCTCTCAAGCGTGACACTTGAGCTTGAGCCTTCATAACCTGTGCCAACCTCAAGATTAGCCCCCTTCACTTACCTGCCTATCTGACCCAGGGGAGTCTATCATTAATCAGACTGGCACTCACCTATCATGTTAATTCACAGGTTCACACAAAAATGTACTTTGCTGACAGATAATCCACGCTGCACTCAGTGCCCAGATATTAATCTTATTAAAAACGTGACTCCACCATGTCCCTTTCTTGCTCAGAAATGACCAAGGTTTCCTTGCAGCTTCTGAGGTGAGAGCCCTACAGCTCAGCTCTCATTTACAGCTTTCAACAGGATGAATGGGCCCTCTGATCCAAATTTTCTTAGGGATAATTCTTTACATGGACCCACGGCCTTGGCCAGTCGGAGCTGCACAGGGCGCCTGCTGATCATCACACGGCCCCTCTCTCTCCATCCTAATGCTACTCCATCATCCTCGACGGAACAGCCCACGGGCTGTGGCTCTGGCGCAACACACGATTAGGGCAATCCTGTTGTTCCTGATAACCTATTTATTGAACTAGACAACGCTAGGAGAATATATTTTATCTCCACAATGAAATTGCAAGCTCCGGGGAGACAAAGACTCTTTCTGATAATAACTGTCGTTTAGGGCCTAACACAGTGTTTCACATCTATCAGCATAGGACCAATGTATCCATTCATGGAACAACTATTATTAAGCACCTATTATACACTGTGTTAAATACAGGTGCTATGATATTACTTCGAAATACAACATGACATGGCCACTGTTCTTACATAACTTATTTCTTTATTTATCTTTATTGTTTAAAGTATTACAGATGTCCCTTTTCCCCTGCATTGACCTCTCCACCCCACCTCCCCCAGGCTTTCCCTGCACTATTGTCTGTGTCCATGGGTTATGCATATATGCATATAAATCTTTGATTAATATCTTCCCGCCCCCTGATATTTAATAAAAATGAGACAATTACTTTTCAACACTTTCAGTAAAGTGGGATAAGTGAGGAAAAATTCATATTCTAGGAAGTGGTGGCGACGGTGGAGATAGGGTGAGGGATTTGTACAGCAGGCACCTGGAACTCCTAATTGGGAGAGAGGGGAGGGGAGGGGAGGGGAGGGGAGCGGAGGGGAGGGGAGGGGAGGGGAGGGGAGGGGAGGGGAGGGGAGGGGAGGGGAGGGGAGGAGGGAGGGAGGGAGGGAGGGAGGTATTAAAGGGTTAGCTACATGCTCCTGCGATTTGGTTGCATATCAATGAACAGATACATAAATGCAGAGATGGACACACTCATACACACCACAGGCTCTTTACCAACACATGCACTGTGAGAAGAGTAAGTTCTGAGTCCAACTCATAAGTCCACAGCCATCTGTTTTCAGCCAAGAGCCACCACAATTCCGTCACACACTCACATTAGAGGAACTCTACGCTCACCCATTCAATCACTCCCCTTACTCCACTAACTATTGTTAGAAGATAGATCCTGCCCAGGTATTCTTTCCTACAATGCCCACGCAAACATCCCCAGTCAACATAAGATGCACCATCACATATAATCAATTTGTACATTTATTTATCTCTTGCTTCGAGCTTGTTGAAGGAAGTTCAGTTGGAAGCTCAAATATAGTTGGTTTTAAGTTCTAGGTTGAGATTCATACCGGCTCTTATTTCGCATATGCACCCATCCGTGTCCCTGGGCCTTTCTGGTTCTGAGATATGGGATAACCCTACATGTATTTTCAGTCTTCCAGTGTGCTTATTCAGCAAGCTTTCCAAATAGACGCTGCTGGTGACAGGGTAAGAAATGGAGCTAAAGGAGACTTCAGAATTGGGCACAAGGTCAGAAATGGACACGTTCATATATGAAGATTGCAAAAAGACAAACTGTGGACAGGGCCACCTCCTGCAGAGATCTCCCAGGAGGGTGGGGATACAGTCTAGGTTAGGGATTCGGGAAAGATAGTTGCCTGGGGAGCTGAAAGACAAGTACCAAAGTTCTGAGGCAGGAGAATGCCTGCCGTGTTAGAAGAGGGATGAAGGCAGGGAGTTGAATGTTAAGAGCAAAGGGTTATTTTAATTATGGTTGTCGGGGAAGGATACAACCACTGAAATGAGCCATTGGCTTGGAGCTAAAAAGTGATTCACTAGACTTTTATTTTTAAGGGGTTCCCCTTTTCTTCCTTAATTCAGCTTGAAGGAGGGACTGGATTTTACCAGAAAGACGAGGCAAGGCAATGCCTTAACTAGTGCGACAGAAATGACTGATCATTTTACAAGAATATTAACTTTCTCGAGTTTAATTATGCACTATCCCTTTAAGATAGAGGGAATCTATCTGATTGTTTTTTTGGTTTGTTTTTACAATCTGTTGTTAATTTTGTTTCCCAAATAGTTTCCCTTGTGAGAAATTTTCTTGCAGAAAGTACAAGGAATTGCAGCATGTGAGAATGAGCCTCAGATGTTCTGCTACAGGACCCCGGGGACCCTGAGAAGTAGGAGCTATTTTCCTAGAAAAGAGAAAGCAAACTTAGAGAAATTGGCCCAAGGCCACAGTTAGAAATGCAGGTGATAGAATTCGAACTCAGAACCAAATGTCTCTGTGGGCCCTGATCATTCCATCCTGGCCCAAAGTTCCCTGCTTGATCATTAAAATTATTATTACTTTTAAGAATAAAATTCCCAGTTTTGCAAACAGTCTTTCACAAGTTGGTAAGTATAAATCCATACCACAGGGACTGGGTTGGCCAGGTGAAGCTGGATGCCTATATCTGTACTCCCACTGATCAGACCTTTCTCTTGGTTCTTCCACCAGACTATTGCCAGTCCTGGAAACATGTCTGTCCAGTAGCCAGCTGAACAGACCTTTTTGCAACAAGTTGGGTAAGAGTGTAGGGTGTGTATTTGTGTAATACATGCACATGTGGCCATGTGTGCAAGAGAGGCAGAGAGAAAGAGAGAAAGACAGAAAAAGACCTGGATTCCAGGAATGCAAAAGTGCAGCCACACTGCACACCACTGCATCCCATCCCAAAGGCACACAAGGCAGAAAACAAACACCAAACAGCCTGAATTTGCCAGCTTCAGCCTTGAACCTCACACTTGGCCGTGGGAGTTAAGGGAGAACCAACTTCATCTTCTTTAGAGCTTAGTTTGCAAATGAGATATTTAAAAACATCAGTCCCTGGAGTTCCTGCATCTGTCCTAGCCATCTCATTCTTTCTCTGACTTGCCCTTTTTTTTTTTTACATCAACTTTTTTCCCTTGTAAAAGAAAATGCATCTCTCTTACTGGTTACCGCAATAGAAGTAAACAAATATTTCCCTCTACTTCAAAGAAAAGAAGCCTTTCAATTTTATCTTCCCAAAGAGACTAGAATAGAGGCTTTCTCCCCGCCCCCCTTGCCCCCAGCAGGAGGAGGGAACGCCTTCTATGTCAGCAACAGCACCCAGGTGCTGGTGGTCTCCTTCTCAAGGGGTCAGGGAAGGGCACAGAGCCCACATGAGTGCAGGTGCGAGAAGGACCCAGAGAACACCACGGACAGTCGGATGTTCACTTTGAACAACTGCTTTAAGGATTCATAACAGGGACAGAGAAAAGTCAGTTTTGGAGGGCGCTATGCTTTTAGGACAGGTGTTTGTGTCCCTAGCTGCATGGGGGGGGGGGGGAAGGGGCGGAGAATCAAACAGGCTTAGGCACCAGAGGCAGAAAGAGGGGAGAGTTTGCCAGGCAGCAAACGCCACCTGAGGTGGCCCTCACTGCAATCAGTTTGAATCCTTTCTCGTGATCATTCCTTGCATGCAGTTACTTGAGCTGTTAAGATGAGAATGGAAATGAAGACCGGTTAACCCAGAATGTTGGCTGAAGACTGACTGGTTAGCATCATGAAGATCCTTATTCAAACCCCAGTTCCCACACCCCTGAGCTGTGCGATTTTGGGCAAACTGTTTTAACACCTCTGGCTCTCATTTGCTCCTGTGTATAAGAGAGCAGCTAATCACAGGATGGCTGGGCTCATTCAGGAGAACAATGTGTGGGAAATGCTGATTCCATACAGCACCAGGGCAGCCTTCCTCTGGGGACACCTGGCTGATTGCATTAAAAAGGGACTCCACAGGAGCCTGGCCAGAGGGAGGCTGTCCAAAGGCGGCCGGATTTTGAAATGAATAACTGATTAAGAACGGTGGTGTCTCCATTCACAAATCAGCCCCAACTTATCCCCTAACCTTGAGAAAATCACTCAATCACAAAGAAATGGTGCCAGTTGGTGACAAAGCCAGGCAGGAAGAGGACATCTGGGTTATAATTCTGTCTCTGTGCCCAACAAATTATATTACCAGGGGCAGGTCACATCGCCTTTCTGGGTCTCATTTCTCTTTGTGTGAAATGAATGAGGTGTGCTAGACTAAACCTTGAAGGGTTCACAACTCAGAAAAGAGAAAAGTCCATTCTGGAGGGACTTAGACTCAGAGGCTCCCAATTCTAAAACAATTTGTGGGCTGAATTTTCACCAAAGAGAAGGGTCCATTTCTGACTATAAGCATGACAGCATTTGACAAATGTCTCCAATTCCTGTATGATGGTCAGTTATCAATTCCAATTACGGGACCAGAAGAGGGGCAATGGGAAACCAGCCTGCAGGGATGTCTGCCTGAAGGGAGAGGGTGAAACTATTAAGGGTAATGATGAAAGTCTGACCATTTAATGGGGAAGCTGTTAGACAAATTCACTGCTTTTCTCTGGGATCATTTCCCTTCACCTCACAGCCTGCAGGGCCGGACAAAGAAGAGAGCTCAGCTGCTTCTCCTACAAAGACAAATGAGTCTTGAATAATTTGTACTTACAGTATTAATTATAAAATCATCTATTTACTTGGTTCATCCTTCTTTGCAAATCGTTCTAAAAATAATATCATTTAAACACTGATTCACTTGCTGTGCCTATGTGAACTCCCCAGGGAAATCCTAGTCACTGTAATATTTGAAAATGCCTCTCTAAATTAGCAAGCCTTGCACAGACTCTATTGGCAAATTAAATCATCCCTCTGCCACTGAGTATTGTTATTTGTGGCTCCCTTAAAGGACTGGAGTTCACCCTCCTTCAATTCCACTCAGTCTGAAACGATATGAATATGCTGTGAGTTGCACGGCATCGACTCCATAAATATTAATATACAGTAAAGAACCACACAGTATAATACAAACAAAAGCTCTAAACAACATCTGGAAAGCCTTTTAAGAGAAGAATAAATGCTCTAGTGATCGTTTCCTTTCCTCCTACTATCAAGGCTCTTTAAATATAGAACACAGGCGGTTTTGGAATTTACACAGTTTTCTTTCATCTGGTTGCAAAAAAAGGTGGGGGGGGCTTACTAGATTTAATTAGCTCCCTAATTCCTGGGTTTCCCTAAGCGAATGACGTGCTTCACTGCTAAAAGTAGAAGTTAATAATTTTATGTTGGTTTTATACTAGAAACTACTTGTTTCTACCTAATGTTGGTTAATACAACTCAAAGAGATGGCTTTTTAAATCTCTGAAGTCTACAAACAGGAAGTGAGAAATAATTGGGGCTGGTGGAGGAAAGCCATAGAGAAGACACAATGAAGGAAAAAGAAGTGTCACAAAACAGCATTGCAGGTGGAGATGGGAACTCTGATGCAACACTTTAGAGGGAGCAAAGTTCCATCACTAAAAACGAAGGCAGTTCAGTACACAGTGTTAGGGGACTGATTGGATGCCATTGATCTAAATGAATGAAATATCTCATGAACCCCCTTTTCTGGTCTTCATAGCTAAATTGAGGACACTGGAAATGTCAGGTTTGTAACGTATTTTAGCAACGATCCTTCCTACCACAGATTTCACATGTGACTTCCAGCTGTATTATCCATACTTTGTGTTTTACCAAGATGGCCTTAACCATTCGCTCAGTGTCACTGAACTTGAGATGGGCTTCTTCCTGACTCCAGGACCCTCAACTTCCTTTTCTTACAGCATTTGCTTCAGAAAACTTGTGATTATATATCCATTTTATTACCTTTTGACATGCAATTATTTTAAAAACCTCTTGCCCGTTTTGTCACCCAGAAATGTCTTTCTCAAGGACTTGGGAACCATCTCGTTGAAATGACATTGATATCAACAAAGGAGATGGTACATCCATCTGCCAAATTCAGTGGGAGGGTAGAAACCTCACTTCAGTGGGCACCTTGCTCCAAGCTGTAAAATTACCTCTTGTTATAGAGACATGAGAAGTTTATTTTTCTTTAGATAAAGCCAAGTAACAAGCACAGATGGTCCATGGCTTGCCCCTACCTCCAGGACTCAGCTCACCGAAGCCCTTAATAAAAGCCTTACCTCCTGTTTTTCAGTGGAAATAAGTTTAGTCTTAGTTGTAGCTTCTGTCCCTTATTGCAATGGCCTTGAATAGTCTTCCTTGGCTGTTTAACTTTGGCCAGAGCAATTTTTGCTTTGATATGTCCATACTGTCCATGCTTGAAGATTTTTTTTTTTAAATATGCTTTTATTAATTTCAGAGAGAGGAAGGGAGAAGGAGAGAGAGAGAAACATCAATGATGAGACAGAATCATCAATCAACTACCTCCTGCATGTCCACCACTGGGGATTGAGCCTGCAACCCAGGCATGTTACCTACCTGGGAATCGAACTATGACCTCTTGGTTCATGGGCCAATGCTCAACCACTGTGCCAGACCAGCTGGGCCATGCTTGAAGGTTTGTGATGAAGAGGAAGGATCCCAATAACTCCTGGGTAGCCATTCTTTCTTTGTTCATCCCTGACTTTAGACAATTCTCCCATTCAAGGAACCTCAGTCTATCTCACTGGGAATTCTACCCCAGGAACCGAAGTTTGCCTTCAGGGTCCATATAGAATAAACCTAATATTTTACACATTATTTAAATATCTAGGGGAAACTTCTCTTCTCCAGGTTCAGCTTTCCCAGGACCCTGACAGAGGGCTCTGAGACCTAGGGCTTGAATCTGGCTTTGTCAAAGGAACTCTGTAAGAAACTGTCTGAAGACAAAGTACCTCCAGGTCCAGAAGAAGCAATTAGAGGGTATTTGTTTTATCTCAGGGAAAATAAAAAGTTAAAATGGTGCAATAATTCAGGATATGACCCACAGTTCAGGAGTCATCAGAATGAATTACAAATGCATTCAATTTTCAGTAATGCTTTCCTAATTCTAAAATAAAAATAATCTAGTGAGGCCTGAGAAACCCAGGGTAAGGATACAAGCACACTCAAAGCTTTAGACTCCTAAACCCATCAAGGGGAGATACCACACATCCAATCTGGAGGGTGAGAATAAGAGCTGATAAATTATTTCCTAGACTACAGTTGAAACCTTAAAATATCTGTAAATTTCATAAAATTTGTTGTTCTTTCATTCTGTTTCTCCCCTGCAGACTTTGTCATAAATACTCCTGTATTTACCCTTCCTCTTTAACTATTTGAAGTTTCCTCACTTTAAGGCGAAATTTCCCTATTTTGGATGTTTTCCTACATTCTCACTTTTATCAATACATATTCATCTAATGCCCCACTCTATCAGGCATAATTTAAAATTAAGGGTCAACCAATTAATCAAGTAGTCAATCAGGTTCTATTATTATTTGAAATCACAGGACTCTCACATGCCTTTTCCTTTAGAAAAGGTTTTTACATCCACAATCTCTGCTGCTCCCTCCCTCTGTTCAAAAGTAATCGTCTAGATTTCCACAGTCTCCACAGTATTCCATTTGTATTTTCTAATGGATTATGCTTTCAAATTAATTTTATTGTACTACGTACTGATATTACCTTCTCTCCTAGGCTTAGAGCTCCTTAAGGGTAAAGCTACTTATCTTTATATAGCCCATAATAACCCATGCAGTGCCTACCACACAGCATATTTCAATAAAGATATATAAATACAAATATAAATGAATATAAAATTATGACAAGGTGAAAAATAATTTTAAAAAGTATCCCAGCAGTCTATAAAGCAGAGAAAGGAATTATTTATTTCCACTTTTCAGAGAGGCTACATGAGTTTGCAGTGCTCAATGTGGGAGACCATCTCCCTTGAACAGTGAATATACATGTGATTATGATGACTTAGGCATGCAGTTACACCTAGATTTTCAGAGTCTGTATCCATTGGAGATGCGTGTTAATTATGGTTATTTAGAAGGACATACTAGAAGTAGCCTAAATCATGCTACTGTTAATTTTTATTATATGCATGCACATGTATGTATACATGTGTGGAATGACTAAACTTACATATCACTAGCTCTCACTCTGTTCTAATCAGATAGAACCAATATATTCATTCAATTTGGTCTTAAAAGAATAACTTCTCCGTAATAGGCAGCGGGTAAGAGGCATAAATCTAGGGAAAAGGGTATACTGCCCACACTCACTAACAAACAAAACCTAGACAGAGCCTTCCCTTACAAGAAATCGTGGTGGCCGCTGTCTATATCACACAGCTCAATCTCTCGGTTGCCAAATCTTTCCAGCTCCAGAGAGAAGGCCAATGTTTATGAAGTTATTACCCTAGCCTTGATCAATCTTAATATATTATACAAAACTGTTGCTGCAGCTGAAATGGCTTCTTATCTTGCCTTCAGTGTTCTTGCAAACAGATTTATTTGAAAGTTGAAATAAAAAGTTTGAACGTGGGAACATAAACATGGGTAGAGCTGATTTCTAGGCTGTGGTAGATTGTGAGTCTGGAATAGTCATGCATAAAGCCAGGCATCATGACTTTGCAGAATAAGAGAGTCGAGGGATTTGCAAGTTACTTTTCTTATAATTAAAACATCCTTGATTTCCTAAAAGAGAACTTTAATGAATTCATTAGTCATACCGGATACCAATGAGGCCTGACTTCATCAGCTAAGTTTATAGGTATGGATTTATCCAAGCTCCTGGTCATCTTAGGTAACTAATGATTCATTGAGTGTTTCTATGCCACTGGAGTCATACTCAGGGGAGGAGCTAGACTTAAGTTAGACTTTAAAGATAGTATTTCATCCAGTCCCATAGCCACCTCTATATGGCAGTTAGAGGCACTGAGATTCCTTGGAGTGCTCCCAGTGAAGGGACTCAACCTTTCAGGGAAGCCCACACCAGTTACCTGGCTCTCCATATCTGACAGTGCTATTGGACACTGAACCTCTCCTACTATGCAACAACAACTCATGTTCTTTTCACAAAAGCTTCCTAGAACGTGTCTAGCATCTCCCCTATACTGTGTTAAAAGTCCAGAAAATGTAAAATCATGACTCTCATGCACATATAAAAATATCTTAATGTTCAAGAATTAATTTTGTTCAATATGACATGAGGGAACCAAGAAGATGCTATGTTAGTTCAAAGTCAAAGTCAAAACATTACAAAATGACATGGAGTAAAGGAATATTGGGCTAAATTGCAGCTGAAGACAAACTAATTTTTCCACTGGGGAGTGAGAAGTCAATTGAAACTCTACTCGGCAAGGAGGAATTTGCATAGCCATCAGCTACCTACAATGCATGGAGGTGCAAAATAGCTCAAAGACAATCAACAGGATTAGAGTGGAGCAGCTTGGATGAGAGTGTGTTAGAGCATAAATAGTTTTCCACTGAAGTACTGCTTTTAAAAAATACAGGCATGGAGTCCTAATACTTTTAACGCACCTCTAAATTACAAAAAAAGCCCTGAAAATTGAAATATATTATGTTATATATTTGGTATTTATATGTCTCTTAGTGTCAAGACCTATTCATTTTACTTCAGAAATACTAATGCATTTTATTACAAGTATTACCCAAGATACCTCTGAAGGTATTACATAATATATACAATAGTCACATATTAGCTTCTTAAAAATCAGAAAACTTCTGAACTCTTAAGCCCATTTGGATACCTAGTGATGGTGTGCTGACTGCTGTAGTCAGCTTATGCCTCAGCCAATTGGGAATCTCTTCCTAACTGCACAGATCAATGATTTCAGTTCGGTAGCCTGATTAGCCAACACGGGAGGATTCAGAGAAGAAAATAAGCATGCTACAAATCAGGGCTTTCATGAGTGTGTGTGTTTTCTGAGAACCAGCTGTTAAACATTTAGCAGCACACCACAGCGCCCAAGGGTTTCAGAGAGGGGATTATGCACCTTGAGCCCAGCAACTTGCTCATAATATGTGAGAATAAATGCACTACATTTCCTGTCCTTAAGGAGTTCACAGTCTAGTGAAGAGCTTGTGGTCTAGTAAATAAATTTATATATTTATAAACATGAGATTGTTCTAGGATTTATGCTTCCCCCAAGGTGGCTGTTTCATAACTGACTTGTGTACTTACTGTCCATCATAAAATAGATTTAATCAGAGTCAATTCAATTTAAGAACTATGCAGGAGTGTGAAGCCACTAGACACTTCAAACGATGTAAATAGATGATTTCAAGATTTAATTGAAATGTGAAAGCGCACATTTTTCTTAGGAGTAACTTTTGATAAAGGCTAAAAGCTTCCCCTCAAATAATGATTTTTCAAGAGTAAAGATTACACAGTCAAAACACAATTTGTGAATTTTCTCTTAATCCACAATGTAGACATAACATTAGCCTCATCTTTAATGGGGCATTTTTTAAATATAACAAACATATATTTAAACACTGACTATGTACCAGGATCTGTACTAGATATGAGAGCTTCAACAGTAAATAAGCGACGCATTCTGTTCTTAAAAAACTTGTTTTCTAGTGGGAAAGAATATAAGCATATAATCACGATAATATACCATGATGCCTGATATAAGAGCAGTGCTGGGCTGAACACAGACAGAAACAATTAGTTCTGTGAGAAAGAGCTGGAGAAATCTTTTCAAAGGATATACCACAAGGAAGAATCAGAGCTTGCCAGAGAGGGGAGGAAGGGCATGCAAGTCAGAAGTGGTATATACAAAGCTCTACACATCCAACCGATACAGGATCCTTACGGAAAAGATACAAGACAGGTTCAAGAGTGGAATAAGGTATTAAGATTTCTGTAAGTCTTCAAGAGAGAAGACTAATGAAATAATCAAGGCTTATTTTGTATAGAAAGATTCCAATAAGGGGAAAAGAACATGGAAAAAAAGTGAAATCTCCTGGATACACAGGTATATAGTTTAGGGCTCAAAGTTTTCTGAGCTGATCCAGAGTCTCTAGAGAGGAAGCACCTTGACAGCAGGGAACACTTCATGTTTATGTTTCATCCTCTGGGCCTAAGGGAAGAGTCTCACACATGGTAGGCAATCACTAAACACTTGGTGGACTGAAGAAGAGAAAGGTAAACGCTAAAACACAGAAGGGTCATTTCGTTTTCTATTTGGCTTTGGCTGCTGTAGTATGCTGGCTGTGTTCTTTCAAGTGCTGGAATTATCTCCCCTCTTGGTGTACTCGACGCTGATCTCTCTCCCTGTTGAACTCATCTCCTAAAACTCTCCATCCATCCTTGAAGTCCAGCTGCCTGGCTCTCCTTGCTGAGCACAGCAGGTAGAAGTTCCTTCAAGGACGTGCCCTGAGGGCATCTGTTTTGCTTCCCTCTCTGCTGGAATGCCTGCCGTGAGCACCTTGTGAAAGATCACACCCCGCCCCACCCAGCACTCTCCCTGGCTGTGCTCTATTTACCACAACCTCACATTATATTATGGACTCCTTTATCTTTTATCTTTCTCTACCAGTAGTAAGCCCCAGACAGGCTGGTATTTTGTATTGCTTACTCTTTTATTCCCAGCACCTAAATCGGAAGGCACATAGTACATTTTTTTGTTAACGAAAATGAAAGAAAGTACAAACTCTTTGGCATGTGCTTCTGGAAAGTATTTTGAGATCTTTTTTAAAAGCAGGTGCTATATGCGAATAAACTTAAAGCAAAAATAAACAGGAAAATAATCACTAATTATAAACAGAACTCAAAAAAATACGGAAAAATGCTTTGTTAGATGTAAACATACCTTAAAAAAATGAGGTACTAAGGAAAATCAAAAAATGCCAAATCAAAATAAAAGGTTGATATTCAATTTGCTAGTTGCCCACTCAAAGGTCATTTTTCTGTTCTTCCTCAAAATAACCTGGTTGTACTTTGGGGGCTATAAGGAGCCCCAAATAAAAGACTGCATTTCCTAGACTCTTTTGCACGTAGTCATATGACTAAGTCCTTACCAAAGAGAACATAAGCCAAAGTGTCCTTTGAGAATTTTAAGGATGATGCTTTAAAGAAGTAAATTCGGAATAGAGATAGCTTCATAATGTCCTTTCTACATTTTGCCCTTCTATTTCCTGGGATATGGACATGATGGCTGAAGCGTTAGCAGCCACTGTGGTTCATGTTAATGAAAATGAAAGAAAGAACAAACTGCACTCTTTTGATCTTGAAGTTTAAAAGTTAATGCTAGAATACCAGAACAGGGGACCTAGAAGAAGCCTGGATCCCTTATAGTTTTGCATAGCCTTCATGCCAACTCTGCCCTACAGCAGTCCCCCTTTACCTGAGGATGTGTTCCAAGATCCCTGAAGGATTTCTGAAGTCATGGATAGTACCAAACCCTATACTGACTATGTTTCCTTTCCTATACATATGCACACTTTATGGCTTCTCTTGGGCCAACAGAATTGCCAACATCACTACTTTGGCACTTTGGGGCCATTATTGAGTAAAATAAGGGTGACTTGAACACAAGCACTGTGACACCATGACAGCTGATCTGATACCTGAGATGGCTACTAAGTGACTAAGGGCGGGGAGCTCATACAGCCTGGAGGTGCTGGACAAAGGGATGATTCACATCATAGACAGAATGGAGAGATGGCAAGAGATTTCATCGAACTGCTTAGAATGGTGTACGATTTAAGACTTATGAATTGTTTATTTCTGGAATTTTCCATTTAATATTTCCAGACAGCAGTTGACGGTGGGTAACTGAAACCACAGAAAGGGAAACTGTGGATAAGAGGGACTACTGTATTGTGCTGGTGCCATTGTTATTTGTAATTTTGTCATTTGCACAAATAAAGTTCCTATTTTATGCTAATATTTTAAAATATCCTTAGAGCTGTGTTTATTTGCTTGTCAATGCATTTACCAGTCTGAGTAGTAACCAGGCAGGAAATCATGCTTACCAGACTCAGTAATAGGTCCTGTGGTAGCATCACTGTTCTTATTGCCGTTGTTGATACAGTAACCACCTGTTTAGGTAGGTAAGGACATCTGTTAATTTTCATGATTTCACTAAGTCCTGCATAAATATTCATTATGCACAAAGCTCTGAAAAACAAACTAAATGCTTGTTATTGTGGATTTAGGAGCAAAGCACTCAGGGTAATTACATGCTCATTTTGGAAACTTCTAGTAGTTTGTAAAAACACAACTTTTACTGGGAGTAGAAGACATAAAAATAAGGAAAATACAAGAGCCATAAGAGCATTAAAACAATCTCTGAAGCTACAAGGAAGCTAAATATTTGGGAATTACTAAATGATCCTTAGATCTATTCCAGTCTGTACAAAGAGTTCAATTGGGGCTCTGCTCCCAGGAACAAGATAATAGGTCCAATGCTTCTAATGATATCCACTATGTACGGCATTCTGTTAAGCTCTTTCATATATTAAATATGAACAACATATACATTCTTTACGTACAACATACGATATAACCATCACAGTAGCGCCTGAGGTGGATACGATCATTGCCTTCATTTTTCAGATGAGGAAACGGAGGTGCAGATGCTACATAATTTATTCAAGGTCCCGCATCCAGTCAAACTGGAAGCAGAACTGAAATCCAAGTGGGAAGCTCTAGGCTCCATGTGTTCAGCCATCAAGCTGTGCTACTACTGCAAGATGGCACGTGAACAAACAATACCTTGGGGAGCAACCACCGAGGAATTCTAGTGAAATGGCTGAGTGGAAATATTGCCAACTGAAGGAAACCGGAAAACGATGCCCAGGCCCTAGAGACTGGGACTGAAATCGAGAGACATCTTGGTACCGGGATGCCAGCAGCACCTCCACTTGTTTCCCACCTTGCCCTTTTGATAAAAGCTGAATGCACAACACTTAAAAGCTAAACTCACCTTAGAGCAAATTCTAGATGTGTTTTACAAAAGACCAGTGGACCAACATTTTGAGGAGTGTCTCGTGTAATCTGTTATAAGTGTTAGAGTAGCAAAGTTCATAAATAATGTCTTCATTCTTACAATTAGAGGGTATTCAAGGTTGTGACTACCAAGAGTTCTCACTCATTGGCATTTTGATCTTCTTTGAGTAAGAGTAAAAGGAATGGCATTTTGGCTAAAGCGATGAAACTAGGCATTGCCAGACCCTCTGAGAACATGTTGTAGGAGCATTATCTGTGGGCAAAAATTTTGGGAGAGCTGGTGTAAAGGGAAAGAACACCAGATTGGAGTCAAAATGCCAGGAATTCTGGCTCTGCTCTTTAGTAGCTGAATGATATTAAGTAGATTCCTTCAAATTATGGTGAACTCTCTTCCTTAATAGGCAAAACAAAAAGGGCATTATTTGTTGGAACACCCCAATCCCCGATATCTTCTTCCTGTCATAAAATCATGATGTTCTGGTGTATAATCCTCCTACTCAGAGAGATGTGAGCATAGGCAAGTCTCATCTAAAGTGACAGAGTGAGACTGAAGCATTAGAAAAATTATGGATGAGTTTCTTTCCTACTGATTGCTACACTGATTGAGCATCTAATATGTGCCAAGTTTTCTGTAATACATTTTGCATACTTAGTAATTCCTACTTCAAGCTACATGGAAGATAATATAGTCTCAAATATAATCTCAAATGAAAAAAAGAGGAGCTCAGAGAGAATTTAAGTACTAGCTCAGGCTCACACATCTAGAAAATGGCAAAAAAAAGAAAAAAGAAAAGAAAAAAAGAAAGAAAGAAATTTAAGCCCACACACAGGTTGTTAGTTGGAAGAAAGGGAATTTAAACTGAGACCTGGTTTACGCCATGCTGTGGACTGCGGTCAACAGTTTTCAGAGCTACAATGGCTGTTGAACAACTTCAGGCAAATTCATTAGATTGATTAGTCCAATTAACTCCAAACTGACACACAAAAACAGGCAGGAAACCCCTGCTGGGTCCAAGAAATAAATAAAAACATACCCCTGACCTTGACTGAATGAATGAGAGCAGAGGCCCATGGAAATTTCCCCATGGAGTAAAAACACTAAGGCAGTCTGGGAAAGGACCAGGCTCAGGACTGGCTCAAGAAAGAAACAAAGAAAACAATTAAGAACTGCTTAGGAAGGCAAAAACCAAAGGCTCACAGAATAGGCACTCTTTGGCAAGCCCACAGGCCAAAGAGCTGAGAGGGAAATTTGCAGAGCATTCAAGAAAGCAGGGAAGGAAAAGTCTGTGAGTTGAGGAACATGGCCTCTTTGTTCAAGGCTGGCAATGAGATGAATCTGTTCCTGTGAACAAATGAAGAAAATGAGAAAAATACGGAGGGTAATGTTCCCTCTTATTTAGTTCTGTGCATTTTATATAGAATTTAAAAGATTTAAACAATTACTGTTCAGACACTGATCCTTTTCATATATTTCGAGGTGCCAGTCTCATCCACTGCTTTGGATTAACTATTTAATTAAGTGTAAAAGCAAATATAAGTCTTCATCTCCTTTCCTTTCCTTTCCTTGTTTCTTTCTTCCTTTCTTTCTCTTTCTTTCTTTCTTTCTTTCTTTCTTTCTTTCTTTCTTTCTTTCTTTCTTTCTTTCTTTCTTTCTTTCTTCCTTCCTTCCTTCCTTCCTTCCTTCCTTCCTTCCTTCCTTCCTTCCTTCTTTCTTTCTTTCTTTCTTTCTTTCTTTCTTTCTTTCTTTCTTTCTTTTCTTTTTTTCTTAAATATGCAACTGCAAAGGCTACAGATTTCTACTATGACTTTAGAGCTATCCTGAGACTTTCACATTTGCTGCTGGTACTTGCATAATGAAGATGAATTTGACCATTTCGTTTGTGAAGGAAGGGTAACAGAATCTGGCTATTCTGGTGGCCATCATTAACTCCCACGTCCTCAGAGCAAAAATGCCTGCTTGTCTCCTTTCCAAAGTTAGCCAGCCCCAAAGATGGACACCAATAGAACGCTGATTTTCTTAATCCTGTCCTTGATTGTCCCTGTTCTGTGAGTCAAGCCTCGAACTAGCAGGTGCAAGGTGGCACAATCTAGGGTTTTTCTTTTTGTCCAAGTGGGCAATTTTTTTTTCTAGACAAAAGAAAATGCTTGTGTGATGCCAAATGAATTATTTGATTAGAACAGGCTAGTTATTTTCTGAAAGGAGGCTAAGAAACTGAAGATGGGAGATGAGGGAGTGAGAGCAGCCCAGGAAGAACACAGAATTGCAAGAGAAAAGCCCAGGGGATTCCCAGAAACTAGAAGAATTAGCATAGATCTTTCTGTGAAATTCCCCAGTTATGAAACAAAAGGTGAACTTGAAGACAAATGGCACCATCGACATGCCTGTCAGTGTGTTTCTGCACCAGTAGGAACACAGTTGGTAACAAGTCATAAGAGCAATGGGAAGACCTCAAGTCCTTCAAGGGGAGGGAGTACAGGGCTGGACAAGATGCTGGAGTCAATCTTTTTGAAAACACTAATTATAGGCAGACAGCAGCAATCACAGAGCATCTGAGGAAATCCAGGATCAGCTTCAGTTCGGGGGAAGGAAGTCATTAGGAGGTTAATCAATTTTCCTTTAAGCTCATTAATAATGGTATCTGGTTGCACATAATCTGTAAATTATGGAAGTTCAAAATTTAAAAAGTGGTGTGGTTGGAAAGAATGAAGGAGCAGAAGGGTTAGAAAATCTATTTTATGACACCATATGGAAATAACACTCCAAATAACTTCTTCCATTTTCTACTTATATATGCAGAAGCTTGAAAACAATGATAAATAATACCTAACATTTATTGAGTGATTACTCTGTTTGAAGCACTTTGTTGTTTGTTTACATGGATTATCTCATATAATAATCACAATATCTTTATAACATATTTAATATTAATATCCCATTTTACAGACAAAAAATCTAAGGCTGACCAAGACTAAGTAACTTTAGTAAGAAACAGTAAATGCAGCTAGTAAATAACAAAGCCAGTACATAAAAATATTATTTTTCAGGTCTTAGGAAATTATAATTGAGAGAAACATTGTGATAGGAGGAACACATATTTTATGGTCAAAAAGGCTCAGGATGAAGTCCTGGTACTCTCATGTATTAGAAGTGTATTTGTTTAGGCAAATTTCTGTATCTTCCCAATTTCTTTATCCTTAAAATGAAAGCATTACTAGCTCCCTTGCAAATCTGGTATACAAATGAAATGAGATAATGCGTTTGCTGAGGCAAGGAGAGACCTACAGAGGGCTGTGGTCGTAAATGTTATTTAGTGCTGTGGGAAAATGCAAGTCCCAAGATCTGCTTAGAGAATCACAGAACATTTAAAATTTTAGACTCAATTATGAAATAAAAACATGGCCTATGGCCAGAAAAGTACTCTAGCTGACCTCTGGGTCAACAAAGAGCTTGAGAGGAATGAGCAGGCTCTCATGGTGTTTGAGTCTTAAACTTTGACACTAATTTTAAATATAAACATACTAGTTAGCATATATTTTACCAAATATATGTTTATGCATATATACTTACTATTAATATTATATATTAACACTTAAATGATATACATGTGAATTAATTAAACCTAGGGTAGAGTTCCTGATTCCTCACCATGGCCACAGCCTTTCTGGTCTCTGTGACTTTTGTCCCTACGCTCACTCCTGCATCCTAACTGGCCCCCATGCCATTCCTCTTCCAAGCCAGGCCTCTTCCACCTCAATGTGTCTGCACTTTCTAGTCCCTCTGCCTGGAAAATTTCCCTCTTAATATCTATATGGCTTTCACTTTCACCTTTTTTTAAAATTTATAGTTACCCAAATGCTTTCTCAAGCTCTCTTTCCTGAGCGCTCTATTTATAATCGCTGCCACTCCTCTTTGCCCTGCCCCCCCCCCACATATACTTCTCAACTGTTAGATCTACCTAATAGACCTTCACTCCCCAAAATGGGAGCCACTACCCCCAAGTCACTATTTAGGGTTCTTATTATCTTAATCGTTATTATCACAATAGTTATTATTTCTGTTACATAGTTGATAAAACAGATACTCAGAGAGGGCAAGTAATTTACAAGTGATGGGACAGTGACTAAAACTTGGCATTTAAAAACAAAAAACAAAACTCAGGCATTTTGGCTTAAGTTTCCTTCCCCTTAGCCACCACACTTCATTGCTTCATGTGAAGTATTTGACCTTGGGCAAATAATTTAATTGCCTTAAGCCCAAGTTTACTTTTCTACATTAAATAAGATACATGACAATTCAAGATGACTAGGCACATTGTAAATAACCAGTAAGCGTTAGCTACTGTTATTATACTATTATTAAAATATCCCGGCACCTCTGAAAGGAATAGGAAAAATTCCTTGTGGATGTCATCCATTTACTGTATACCATAATAATTTTTTCCATGGCATTACAGCTTCTTCGTATGCCTTATTTTAATAACTGTAGCATAGGCCACATAAGGATGTGTCATAACACATTTATTCATTCCCTGTACCTCTAGGCATTTAGATTGCTTCTGAATTCAGTTTTCACTTGAAAAAAAGCAATGCATTTCAGAGAAACAATTCCCGTACATTCAGTAAATATTTATCCATCACCTCCCATGTTGAAGTCCCTGTAACAGAAACTTCAGGTAACACAATGAGTGCTCATAATGGGTTAGGATGAGTCCTCAGGGACAGTGCCAGGCTAGCGCTGCGAAGGCTCAAAGCAAGGAAGGGCCTTGCTTAGCAGGGAAGCTCAAGACCTGTTTTTTCGCACATTATGGTAGAGTTTCAATAGGTGGATACTGTAAATAGAGCAGAAGGCATACAAGGAGTACGAGAGATGGTGGTAAAAGCACAGGGAGCACTTTGAGCAAAAGCTGGAAAGTGGCCCAGGATGAACCAAGTTTCAGCAGTGGTGAGCAGTCACTGGCCTGACTGGGACAAAAGCACATGTAGGAAAAGGTTAAGAAATATAGCAAAGAAATTATAAGAAAAGCCTGGAAATATAGGCTGTTTCCATATTATAAAATACGTTGAGTGGCTGGATCGTGAGTCTGTTCTTTATTATATTTGCAATGGGGAAATCATGATAGACTTCAGAGTCCAGTGGGTACTAGGTAAAGTGGGCAAAACAGCACTGCCCCTTACCTTGCCATCAGAGAAGCCACTGAGGCCTGGACTGACTGGAATGCAAGACATGAAATACATAAAGAAATCTTAAATACATATGTATACGAGATAGGACACCAGCACTTAATTAAGCACAGAGGAAGAAAACACCACTGCTTAGTGCAACTCAAGAGATTCAGAACAACCAGAGCACAGCAGGCCAGTAGGAAGGCTCCTTTCAATGTCATAACCTTCTCTCCCATTGCTGAGTAAGGAGAATCCCGGGGGGCTTAGGCAGGATAAAGAGCCCCCAACTCCCACTCAGTAGGGGTCTGGGTAACTTTTCTGCTACTTTGTTTTAGAGCTCCTTAAGAAGGAACCTAACCAAGGCTGAGCTCAGTCAGTCCAGAGTGAAATGGCTGAAAGGTGCCTTTCTCATTTGCATGATTGGACAATCATTAGAGCACCACTATTTCCAAATGTCACCTAAGAGAACGGACAAGGTACCGGTCAGAGGTGTATCTGCAAAATGAAATGTGCCAACCACAATTCTATCTGCAGTGCCTTTTGGGAAATTAATTCTTTGCCTCCTTTCCAAGACCTTCCTTTCACATATCCCTTTGCAGAACTAATTATTTTTAAATGACTGCATATTTTCCGTCCCACTGTAAGGAGACTTCAGTTTCTACAACTATCCTGCAATGCTTTAGCTCCTACCTGAAAATTTTTTTTTAAGTTTTCTCTTCTAAGATTAAAACCATTATTTAAATAAACTGTGACATGCAATTTATAAAAATTAAAAGTAGCTTTGAATGGTGAGTGTGTTTGTGCATGCATTTCACACAAAGAGATCATATTGGAGATTAGAGGTATGTTTTATCCAATTTAGTCTTACATTCCTCAAGTGTTTCAGCTTCCAATATTTCCCATGAGATGACTTTCAAAATCCAATAGCTTTTTATTCTATAGAGGCTGTCAAATACTCAGTAGCCCCCACAATCATTAAAATCCTTATTATATATTGTTGACCTGGGTTATATATAATTCCATCTCCATTTAGCATTTATATATGTGGATAAATTGCCTCCCTATAACTTGGGCTTTATTTAATAACTTTTAATCTATTTGTATATGCCTCCAAATCCAATTTTTTCATTATTTGTCTGGCTTTTTCAGCTTTCTCCAATTTAAACTTTTCAACACTTGTGGTGCCCATAATAAATGCAATATGACAAATACAATTTATAAAGACAAAGCAACATAGCCCAAAGATCATGATTTTTAGATTCTGCTAAACCAGAGTTTTAGTCCAACTCTGTTACTCACTATCTACATGTATGTAAGAAAATAACCTACTCTTTCCTATAGGCCTTCATTCATTGATTAATCTCTATAATTGAAATAATAATCATAATTTTTACCTATAGATGTGTTGTTGGGATTAAACAGGATAATGTTTATAAAATCCTTAGCTTGAATGGAGTAAGTATTCAATAAGTTACTACCATTTTGATCCCAAGACAAATTCCCCATTGACAAGTGGCCCATACCAATGCACTTTCCTACACTTCTTGTAATTCTAATGGTACAGGCTGCTTTGTTTGTTATGCTCTATCAGTCATTATTTAAAGGGCCACTTGAAGGCATGTTTTATGGTTCATCAGTACTAGAGTGACAGCTAAGAATTTCATGGCACAGGAGCTGAGAACTCGTATTCTTCCTTCAGTACTCCTCTCCTGGCTAATTTCTACTTCTTAAGCTCCAGGTTAAGCATTACCTTTTGGGGAAATATTCCCAGAAAGGATTCCATCCCAAATTTAGTTAGGAGAATTTAACAGAACATTTAGTCTGTCATGACTTTTGCATTGTATCTACAACTTTAATATAATTACCTCCCCCGGTCCTGTGCCCCTCAAAAGCTTGGAGCTACTTCATACAGAGAGCGTATTTTAACCCATTTTGTCTCTTCATCATCCAGAACCAATGTGACCCTAAGTAGGCATTGAATGAATTAATAAGTTATTCCAAATGAAAGTCATCGATAATGCAAGGAGTCTCATGAAATCTATTGGGTTACTTTTACTTATTTTACTTCCATAGCTATGTATGTAAAGTTGAAATATCCCCCAAAGGTTATTTTATTTATCTCCCACCATCCACTATCAGGTAGAAACCCATCCAGACAATGCCAGACAGCTGGGGGTTGATCTAACGTATTAAAATAAAATGAAATTACCACAGTTACCCATAAGAATCAGAGTATAGGCCACTATTATTGCCTAGGACTTGAAGTAATTATAAAATATAAAGAGACCAATAAAAGCCATTGTGGAAACAAATCCCTATAACTTCCTATATGAAATCATGAGCCACGCAGTTGAAACTACTTGAATATATGGTGTAAATCCATTATCCGTAGAGAAACAGACAAACTATTTGAATATTGAAAACCTTTGCCGTGAACTAGCCCGAATTCCATTGGGGGGTAAAAATGGAAGACTTGAAGACTTTGAATTAAGTGATTAAGCTGACTGTGGTGCCAACATAAAATTAAAAACAAAACTACAATAAAGTAAAAGCTACAAGGAAGTTGGAATTTTTCTACAAAAATGAAGCTTCCAACACAGTAGGTTCTATTGTTCTGGTTATTTCATCTTTTCCAAAAGCTACTAGCCACCCACATGTGTGGTAATGAATGATATCTAGAAGTGTGATATCAAAGCAAAGCCACTTACTTAGTAGAGGGGATCAATTTTTTTAAGAGAAGATGTAACTTCTTTTAAAAAAAATTTTCATTTATTTATTTAATAGAGAGAGGGAGAGAGAGACATCGATTTTTGTTCCACTAATTTATGCATTCATTGGTTGATTCTTGTATGTGCCCTGACCGGGGATCAAACCCACAGCCTTGGCATATGGGGATGACACTTTAACCAACTGAGCCACCCAGCCAGGGCCTATAGATGTTCTAATTCCTTGTATAAACACTTCCTCTCTGTCTCTGATCTCTGAAGGATTGCCTTCTACATAACAAACCCTAAATATACATCTTAATCATTGCTGACATCTTTCTTTAGATTTAGGTTCAAAATATTACATCTATAGTTGATTTTCTACTAGGGACATGTTATTTTCACTATTCAAAATGGACAACTTTACCTGAATTATCTGATATAACTCTCCTCCAAGCTACATGATCTAGAAATTATTCAGTTTTTGAAAAAAGTACCTTGAGGTTCAGAGCAGCTCAGTGACTTGCCAGAGATCACACTGTGAGTAAGAGGAATGTTGGCTTGGGTACTGAATCTCAAGTCACCTGATTTGAAGTCCAGAATTCACTTTATTATGACTCAGACTGCTAGCCTATTCTACAGCAACAATTTTAGGCTAGGTCAAATTATGCCAATTTTTGGATCTTTAGTTTGGCCTGCTATACAGAAAAACACTATGTACTTCCTTTGAGCAATTCTCTACAATACCGCAACACAATCACAGTAATACATTAAACTCCAGTCAGTGATGCAAGGTGGTTGCTGCCTTGGCAGATGACATGGGTTGTTGTCAGTATTATTTCCCCAGCATAGAGGGGGCTCCAAGACCATCTCTTATTCTGTGCCCAAAGTGATGAAAAGTCATCTACAAGATTTCATAGAATAGTAATAATCCTGCTTAAGCTTGAAAAAGGTTTCAGTTTAGTCACAAACCATTTCTCCTTAGTGTTTGATGATATTCCATAGGTTTTATATAGAATACCTAGAGTGAGGCAGTCTTGAATGTTGCAAAGAGTGCTGGGTCTAAGAAATCTGGGACCTACTTTAGAATCTGGCTCTAACAAGTGCTATGATTTGGGGAAAAATCATCTATGACCTCAGTTGTTAAAGATGTAACATGAGGGGGAAGCCTAAAGTTCCTTCCAGGATTAAATGTAGTTCATTACTTATAGACACACACACACACATGCACCCACACATACGCCTGCATGTGCTGCACATTTTGCATTTAAATAGCTATTTAAATCCCTGTTAGCTTGGCAGGTATTTATTTAGAAGTAGGAAAATAGCAGTTCTCTGATTTTACAGTCTTTTTATCTCAGGATTGTAGAGGATCGTGCATCATTCATTAATTAAGTCCTACACACCCCCACTCCTGAAAGGTGAGCCCTCAAAGGCTGTTATTTTCTGTCATCGCCCATATGGTGCCATAACATGATATTAACTTTGAAACACAGCTCACTGAGAACCCAGAAACTCACATGAAGTGTCCTATCTGAAAAGGAGGCTAGGCTGAGGACATGCTGTGCAAACAAACTAGGGGCAGGGGGTGGCGGGAGTTGGAATGGAGAGGTCTATGATTTTTATGGTGAGAATCTGTGGCAGGTGCAGTTGGTTTTTAAAACTGAGAATTTAAATAAATGGTAAACTGAAGCTCTCTCTTCATCCACTCCTCCCAATAAATCATCAAACCTTATAAAACTCATCCCATATTGATCTCCCTCAGTCAAATAAGCAGATGGCGCTCCTTTGAAGAAGACAATTATGATGATGATGGTTTGGGGCCTGCTTACAGCTCTATTCTCTCCATACCAGACACATCTTCTCAGCAATGCTAGAAATAGGTGAGTGAGTTTACCACCGATGCCATCCCTCACCACATCCCCTTTGTTTCTAAGCATGGTTATTTGAGAGGTAAGAAACCAGAAGCAGAACATGGATTTTTAATCTCGAAGAATCATATAAAGCTCTGCTACAATAAGAAAAGAATCACCCCTCAGGGTAGGCCGGCTGCCTGCCAGGTAAAGAGCATGATGAGTCATGTTACCCCACACAATCCAGAGAGTTTATGATTGCTGTTTTGCAAAAGAGAAAACTGAAGCTGGGAGAAGTGGGAGGTAGTTAGAAGAGATGGCAGGATTCAAATGCAGGTCTTCCTGACCTGGAAGTCCCTGAGCTCCAGCCAACAGCTCTTTCTCACTCCAATAACCCAAATCTATCTCACTGCTCATCCCTTGGTCATCTCTTTCAGTTCCCTCTCTAAGGAGAGGCCTATTAGCCACTCTCAAGTAAGCAATATCAGTGGAAGCGGTGCATCCTACCCTCCCTTGTAGGATATCTTTAAAAAAAGGTGTCAGTGAGCCTCAAGATTTCCAAACTACCCCAAACCTAAGAAAATATTTCTAAATTTTTAAGGAAAAGACATTGGAAGAAGAAACACAACAGTTTTTTTTTTTACTTTTTAAAAAAAATTATTAATGTTTTTAAATAGTTTTATATCCTGGTAAATATGTGGTGTGGGGTTATTATTAACTATATGTTAAAATGTAAAGTTTAGATATGTCTTTAAAATGTGAGGTTTTAAGTAGAATAGTACAATAGCTACAGAGGAAAAGGCTGCTTGGAGGAGTGGAAAAGATAAAGAAAGCTATTCGTCAAAGAGGTAGAAAAAGAGAAGATTAAATTTGCTTTGCATATTTCTGAAGTAAATGGATTATTTCTGAGCTCCCAAGTGCCAAATTTTCTTCCTTTCTGAAAGAACTGAAACTTCTGCAGTACCTTAATATTTCACTTTTTGGGGGCCTGTGTATCCTGATTTGGCATGATAGCCTAGCATTGTTAGCAAAAAATATGTCATTGCTCTCTACGTATTTCTGGTCCTCAGCTAAAATTAGCTTTGCTGAGCAAATAGATATGTGCAGCCACCCTAAACACATTATTTCCCAGAATGCCCAAGAAAACACTGACAATGGGATGTACTCCATCCTTTATCAATATGTTTTCTTTTTTACTGAATTTATTGGGGTGACAATGGTTAATAAAATTATATAGGTTTCGGGAGTACAATTCTATGATACATCATCTGTATATTTAATGTGTGTCCACCATCCCAAGTCAAGTCTCCTTCCATGACCATTTATCCCTCCTTTACCCTCTCCCACCTCTCCCCACTACCCTTTCTCTCTGGCAATCACCCTACTGTGGTACATTTACACAATGGAATACCTTAAAAAAGAAGGCAATCTTACCCTTTGTGACAGCAGAGATGGACCTGGAGAGAATTACGCTATGTGAAACAAGCCAGTCAGAGAAAGACAAGCACCATATGAGTTCATGTACATGTGAAATCTAATGAACAAAATAAATGAACAAACAAAATAGAAACAGACTTATAGATACAGAGAACAGACTGACAGCTGTCAGAGAGGAGGGGGGTTGGCAACCTGGGTGAAAAAGGGATTAAAACAACCAGAATGTTCTGCTTTCTAAATATGACATCCAAGGCCTACACAGCATGGCCGTGTGTATACACATATACGTGTTTAATATGCACATAGCGCATATGCTGTGCGGGACATATTCTGCCCACATTAATGTAGGTAACTTTTTCCTCATTTAAATATCTAAAGTTTTGTAATTTGTATCAAGATACCAGTGGTTAAAAATGAGAACTTGATGAGTTCACACTTGTGTATCTCTTCTCTAATGCAAAGAACAAAATGGAACACTTCTACTCAATTTCAACTTTCTCCATTAGACAGAGAAATTGAAATTTCCTATTATGCATCATGGCTTACTGAGGTAGAAATCTCCTGCTGCCAATAAATGAAGGTACATCCACTTAGACCACAGTCTTGTAGGGGCAATGCGGGTAAAAACCACTTGTTAGAAAACTATTCTGATTAAATGCAATGATAGGCTTTTCAAGTATTACACCAGCACTGGTTCATTTTTGTTACTGCTGTGCATCTGTATTTTCATTCTTTGGGAAGTTGGTTATTTATCAGCTGTAGTGCTCAGAAATATGGCCAAGAAACAGAAGGTCTCAGTTCAATACCCATTCAGGGCACATGCCCAGGGTTGGGGGCTCGATCTCCAGTAGGGGGCATGCAGGAGGCAGCCAATCAATGAGTCATCATTGATATTTCTATCTCTCTCTCTTCCTCTCCCTTCCTGTCTCTGAAATCAATAAAGATATATATATTTTTAAAATTAAATATATCAGACAGATACCTTCTGGTGATGTGACACTGAAATTTATTTAACATCTCTTTAAGCTGGTTGTTAAAATGGCGTTAATAATAGTACCTGCCTCTCAGAAATATGTAGACTAGAAGCAATGATCTTTTCAAAACATTTAACCCAATACTTGAATCATAATGAATGCCCAATTTATGTTTAGGATTACACTATTATTACTGTTATTGTGTAATTTCCATAATTTTCCTTTCTAGTTTATCTTCAAAATTTCAGAAGCCATCATACTTCTCTACATTATGTGGATATAACTTAAAGCCAATGAAATTTGAAAATCAAGGCATGGGAACAATTGCAGAGAGGAAACATTTTATAATGAAAGCCCAAATATTTAAGTCTCTGGATAAGTCAAATTCCAGTTATAAAGAGGACAGAAATAGTAAAAATTGTTTTCACTCTAAGAAAAATTCAAAAGATGGCATCAATTTTTATTCTTCCTTTCCAAACAAATCATCATGACACCATGTTTTTAGCTTTTCCCCGATCTTTTTTTTTTAAGTAAAACAGTTTTAACAGAAAACATTGCACCAAATACACACACACACACACACACACTATCTAGACTCTATAGCAACATGTCATCTTCAACCCAACTCCATGGACCTGTTCATGCTTTGAAGACTAAACTTACTTTCATGGCCTCAGTTAGTTAGTTAGTTAATTAGTTTTCACTATTATTTTTCCACAAGGTATAGACGTCTCCAATTGGATATGCTTTACTTTTTGTATGGGATGCCAGAAAACTGTCTCCATCTTTCCATATTGGACCATGACAGGCATAAATGCTGGGGCATTTATAAAGAACACGTGCCTGAAGACAGTGGCTTCATTCTGCCCTTCCCACTTAGAGTAGGCAAGGAGAATTTTCTTCTTTCTGTGAAACAACTACCACAAGACCACTGGTTCAGAAAAACAACTTCTAAGACCCAGGCTTATTTTTTAAAACATCTTGGCCTCTATTTAAGAGAACTAAGTAGACAACATGAATGTGAGCGAGTACAGGGAATCTTTACATCTCATGTCAACTTTTGCAGATGAAAAAGGAATTCTCTAAACAGAACAGCAGTGGCTGGCTTAAGGAGTTATAGGCTCTGCCAACTTGTAATATAGCCTTAAATACTCGCCTGTAATTATTGTTTTACTCATATGATTGCACAGCTCTCATACAAGGAGATAACAATTTAATCTTCACTCTCCCTGGAACTTGTGATGAAGCCACAGCACTCACCAGTATGTTTACTTTTACTTTCCTAGGCATGGAGAAGATGACACCGCCTACACCCTCCCACCATTGCCCTCAGAGTCACGTAGGGCCACGTGATTCCTGACATATGGATTGTAAACAGAATGTAAGTGTGTGTCACTTTTAAAGGAGACAGAGAAATGCCCCTAAGGCACTTCCAGCCTCTTTTTGCCAGTGACAGCAACCTGCAAGTCACATGCTGAGAAGGCAAAGCCATAGATAGAAGCAGACTAGCCTCTGTCATATCTCCTGAGAGGGAGCTGCTGCCCTAAAGAACAGAACTTCGGGGCCCACAGAAGACTCTGGATGCACAAACAATAAACTTTTGTTGTGTCAATCCACCCAGATTTCAGAGTTGATTTGTTACCATAGCAGAGTGTAGACAATCCTGATTACTATAGCTTCTAACTCAGTTTCTAGCATGTACTATGTGCTTAATATGTAACTCTTTAAAGAATAAATGGGCAGAGCTGAGAACATCATTTACTAGTAACACCTAAGTGTAAGTCTAGATATGGATTATAAAGGATAAAGCAAGCTCATCTTGATTTATCTAAAAAAAAAATTCTGCATATTAAGCAAGTACAGATGATATCAACCCTCTAAACAGCTCAGGGACTAACCACCATGACCCCATATTGCTGACTAAGGAACAGACAGGTCTCGTTCACGTGAAAGGGTTATTACCATCATAAAGCAGCACATGCAGGTTAGGTTCAAAGTGAGCAAAGAGAGCAACCTGGCAGAGGGGAGGGGATCTGCAACTTTAACTCAATTCTCATCCCTTTTCTGCCTTTTATCTAAATTGCTTATCTTGGAAAAAGTTCAAGCTACTTTGTGACAAAGAAAGGATGACACTTTTGTGCAGCTCCCACCATCTTCTGTTTTCAGCCTGTTGGTAGAGACCAGTTAGAGACCCAGATTGTCCTGCCTCAGCTTTGCTGCTGAGAGTCTGCAAGGCTCTGATCTCTGGTTAGAATCTCTCTTATGCACTATTTGCCCCCTGGTAAAGGGGGCCCAGTGATGTCCCTAACACAAGGTCATGGCAAAGGTTCAGTAGCACTAAGTAAATAAAGAACCTAGCAAAGTGTTGGCGCCCAATAAATGTTCGTTTCATTTCCTAATCCCCTTTCTCTTAACCTCAGAGCTCTCTTCTGGGCCCTCCCCCATATTTTCTTTCAATGTCTTGTTTATTTGCTTGTTTATTTGTTCAAACTGAAAAACAAAGAGGATGAATCCTAGAGGATCATCAAAACACTTCTCAGCATGCAACATCTATGCCCTTGAAGTTTGGTTATTACCTGGAATTTGGAATGGGCAGCATGCTACCAGAATCAAAATAACACTATCCAGTATTGCCACAACGGGAGCAGGAGAAGGAGAGGAGGGAAGTTAAAGAATAAACAATGACAGAACAAATGACAAAGGATTTAAAGTGACCAATGAGCAGTCGCAGCTGAATGGAGTTTTATAAAAATTCAGCAGAATGCAAAAGGATCCTAAGTTTATATAGTGGCACAAGCTTCACGTTGTCCATCTGTGCACTTAGAATTCTCTTCCAAGGGTGGGCAGTAAATGAGACCGATTGGCATTTCAAGTATTTTCTTGTGCCTATGAGCCAGTCTCAGCTAGCAGAGTCAATATCCAGTAAGAACAAACACCTCATAATGTCATTCAACTCGGCACTGCTCTACCCACTGTTTCCTGACATGTTCCTGATCACCTTTGAATTTTGAAATTTTTTCAGCTCCTAACTGTAAATGTGTGTTGCATTTAAAATATAGAAAGAGGAAACATCTCACATGGTTTCTTCCTGTTCATATTTATATTAGGGAAATGAATGATACAAGTCAATGTAAATATGCATTGTGCCAAGGGAAAGGAGAGAGTTAAGACAACCAGTCACATATCTAAATCCCAAAGATTCAAAGACCTCTATTTGCTAATACCTGGAAAGGAAACAAGAGAAAACTCACCTCCTTCTCAATGTGTTGATTCCCTAGGTCTTGTTGATTTTAAATTCTGTTGCATATAAACCCCTATCTTGCTGCTATCTTTCAGGCAGAAATCCCCGCCAATAGAAACAGAATGCTTTCACAATACTTATTAAAATCAGAAAGTGCAGAAAGTTTCTTTCTCATGTGATAAGGAAGGGGGCACAGTAACCAGGCTGGGCGGTATTCCCTTGATATATAAATCCCAGCAAATATGTGAACAAATTTATTCCTTTCCTGGTAAGATACTTAGTTGACTTTGGGTTACACCTGTTCATCTGATGACATAAGATTTGAAGACCAGCAGCAACAACATCACCTGGGAGCTTTTTAGAAATGGAGACCGTCAGACCTCACCCCAGACCAGACCTACTGCATCAGAATGTGCACTTTAGCAACATCCAGAAGCATGGCCATCGAATATTCTACAAGCAATATTTCATCTGCATCCCAGTAGTCTCTTTGCTTTAAGTCATGATTTTACTGAAAAATTAAAATACTACATTTGCTTCTCACACCCTCTCCTTCTCTACCCTTCACTGTCTTCTGTATACCTATCCATTTGCTTTAATATGCAATATAAGAAGATTCCTGTTATGTTTTAGATTGTACACATTTCTTTCATAGGCATTATCTCATTTGATCCTTTTGACATCCTTGTAAACATCATCATAAATAACTTGTCATATGTCATTTAGGTAATAAATGTCTGAGAATCTGCACTCCACTGGTGTAAAGATGCCCTCCCCCTTGCAAACAGCAGAAAGGCTTCTTCCTGCAACCAATGAACTCTCCAACCTTGGAATTATCTGCATTATAAACTGAACTTCAAAAAATTTTAAGTTCACATATTTAATAGGAAAAATGGATATTAATGTACCTGTAAGTCAGAGCTTTACAAGACTAGAAATATTTGCATCCGATGAGTTTAAGAAAAACAGACCAAAAAAAAAAAAAAAGCATATCAAGTTCCTTGCCCCTCCTGTATGCCCCTAAAACTCCATGGAGACAATGACTTGAAACCTCGAGTCTATCTTTCCCTTGACTCCTTCGCCCTTGCCACTCCCATAGCGCAGCTCACCCCATATAGAGACACCAAACATGCACATGCTTGATGAAAGCTTCTATCGCTGCCATTAGGTAATGAATTTGCTGTCAGTTTGTCTAAAATGTGCCAGCTGAAGAAACGAGAGGGGAAAATTTAATCCTTGCTTATAAGCAATGAAATCTTCAACGAACTCAAATCAACTTGGGCATTTCTATCCTGTACTGCTGTACCTCTCCAGCATCCTTTCTCATTCATGAGACCTGAACTTTCCAGCAATGGCTAGAACAACATAAGCAATAAACAATAAAGAAACATTCACTATAGTTCTATTAAAAGCTGTTTGTAACGTTAAGATGTAATGCAGTAAATTATCAACCATCTTCAAAAACAGGTGTATTTTCAAAATCTTTCATCTAAATCTATGCTGTACACAGAGGTATCTGTATACAATGCAAAATTGTTAACTAGAACTTCAGCCTTCATCAAAATGCTCGAACACTGTTATTTAGGCATATAAATGCATCATTTTTCTAAAAGTCTCCCAATGATTACAAAATGAAAATCACACTGTAAGTCAGGAATCCAAAATTAAACATCACATAAGTAGAATATTAGAATAGGAAGGGATTTTAGAGAGATTATGTAGACGTATCCCTTATTTCCATTTTATAGATTTGGAAAGAGAAGCCCAAAGAGGCCATCTGACTTACCGCAGGTTCCACGGCTGACTGTCACTGACTAGCTGAGTAACTCTGGGCAAGTCCCCTCTCTCAGCCTCAGTTTCTTGATCTGCAAAATGAGGTGATTGGACTAGATGATGTAAGATTCCATACAGCCTGAAAATGCCATTATTCTGCAAAACTAGGAGCCACATTCTAGAACATTCTCCTTCCAAAGCAACATCCAAGAAGATGAAAAGATATTTAAATGGTGCTTGGCACTACTTGTGTCCCAGCTGTTGATATTGTATCTGAACTTGAGACCTCAGAATTGCATAGGTTGCTGGTGCCCACCAGAGACAAGAAAAGCAGGAGAGAAGAGCCCTTGGCATCCTCTTGGCCTGAGAAGTGCTGCAACTGAATGTCAGTCCAGAGTGATGGTCAACCTTCCCCTCCCCCTTCCAGAGGATCTGGTGACTTCCTCTGTCTGGGCTCTGCCTCAGGCATTTCTCCTCCAGAGATTCACCAGAGAGAGCCCTGGGAGTCCAGCCCTTGACTTAACCCCAGACAAAGATGCATTTCCTCCTGGAAGACTCCCCGCCTGGACAAGTCATTCAAAATCAACCTTAAAAGCGACTCAAGAGACTTGAGGCTCCAGGGAACTGCCTATTTTAGTATCTTTTAATTAGCTGTCTGGCCTTGTCTGTAGTGAAGCCTTTGTATTTTATTACAATTTTATTAGGTTAATAAACAAAGAGCTGGTATGAAAAAGGCGGATTCAGCCTTTGAATGGAGGACCTGTCATGATCATTGGTCATGCTTTACCCACATTTCATCTCCCATTCCTCAGGCTTATATAGGGGAGCATCCTTCAAATGGCTTCTATTTATTTTAAATGTTTCCATCCCTCCCTTTTTCATCTTTTCACTGTTACTATTTTCTAACGAGCAATCAGAAAGCCAAGCAATGGTTTAGGTTTTTAAAAGGTTATTTAAATATATGACTCAGCAAGTCAGAACTCAGATATCATGTATGCAGAAGTGGACACTGTCAATGCCCCTATCCATTAAGTTAATCATTAAACCAGGGTTTAATTAATTGGGCTCATTTTAATAATATACACAAGTGAACCTGAAGTATTGTGTCCTAGTAGCTGTAACATATTTAAGAAAAACTAGTATCTGTATCTAAATAATTATATATAAAACATGATCAACCAGGAGGAGAAAAATTCTATAAACAACATCTAATCCAATAAACAACAATTTTGCATTATTAGCATCATAATTCTTATCATCTATATAGAGTGCTTATTATGTGTTGGGCACACTCCTAAACACTTTACAGGATTATAGTTTTAACCTTACAGAAACACTGCAATGTTAATACTAAAAGAAGGCATAGGGAGACAGAAGAGAGCCAAACAGAGGCCTCAAAGAAGGATTAGGTTGTTGAAAAAAGACAATCATAAAATTTTAATTGGTTATATTAGGCAAAACCAAGAGTGGAAGGTACTGGAAAACCAAGTTTGACTCAACTTCTATTCACAGAAACCGAGCAGCAGATATTTCCTGCCTACAGGGAGCATGCTTATTGCTGAAGGTACTTGGTACCAGGATTATGTGACCAGCTCTCAGGGATGCTATAGAAAGAGATCCTGCAAATGGATGAAAGTACTGGGGAAGCTCTAAGGACCTGCCAACCCCCATAATCAGGAAAAAAGTAATATTATGAACATTGAGTGTATACCTATAAAAATAAATGAACCAATCATGACACAGATGGACAACCTTAGAGAAAATTATACTTGTGTGCGCCTCTCTTACAGCACTCACTATATTCTACCTGTGTGAAATCTGTGTCCTTTATTTTTATGCCTATTGGATTATAAGTTCATTGAATATTGACTCATCACATACTATTAACCTTGGGAAGGGTGCTCACTTTCCTCTCCTGCAGCAATGGAACCTGTCACACAGCACTGCCATGGGGAATACGTCACATTGTATATTTAAATGATTTAACCCGGTGCCCGGCACTAGTAATCAACAAACACAATTCAATAGCACTCTTTATTATTATTATTTTCACTACTGTATTTTACTATTATTATTGTGGTGGTTATTACTAAGCCACAGATGAATGTCTCAGGCACAGTAACTTTGATAGTCATCTTTACATTCTAACAGATCGATCAAAGCAGAGACATTTTATCTGCCAACCTGCCACTCTATTGTCTGGGGAGAGGAAAACAAACCCAAACCACCTTCAATGAATGGCTGCATCAAGAAGCAGTTCAATAACATGTTTTCAGAGCGCTGCTCTCTTAACTAAAAAGAGAAGATGGAGTGAGGAAAAGAGAAAAAATTGATATGTTTTATTCCAGTTAAAAATTATTATTCTTTAAAGCTCAATGTATGCATGACAGAAGAACATGCATTTCTCTCTGTAGTAAAGGAACTATTTCATACCTTCGTAATTAATTAATGTTGTCTCCAATATTCCTATAAAAATTAACGTCAAGTTCATATAAATGTGGCCTCTGGAATAGCAGGACCTCTTGTCCAGGTCTTGATGGTAATGTAAAAACAGCTAGATGGATTTTAAATGGTGCATGTACAAGCTGGTTTGAGATAAACAAAATTCCACACGGTAATACGCACCAGTATTTTTTCCAACAATTTGAGCAGTAGAGCTCTTTTTTGAAAGAATATCTTAGGTCCACCATAAAAGGAGGCACTTAAATTCCTATCACCGGCTAAAAAACTACCTGTCTTCATGGAGGTCCTGAAACACCTTCCTAGAGTCTGAAAAGCAGTTAGAAAAACATTCTTAAAATCAAAACACCTTATACTATTGACGAGAAAATGAAGTGACCCAAATAGGAAGTGATTTGACCATGGCTTGCAGCTACTTAATGGCAAAAGTTAGAACTTATGACTCAGTTATTCATTCGGCTCATGTTTATTGAGAGGCCTCCATGTGCTCATTCTGTGCTGGGCTTCCTACATATATCATGCTTATTTTTAAAATTCACTAAATTTCCATTTCACAACTATTCATTTGTTATCTACTAGGTGCAGGCACTGTTTTTTCGTACAGTGTGCTGAGGTGAGCTTAAGAGGTGCTCTCTGCCACAGCACTTTTTTTTTAATCTACTGATTTTTAGAGAGACAGGAAGAGAGAGAAAGAGAGAGAGAGAGAGAGGTTTGTTGTTCCACTTATTTATATATTCATTGGTTGATTCTTGTATGTGCCCTGACCAGAGACTGAACCCGCAACCTCGACATATCAGGACGACACTCTAACCAACTAAGCTACCTGGACAGGGCGTCTCACAGCATTTTAAAAGCTGGTTAGGAATGTACCAGGTACATAAACAGTTATAATAATAGGAAGACTGTAGTTAATACCATAAGAAAGCAAGAAAATTTGACAAGAGTTAATTGAATGATTTCTTAGCCATATTAAAAAAACAAAAAAAACTGTATCTATTAACCAATCATCAAATCTGCTTTCATCATGTAACATGTGCAAAGAACTGGGAATGTGATTAGAAAAACCCAAAAGCAGACAGACGTTTATCATCGATTTAAGTAGCTGGCTGAGATGTACAAACTGCAAGCAGTGTTTCAGCCATCAAACCACAGAACTTGTGATCTCTACTCTACTCTCTATTATTTTCTGATCGTATCCTTTTCTGTCCTATTTTACTTCATTCCATTTCATTTGAACGTACAGTATTTACTTTTTAAAAATTGAAGGTTTGCTGAACAATCAAAATGATTTCGTCACCCTCGCTGGCTTCATGAATTCAATCACATTTTAATCCACTTAAGGATTATTTTCCTCATTTGTAGAATGTGGATAACAAAACTATCTCTTTATAGGGCTGTTTTCATTAAGTAAAATGCTACTCCCACCACTGTGCTTGAGGCTCAGTGTCCAATACAGACATTATTTTTCTAAATACTGTATCAACTATATTGATTATTATATTACTATTATAAATTCTAAACATACTTGAAGACTAATTTATATGAAAATTCTCACATACATGACAGACAGAGAATGTTAAGCAAGGAAATTTCTAACTTTTTAATCAATTGTTAAGAAAAAGACAATGAAAGAATGGGTCAATCTTTTTCAAGACTTCAAATAATATTACTTTGAATTTGGTTAACTGCAGATTTTTTACTTAGAACTTAAATTCCATGGTGATTAAGCAACGTGAAAAATGACAGCATTGGCATTTCATTGCGATGCTTCTGTGAGGTGACATATATGACAGATTCATTCTTCTAACTTAACTGTGATGAAAGTCATTTCATCCCTATTAGTGGGAGAAATATGAACAGAAGCATGTGGTTTCCTTCATCCCTAATGTTTGTACCAGAAGGAAAGATGCTAAGTAAAAAAACCCTGAAAAATATATTCTGATATTTTAATAATTCCAGGTTGAACCCGAAAATCACTTTTTATATAAGAAGCTATAAGGAGTATCATATTTTCATTTCCATCTTTTTCAGATTATAGATCATTAATTCTTTAATGATATAATTATTTGATAAAATTTTAAATAAAATATAAACATTAGAAATACACCTTCTAGAATTTATATACTCAGAGAAAGTAAAAACTAATTAGTTTACTATTCCTGCCACGATTTATCAGGCATCTGGGCATGTTCAAACACAAGAGCTAAGAGCAATATAGCAACTGCTCAGCAGGAGATAAAGTGGTTTCCCCAGGTGGAATAATGGTTGTCTTTTAATCACTCAAGCCACCAAATTTTTCTTTAATCTAAACTAATCTTGCTTGCATTCAACCTTCCCCCAATCCTATAACTCCCTTCTCCTTTCTCTCTTCCTCTCTCTCTCTCTCTCTCTCCCCTAATTTAATACGGACCTCTTTAATTTACCATGTTTGCCATCGGCATCAACATTTCAAGACACATCTTCAGTGCAACTACCGAGTGTACCACACTTGCTTCATTTCATTAATTGAATAGTTCTTAAACAACCTCATTATCTGCCCTGGGCACTTAGCATTTTCCCATTACAAAGCTATCTTTGGAAATGTCTTTCCTGCCAACCAGGAAGGCCAGGATCTTGCTTATAGGGTCTCCCCAAAACAAAGTACCGGTCTTTCAACAAATCCACAATGGGAGAAGTAAAAAGAATAATGTTGATACCTAACTACATGTCAGGCTATAAATGGTATGGTATTTCACCTCCAAACAATCCTACAGTGTACATATCATTGAACCCATTTAAAAAAGAAGGAAATGGAAGCAAAAAGAGGTTCTATCGCTTCTCAAATGTCAGACGAGGAAGTTCTTGAGGTGGGACAAACAGTGGCCATACTCTGGCCCACTGCACAGAGCCATCAGCAATACTAAGGAAACACTAACTTACTCTCTGTTTTAACCGTTTGTTCATTTGCTCCTTTATTTTTTCTATCAGAAAGCCTTTTGAAAGCCTGGATATTCTGGGTTGTCCTGACATGGGGCTTATGTTACCTACCAAAAAGTTCTAAGCTGTGCAAAGTCCTTTCCCTGCATTCCAGTTCTAGAAAAGTCTGGAGAAGAGACAAAGAATTAGCAATCTGTGGACACACTGACTGCCCTGTGGCAAAACTGAAGCCAGCGAGCCCACAAAGCTTCCTTTTGCTAGCAGAACCTGGATTTTTGTCTTGTTTCTTAGAAGGTTTTATATATACAGCTTAAAATGCATGTTAAAGCCCGGGTGGCGAAGCTCAGTGGTTGAGAATCAACCTATGATGTGGGAGATGGAGGTTCGATTCCCAGTCAAGGCACATGCCCGGGTTGTGGGCTTGATCCCCAGTCGGGGGCCTGCAGGAGGCAGCTGATCAATGACTCTCTCATCATTGATGTTTCTATCTCTTCCTCTCCATTCCTCTCTCTGAAATCAATAAAAATATATTTTAAAAAAATACACATTAGAAAAATAAGTTCCCATACAGAGTTGGGTTATTAACCTCATTTGCATACAACTATGGATGGAAGTCTGCCTTAGCGGTAACTGTGTACAAAGTCTTGTGGGTCTTGTGGCATGATTAGTTTTCTATCCTTTGCGCATCACTGCACTTCTACCCAGCATGCTCTCTGCCTTTCCATCCTGGCCTGGCTAAATCAGGCTCTCTCTTCTGGGCCAAGCCCCAATGTCACGGCCTCCACACAGCTTTTTCAGCATTTCCCTACTTCTGGCTGTCCTTCTTTTGAGTTGCCCCAGCACTTCAATCATGTTCTAATAATAGCACTTATCACAATACATTATCTATTTCTCGCCCTATAGACAAGGTTTTTCAACCTCAGCACTACCAATTTTTTGGAGGATACGTAATTATTTTTTTTACTAGATCTGTCCTGTGCATTAGCAGCATCTCAGGTCTCTACCCACTGGATGTCAGTAGCATCACCCCTTCAATTATGACAACAAATATGTCTTTAGAGAATGTCAAATGTCTCCTGCAAGGAGGGCAATATTGCCCCTGAAAACCACCATGGCTTCAGACCATGGGGACCACAGGACAGGGACTCTGCTTTTTTTCTTCCTATATACCCAAGAGTATCAGGCACAGTGCAGTTAATTAAAATCTTTTGGTTAGAATTAAAATAGTCTCACTTCCTAATAACTAACTACACACTGTATTATAATATGCACAGAATTCACACTTTATAAGTGAAACAAAAGTGACTACTAAATTACACTCTGGATTCAAAGAAAGTGAGACCAAAAGTCAATGGATGTCAGAGTGAAAAAATATTCTTTTTTTCTGTATTTAATAAATCATAAAGAAATCAGATTCCATATACTTATATATGAAATATATTGCATATATGTGTACACACACACACACACACACACATAATGGCCTTTCCTGGAGAAGTGCTTTCAGAAAACAAGATAAAAGTAATGTGATATTTCTAAATATACCATCCTAAAATGTTCTGTTCACCAAAATATGTAATGAATCTCTAACTTTTATTTTCCTCAAAGACTCATTCATGAAAAAAGTGATGCTTATTTTGAAATTCCAAAGTAAGAGGGACTTGATTAAATACAGAAGCAGGAACAGTATGATATTGCCTGTCCTCCTGGTAAGATATTCATCTCTCCTCAATTTAGTGTAGAACAATTCAAAGTCATCTGACTGCTGATTTCTGTAGACTAGTTAACCATTTATTTGAACTGAAACCCAGAACCACTGTCATCTCAATGCGGACTTATCATCAAAGAGTTCTCCTCACCTCAGAAGTGGACAGGTGCTATATGCCTTCACTTATTTCCTGAGCTGAGGTTTTAATTCAAGTACTAAAAGTAAGATCAATCTATCTTTTCAGGTTTAACTAGTTTCCAATCCATGAAAAGAGCCCTGTTCTTCTCACTGGGGCACTGCAGGCAGTAGCAGTGCATTAGATAAGTCTGAGTAGTTTTTGTAGGGAAGGTGTGCAACGCAACAGTAAGGCCAGCTTCTCCTGAGCAGTCAGGAAGGAGGTCACTCAGAACCAATGTGCATGATCTCCTATAAATTATAGAAGCCGGTTATTTCAGTGGCCACATTTCATTGACTGCCTCTTCTGGGTTTTAGCTACATTAATTATACTTTATAATTATAATTCTATGAGATAGCAATTAGTCTTGCTCCTAGAAAGAAGTAATTAAATACCAAGATCACTAAGAAGTTAGGTGATGTCATTTTACGACTCAGTGGGTGAAGCAAGTCTTCTTTGATAGTAACCAGCAAGCACCTCAGAGCACCCAGCAGATTGTTTTGCACCCACTCTTCCTCCAATGGAGGCCGCATTAAGGTGCTTACCTGCAACCAGAGATATTGCAAACTTCTTCCCTCCACCCCTCCCTGCACTGCCCTCAGCCCCATGCCCACAAGCACGCAGAGAGAAAGTAAAAGTAACTGAGGCGCAAAGAAATACGCATTTATAGAGCAGTTCCATTCAGAGGTAGAGGGGCCTGAATACCTGAGATAAGAAAGAAACCAAAATAATCACTTTAACCTACTCATTTTACACCAAATGGGTCTCCTTTTCTCTGATTTCAGTTGAAAGAAATCCCTGGGCACCAATAAGTTACAATTTCAAAGAGTTGACGTCATGGCTTACATAGATTTTGGTCCTTAGGATGCTTTGACGAACAAGTAATTTTTCTGCTGCTCTCCTGTAGCATTTTGTGACACAACAGGGAGGACATGCTTGTCTTGGCCCTTTGCACATGCATTGTGGAAGGCCCCCTTTGGAGGTCAAGGTTAGGAGGCATGTTAGGCATCTGGACATTGCTCCTAATCAGCTCCATGGACTTATTGTCCAGATATCCTATCTACTTCATGGAATCAGAAGACTCCCACGAAATGATACAGGTGAAAGAAAGCACTGGTTAAATCAGAAAGCAATTACTTCCTTGTGGTGGTGGTGTCACTGCCAATCACTTCAAGCGATTGTGTACACACACACACATGCACCCATGTTCATCACCCCATACAACAGGGCGCTCAAGGCAAGTGGATCTTACCACACACTCTAGAGTCCAAGTCAGCAGGGAAAGACTCCGTTTTGCCCTGAGAGGGGTGGGAAAGGTCAAATATTGATCTAGGTTACCAAGAGAAGGCAAAAGCTAAAAAGTCCTTTCTAAAATATTTACTACATTTTGCTTTCAAACATGATTTCCACACGGAGCAAAGATGGTTTGAAACCCACAGGATGGCAAAGACAAAATGGCCCAGCTTATAAATGTGCGCATAGGATCGATTCTACTTGACCCTATGACCTTTAATACACAGGATAGAAAACTCTTGGACTGCTGAAGTAGAGACCGTATCAGAAATAAAAGTAAAGTAATCGGAAGCTTTATGTATTCCAAATATTAAAATATATGGCATGTTATATGTTTATTAAGGTAAATAACATGTTTTTCCAAAGAACTGTCACACAGACCTGCCACTGTACAAGGCATGGGTACTTCCTTTTTCATAAGTAGCAAACTGTAGACTCATCTTCCCAAACCTTAAGCACCTCTCTGCTACTAAATGAAGTTCTTGCATAAACACATTTAGGATGTCTGGGTGAAATATTAGAGATGTCTGTGACACTGGAGAGAAAAGGATTTGGGCTCAGAAAAATTTCACCTAACCATCAAATGTAAAAAATGCCACTTAGCATTTAGACAGATAGTAGTGATTCCTAAATGTCATCATTGTGGTTGCAGAGCATTCCGTGCTTAATTCCAAAGCTACTGTTTACCTGGATTCCCAATCTATACCTTTATGTTCAAATATCTAAGGCTATTCTGGACCTGGACATTCAATAGGAGTTGTAAGAAAATTTATGTCTTTAAGAATGCATTCGACTTTATAAAGGCAGTACTAGAAACCAGAGGTCTATCAGGACACTCAAAGCAATCTATTGTTTATTTGTATGCTTGTTTATTTGGTGTTTTGGGCTAAATACCAAGCAAAGAAGCAGATTGGTATGTATGTAGCTTTGTATGGAATAGATAAATCTTATTCTGAATTCTAGATGATACTTTCTAGGTCAGGAACCTAAGGCATGTTCTTTAATCTAAGTCTCAGTTGTCTCATCTATAAAATGAGAATAACAGTAATGGTCTAAAAAATACTCTGCTGTTTAATTGAGACTATCAATGTAAATGATTTGTGCCGCTACGCTCTTACTTCTTTTCAAAGGATCTAAGTGAGGTAGGTGATAGAAATAAACTGATTTATGAATTATTCAATTTAATCCTCAACATGCACTATTGCCCGTTAGCTATCCATTGCCTTGCCTTCAAATCCTGGCTCTGACATAAACCAGCTTAGGGACCTCATGTGAGTCATTTAACCTTTCTTTGTCTCAGATTTCTCAGCTGTGAAATGGGATACCAGTGAGCACCTTTTCTCTTTCCAGCCAATGCTTAGGTTCTGGTTGTGTTCCCAGATATAAGTGCCAAGGCAGCTAAACTCCAAACTGAAAAAGTCCCAAACTGCCAAACAAAGCTCCAAACTGCTGGGGAAAAAATGTTCATCATGTTATCCTAACTCCTATTAAATGTATTATAGGACTGGTAAAATAAAATGATCTTAGTCATTCACCTTTTAGTTAAAATGAGGATTTGAAAGCAGACTTTGATGAATGTTAAGGAAGAGAGCACCAGGGCACTGACAGTTTGAATGAGCCACAGAATATGCCATGGACTGGGGAGTTAGCAGAATGAAAAGGCTGGACAGGGACGTTTGAGCTGCTAACCGTTCATTTCCTACTTCTCTGAAGATAGCCCTGTGAGCAGAAATAAACAATCCACATTTTCCAGGCTAATGAAGAAAGAGAATTGCACAGATCCGTGTTTCGTAATTGTATTGCTGTTGTGATACAGCATTTTTATGTTTTCCTATACTACTCTCCATTTTCTCAAGTGTGATACCTGTCATAACATTTCTTAAATGATATATGTGTGTATGTGCATGTATACATATGGATGCATCTTTTTATTAACTATTCAAAAATATTCACTGAGTGCCTACTATATGCCTTCTTCTAGGAGCTGAGGGTGCTCCAGTGAATGCAACAGGCACCTTGCCTCTTGTTTATAAAATTCCCATTCTTTCAGAGGAGATAGACAATTGAAAGAAAAGTTAGTAAATTCTATTTGCTAAGATATCTAAGTATCTAAGATGCTTTGGACACAAGTAAACAGGGGAAACAGGGTGGTACTTTTACATCATAGTCAAGCAAGAGCTCCCTGATTGGGTGACATTTAAGCCAAACTCGGGCAGTCTGGGGTGTGCCAGGAGGCCACCCGCTCTAGAGCATTTCAGGTAGAAGAAATAGCAAGAGCAAAACCCTGGAGTAGAGTATAGGACTATTTGAGAAACACTGAAAATTGCCTAAAACCCTCATGGTAATTCTAGATTTTGCTCTCTTATGTGTCAACATTGCTAGGGTGATTAATGTTCAGTACTTCGATATATTTGTCCCCCTATTCTATATACATGAAATCCATTTAAACATTATTTATAATCTCTGAGTGAGCTATTTTAAAAATATTGCCCAAAGTAATTTGTTCAGTCCAATAATGTTTAACCCACAGAGTGTTCAGGAAAAGGGGTAAAAAAACCTCAGTGCTCTTGGACTGTGTGACTTTGTGCAGGCTACTCTGCCTCTCTGAACCTCGGTCTCTTCACTTACACAATCAAGAGTAAAATCTGCCCACACTTGTCACTGAGTTGTTCTAGCCTTGGGTTGAAAAGTACTTGATGAACAATCACTCGCCACACAAATGAAAAATATTTTGGTAAAATCTCACTTATGCTAAGACCAATTGGTCTGTCAAGGTCACTTATCTGAGAGATGGCTAAATCTTTGGAAGGAAGCCAAAATGTACTGTAGAAAACAAATTAGATATTATATCATCAGTATACCAAGTTCATATATTTTACTTCTAGAAGAGCTCAGAGGCTCTCACTCAGAGTCCACTTATTAATTTCTTAAGTGTAATTCTAATATTTGTGAATTCTCAGGTTCCTAGTACTACCACCGGCTGACTTCAACTTAAAGATGTATGCCTCTTTTAGTTATACCGGATTGGTGTGAACCTACATGCACATTCTGAAGAGATGGATCTAAGAAATAATAATAGAGAATTTAAGCAAAGTTATCTGGGTATCTAGAGAAAAGGGTAAATTTGTGATTAGGGTAGAAAACAATCCAATTGTGAAATGATCCCAGCTTTGAAATAACTAAATCAGGGGTTCAAAGCCAAGATCACCACCAATAATGAAACATGTTAAACAGGTAACTTAATGTCTAAGCCTCCACTGTCTGTTCCTGGAACTGGAGGTAATGATAAAGTCCTACATGGTGGTGAGGAGTGTTAGGGACGAATTATGTAGAGGAGATCTTAATAGGTTTCATAGCATAGTTGCTTTCATGTCCTTCACTGCCTTCCTTACACATGACCCAAACCTAGGACCTTGGCCTCTGCAAACCTTAATGTGTCCAGCACAAAACTGTGTCTACAAAAGAGCAGATACTCTTAATTGAATAAAAATATGAATGAATCAATCATGAATGAATGAACAAATAGAAAAGTATAAATCAACCCATCAATTAATTACAAAACCATAGGCCCTGAACACTTACAAACCATGAAGAAAGACACAATACCCCTTTATCACAATTGCTTTTACTGAATACTAAATAATAAAGTATTCACAACTGCAGATGGAGAATCTATCTTATCTTTACAGCCAGGATCTGAATTTAGTAGCACAAAGATGAGGTTGAGAAATGTGCTGTGAGGTACTCTGGCAGAAGGCAGGAAGTCATTTTTTTTAGACCAGTGCTTTAGCTTTAGCCACAGTTATTCATTCTCTTTTATAGGAGGAATTCATTTATGTCTTCAGGAGACAGATGTATCAAGCCATCAGGTGTTGCTGCCAATCACCTCCTGCCAAAGCCCTGATGTTTTACTTCATTAGTGCAGGCACTTTCCATTAATTTGGATACAGTTTAAGAGGGTTAGTTCCAAAGGACATTGTTTTTTGGCTCTTCTATTTTAAAGGGCTATTTAATACATTACTGCAATGAGTTGACCCCTTGCCAAGAAAGAAGCTGTGGCCACCCAATTCTAATCAGTTTCTGACAATATGATTCCAATGCTTGGCCTAATGATATGTTTTTTTTTAAATACATTTTTTTAAAATCCTCACCTGAGTACGTTTTTATTGATTTTTAGAGTGAGAGGGAGAAACATCAATGTAAGAAACATCGAGTGGTTGCCTCCAGTATGGACCCCGACCAGGAATCAAACCAGAATCCTCGGTGTGTGCCCTGATCAGAAATTGAACTGTAACCCTTTGGTATAGGGGAAAACGCTCCAACCAACTGAGCCACCCGGCCAGGGCCTAATGATGTGTTTATTGTGTTGTACCGGGAATTAACAGAAACGTATAGAAACATTCTATTGGATGAGAAGTGAAGACTAAAGAAAACATATCATGCTGGTGTTTGATAAGTTTTCCTTCCTTCCTTCCTTCCTTCCTTCCTTCCTTCCTTCCTTCCTTCCTTCCTCCCTCCCTCCCTCCCTCCCTCCCTCCCTCCCTCCCTCCCTTTCTTCCTTCCCTTTACTTCTTTCAAAAAAATGACGGTATAACAGTATTCTAACATATGGCAAGTGTAACAGACATTATTGATGCCTACAAACATGTATGCTATCCCATCCCTTCTAGTTCCCAAGTAAGCCCCAGGTTTACTCAGGTATCTACCCTCCTCTGTGCAGCTTTCCCTCAGCCTGAAACAGTGGGTCCTGGCTCATCTGAGGCAGTCATGATTGTCTCATTTCCTTTGCTAGTGATTGAATTTAACATAGAAGTCTAGCCAATGAAACACAAAGGGAGGCTTAGTAAGATTTCTGGGGAAGTTTTCCTTACTCTTAAAAGACTCAAGCAAGAGACAAACTCTTCTGTCCTGGCCTATGTCATGCCCAGATATGATTCCTCCAACTGTCATAATCTCTTATGACCAAAGGGGAGCTTGACTAAAGACAAAGGTGACAAATGAAGAATAGTAGAGCAAAATGATGGAAAGATGTCTGTCTTGATACTGCTGTTGAACCAGTGAAATAAACAGAAGCACTCTCCCTCCAAACTTGTTCTACATCAAGATAAATTTCCTTACTTTTTAAAAGCTAGAACAGATGCCCATTGTTAAAAGCTACACCAGGCTCCGGGTGGAACATCAATGGATACATGATTCTATATTAAGATTAGCCCTTCAAGAATTCGGGAAGTACCAAGTGAGCTGCTCTATGTAAAATATTACAGCAGTGTGCTCATCTCCTAAGAATAGCAGAATTGAGCACTGTGGTTCTTTTGTATCATGCTTCAGAGTCTCTAGGTGAATCATTCATCACCACTACAATTACAGTGGGGCGATCTTTTGTAGTGATGCACCCAACTCTCCAGTTCTGGAGTTTGGATTTGAACACAATGTAAATGATCAGATACTTGTATGAACTTTCCTCACCCGTAGCTGGGAGTTTGGGAAATAAAAAAATCCACCTCAAAAACAAGCTCTGCCTAATCTCTGCAATTATTTCAACTCATATTAGTTTCTCAATTATCTCAGTATGCAATTGGAGAGTGGTAATTATTTAAATTATCTAATTATAATATACATATTACATTAATATATATAATTTATTTCATGTATGTCTTAGCTTTTTTTCACCAACTAGAATTTAAGATCACCAGAAGCAATTCCTATATTCTTATAAGAGCAAAAAGCTTCTTATAGAGGAAATATTCAATCATATATCATGAGCAGTTAAGTTACCACGCAGACATGGAAAATAACCATCTCAACATATTTTTTTCATTTTCCGTAAGATTTTTTAAAAAATATATCTTTATTGACTTGAGAGAGAGGGAGAGAGATAGAAACATCAATGATGACAGAGTCACTGATCAGCTGCCTCCTGCACTCCCCCAATTGGGGATCGAGCCCTCAACCTAGGCATGTGCTCTGACTGGGAATCGAGCCGCGATCTCCTGGATCCTAGGTAGACGCTAAACCACTGAGCCATGCCCGGCTGGGCTCCATAATAAGTTAAACTTATCTTTAGTTAAGCCTACAATGACATCTGACTGTAGCCTAAATCTCTTCTGAATAGAAAGGGTGAAAAAGGTCTGGATTCTGCAAACCATTCTTTCCTTAGAACTCTGCAGCCCATCTTACACTGAAGTAGATAAAGTGGAAGCCAGGAAGAAATGGTTCACTTGCTGCAGCGGAACTTCTCTAGGTCAACAAATCAATACACCACCACAGGAAAAACAGAATGATCATCAACCAAGTCCACAAGAACATGGCAATGAAGAAAATGATGATAAACAGCTAAACTGTATCAGTTGCTAATCAAGTGCCAGGCACTGCTACATCCATTAAAGTTTTGAATCCTCGTAACAACTCTCTGAGTCTCATCCTCTTGTTGTTTCTATTTTGCAAATTAGGTAACCAAGAGACAGGAAACTTAGTGACTTGCCCAAGGCCTTACACCTTACAAGTCCTGTGTCAGAGCTGGAATTTAGGGAAGCAGGCTGCGTCTCAACCTATACTCTAAAAACACCCATGGCCCAAAGTGTCCTGTTTCCCTGTAAGTGAGAGAACTATAGAAATAAAAAGAATTCTTATTCAAGGAGCTTTCCTGAGAGATGACAGAGACAAGCATCAAAGACCCACCATTCATGTGATCAAGTTGCCAAAACCAATGACATGCATCTCCTGTCTTCTCTCCACGTGTCCTTATTTTTAAAATGAATTTTGCCTCTTTCCAGAACATAACCAAAAAATGCAAAATAAATGCATATACAAAATAACAACTCTTTTAAAAATATGATGCTATACATTTAAAAAAGAAAAAAGCACATTAAATGTTACTGGTAAAAAAGAACATATTAAAGTTTACTGAAATAGTCTCTCTCTGATAATGAAGTATCCCCAAAATGAGTAGGTAAGAGTTCAGTTTTAACAGAGGAGAAGGCCAATGCATGGTTGATAGAATTTCAGCTGCTGAGGGGAAGGCGGAGGGGTAGACAATTCTGTGTGACTTTACCGGGAGTTTATAGGAACCACTTTCATCTTGCTTAACCAACAGTTAGCAAGATTTAAATCTGGATGATATGAGTTTAAAAAGTGCTGAGAGATGGAAAAGGTACAATACAAATAGTCAGGTTCAATGATGGGAAACATACCCTGAAAACAGGAACCATTACCACAGAGACCTAGAAACAAAAATCCCACACAGTGATGAAGCTGAAGAGAGGGCCTTTTTGGGCCAGAGGTTGAAATCTCCAACATACCTTTAATTAATCCAGCCACCCCAATCCCACACAGGAAAAAAAAAAGACACACGCACACACTCACAAATAAACAAGACAACTACATAGCTCCCTGAATATAGTAGGCTCTTAATAATGTTGATGTATTCAGTGCACCTAATTACTAAAGTAGTAGTGACAATATTAGAGGCAGAGAGGAAATAACAGTAACTATCAAGAGCACAAGTTCTGTGAAAGACCAAATTCTGTGACTGAGTTGCCTATAAAGCTGAAGATAAAATTGGTAGGTATTTTGATGCTTAAAGAAATTAATACTCATGATAGGTATTGCTTATTTCCTCTCATATGCATTCTTTCCTTCTTCCCTTTAGTTCCTCTCAGGCAGGCCTCTGTTGCCCAACCTCAGGCGTCACCATTCGGTTGTAACCCATAGAAATGCAATCCCAGGAATTATGCAATATGGTGGTCCCGCGCCCCACATTTTAGCAGAATCCATGGCTACCCAGCTAGAGTCCAGATTTCTCTTCCTCCATTGCAGAGAAGGCTGCTCCTGGGTCTAAGCTCTGGATGCCAAAATGGGACTACTAAGGATGAATGCTACTTCAGGGCCCCACTTGTAAATGAAGCTGCTCCTCTTACACTCTGAATGTGGGCATGGTTTCAGAAAGCCAACACAGCACAGAGAAAGATCAACCCAGATGGGATGGAGAATGACCCCATAGAAGAAACCTACATCCCAGGAGAACCCTGCAGAAAAAATTCACCCCAACTGCCCAGTCTACCCACTTCTTGGTTGCTAATGTGAGAGAAAAATAAAATCTAGATCTTGCTTAGTTCACTGTACTTCAGATCTCTGTTTTATAACAGCTCGGTCCTATTCTCATGGAATACCTATGGGTGAGGAGTTTAGAACTGTGCTTGGCACATAGTGAGCTCTCATTAAATGTCAGCTCTCGACTCAATAAAGTGAAAGAGCCGGCAGTTGAAAACAGAGAGCACTGTGTGCCTCCAAAGACAGTGGCCTTTCCTCTGTGGGCAGGAACGCTGCCTCCAGCACACAGAGCATAAAAAGGCAGAGCTATGTGCTAGAAGCATGTCCTTGGCCAACACTTTAAATTCCCTTATAAATCAAAGAGTTGTTTTCCACATTCCCCAATGTTTTAAGCTATTCTCAATTTAAAATCATGATTTTAAAAAAACGGTTTGGAAGTCATCTTGGTGAATAACTAAATTTGTTGACGCTTGTACTTCTGACTCCCTCACCTTGGTCACCCATAAAACACAGTGCAGCGAGGAAAATAAGGGCCCCCAGAGAACTACCCGAACATTCTTTAAGCTGAATTCTCTGCTAGATTGCATCCGTTGGACCATAAAAATATATATTTTTCCCCGTTATGATGAATATGGGGGGACAAAAGTAGGTTTACAGTTGTTTATATGGAAAATAATACAATACTAATTAATAACAATACAAGAATAAACTCTGTGTTTCGCATAGTCACAGCTGGAAACCTACATTTGCCCCACCCTGTACATCTAGGTTCTCTTGGAAGAGCCAGTTCTACTACTTGACTTGGATGGGAACCCCTACACCAGCATTCTTTCTCTCCTCTCACTGCCAAGAAGAGGAATTTTGTCTTCAGGGTAAATTGTGCTTGCTATTTCAGGGGGGGTCTCATTCCCCATCCAGCCTGGGGAGGAGTGGGGGGCACTTTCCACATCTTCTTCCAGACGTCCAGCTGCTCCCATCTGCCCACCTTTTTGCAAACACAGATGTGAAACATACACAGACCATCCATTACTACAGCTATGGCATGACTAATAGGCCCCTTCAGGGAACAGAGGAACACATTGTCCCATCCTGTACTGCTTAACAAGACTGAATTAAGGAGCTGGAGGTCAGGGTCTCATGCCACATATCTAAAAGGGCAACTCACGTGTTTTGTTTTCCTTGTTGTTGTTCTGGGGACAACTGGGAAATCTGCTGTTTTGAAGGCAACATAGATTTAAGTAAAGCCCTCTCCTTTTTTCCTCAACCCCTCTTGGCTTTGGCACAACCAAGGCCTCCTCCTTCCACTTTCCCATAGTGCTTTGTGCAAAATTCTATCAATGTTTCCCGTGTTGGACTATGAATATCTGCTCTCAGGTCTTTCTACCTTGAGTAGACTCTATAGGTCTCTCATCCTCTCTGCATAATTGATCTCACTGCTTTGCCCCCTTCGTCTCATGTCTGTCATGGTCATCCTTTGCAGTGTCATTGTATCGTTATACCTGTTGAAGTAATTTAAATGTGCTTTGGGAATATCCATATTACTGGGAAACATTTTTCAAAGCGAGCATCCCAGATTTAGATATTAATAAAGGGTTTCGATTTCGCCCTCCATAGTCTAACTTTCCCGTTATCTCCTTTTGCAACCCCAAAGTGTCTCAAATTAAAAACCACACCTCAGCTGAAGTCGCAAACACTGAAGAAGACTGGGTTGTTCTCTTTTCTGGATGATGGATGCAGCAGGTACTGAATATTTCAGCAAAACTCAACGCCTAACAGCACTAATGGTAGCATTTGGCACGAATGCATTGTCAGAAATTAAAATCTGAACAGCAGAGTTTGAAGCAAGGAAAAAAAATCAATAAAATTCAGCTCAGGTATACAAGTACGTGGTCCGCATGCGAGGGAGGGATTATATGAATACATAAATAAACCATTAAAATCCACCTGCAAGGAGTCCGCTCAATTCATGGTGATTTGAGTTGATGTAGGGGCAACGGCAAATCTAAACATAATTTGTTTGTTTGTAGATTGAGAAAGAAGAATTTGACAGATTTTAAACATATGTAGACAGTCCATTTATACATTTTTAGAATGGTTAATAGAATGTTTCAGTAAAAATGTGAAGCACATTTTCCAACGTGTTTTTGTTTAAAAATAATAATAATAAAGTTAAACTGCTACAGCTAAGTTTTATCCCAACAGTTCCCAAAGCACCATCTAAATTCTTTGGCAAGTCTTTCATGTACTATAGTGAATACAGTATTGCTCGAAGTGAATGGCAACGGGAGGAACAAACCATTGAATCCTGTGCGCAGGTATCTTATGAAATCCTTATAACAACTCTCAAAGGCAAGTTTATAAACACCATTCAAACACAAACAAACTAAGAAAGGATTTGTGTCTTGCCCAATGGAATCTGCTTGGTAAATAATGAACACAGGATTGAGCTTGAGATTGCTTTGGTTCTAATATTCATGTTCTTTCCATCACCTTACACTGGTTGATATAAAACTCATTTTGGAATTCTGAATTTTAGCCTGCGAACCATTTCCTCTGTGTCCAACACAAACAAACATCATTCTTATTATCTCTATCATGGGCCAGTTTATGTAACATTCACCCTAAAACCTTCCCTTTCTGATCTTCAATAGCATGGACTGCTTGGTTATACAATTCTGTTCTCCAGGACAGACTATCATTGTGGGGTTGGGTAACTCTTTCTTGGAATTAGTTTTGTGTTCTCTGATAGAATATACAATTCTTAACTTAAAAAATATGTCAAACTCCATTTATATACTAAATGGCATACATAATTTTGGCTCCTAAAAAGTGTTTAATCAAAATTTGTTAATTTACTGAGCTATTATAACTGAATTATCATATCATATTAGTGAGGGGTACTTTATTTTACACATTAGAGTTGCTTTCAAGTAGTCAAGTGCAAATGCTTTTTAATGAAGCTATGGTGTTTAAATGAGTAGCTTACTAGGACCTATAGGGGACTTTTTGTGTAAAACTAATAATCATACCTTAAGGTATTATCTGTTCAAGTCCAATTTTTCAATTAGAGATCGTCTCCGACTTATAACAGTTGACTTATAATTTTTGAACTTCACAATGGTGTAAGAGTGATACACATTCAGAGAAACTGTATTTCTAATTTTGAATTTTTTGATGTTTCCCCTGGCTTGTGATATGTTATGGTACTCTTTTATGATGCTGGGAAGTGTGGTGAGGTGATTTTTTTCCAACTGTAGGCTAATGTAAGTGTTCTGAGTAATTTTAAGGTAGGGTAGGCTAAGCTATGATGTTTGGTTAAGTTAGTTGTATTAAATGCATTTTTGACTTAGGATATTTTCAAGTTATGATGGGTTTACAGGGACATAACCCCACTGTAAGTTGAAGAACATCTGTATTAGGTTTGTCTTCAGATGGGAGTAGAACTACAAACTAAAAAAAGGTAGGAAAATATAGACTGAAGTTCATAAAAATAATGTTAGGTGTATATACTAGAAAATATGATAAGACTCCCTGCTATCTCCACGAACATATTTAACTTTCTGTAATTATTGGCTTTCTGCTCCATAAACTCCCTACTTCAAACCTTCATTGATTTTCCTGTTCCTGTTCCATCTGGAGATGAAATTATATATGGACAGCAAGCCAATGGAAGGAAGGAAAATTCAACTTTTAAGAAAATGGCATAGGGTTCCCTAGTCAGCAAAAGACCCTGCACCTATGTATATCACCAGTTTTACATATAGTACAGGCACAAGCAAACATATCTTTCTGGGGGAGGGTTGAGCCTTATCTTAAGCTCCATCCTACCAGATAGAGAGGTCCTTTGACCACAAACAGTGCCTTGTACTTGGTTGGTGACTTGTCAGAGAACCTAGTACAAGCCTTTTTACAAGAAATGAATACCATTAACTATTGCAGTCAAAGGCACTTAAAAGTGAGTTACAAGAGGGTCATGGGTTCACAAAGCATCAAAGACCTTCAGTCCAAGTTTCTGTGGTTCTTAGCTTATATTAGGAAAGAGCTGCGTAAGGCTTTATATTTTTATGATTTTAAAGAGCACTTTAAAATTCATCATGAAATTACATTACTTTATAGTATGATATATTTTTAAAAAGAGAACATGGAGAGGTATTGAAAAAAATCAATAAACAGTCTTTGGGAAAACCTCATGATTTTCAGAGGCTGGATTTGAATTTATATAACACTGACCTGTGGCATCGGCAAAGAAACTGTTAGAAAATATGGTTGTTAACACATGACCCTATGGGACTCCTCTGGGGAGTCTATTTAGAACTATGATCAGTGACACAGGTTGTATGGACTTCAGGATCACACAGGGCTTTGGAAACATGCTCATATGCAGGTTCCATCCCTGAAAAGTCTGATGAATCAGCAGGTGAAGCTCCTGTGTTGATAACTTTAAATTTCCTCAGGAAATCATGATGCACAACAGGGACTGGGAACCTCTGGCTTAGAGACTCTAGGACGAACCACTTATATCTTCTTTTACCAAGCTCTACTGTTTTCAACCCTTATAAAACTATTTTGAATTCAGTATCCTCCAGCTTTCACTTCCTGAAGGCTAAAGGAATCTGTGTTTTAGATAAAACCTTAGATTACAGGCCTCAATGGGATTATTTTGAATTTATTTAAAATCTACAGCTGATGTTGCTATCTTCAAGAGTTTTCAAAGTCTTGCCTCAGCGGCACTCCTTATGCTACAAGTCTGGTATTTCTAATAATGAGAGGTAACAGCAATGGTGCCTAGCAGTCAAGTCAACATACAATGTCTATTTAGCCTAACAAGTGTTCCACTACAAAGAAGTGATGAAAGTATATATTATAGCCCGGCCAGCACGGCTCAGTGGTTGAGCATTGACCTATTACCCAGGTGATCTTGGTGCAATTTCTGGTCAGGGCACTTGCCTCGGTTGAAGTTTGATCTCCAGTGCGGGGCCTGCAGGAGGCAGCCGATCAATGATTCTCTCTCATCATTGATGTTTCTATCTCTCTCTCTCCCTCTCTCTTCCTCTCTCTGAAATCAATAAAGGCATATTTAATAATAAAGATTTTTTTAAAAAGAAAGTAAATATTATAAAGCATAATAATAGCAAACATGTTGAATTCTAACTATATACCAAGTAGGAGGCTAGGTGCATACTCTTTTTCATTTAATGATAACAGAATGAAGTGGGATTTATTCTTATACCTATTTACAGTGAGTATTATTATGCCTATTTGCTATTATCTCTATTGATGGTGATGAAAGCAGTATTTAGGAAATGTAAGTTCTAAAAGAGCTCATAGTAATAGCACACAACCATGACAAAATTCGAAGTCTGTTTTAGTTCAACCTTGCTCTTACATATCCCACCATGCCACCCCAAACTGGCTATCTATCATCACTACCCTCCAACAACAAAATCAAACTAACAAAATTCCACCTTTTATTTCTCCTTCATTTAACCTGAGATGTTTCACTGAACACTACACAGTAAATGGTAAAGTTGTACAAATATTAAATAGGCTATGTATACAAAGCTTTAGTTTTGTGTATACCAGGGGATGTAAATTTCTCATTTCTGCCCCATTCCAGGAGTAAAAGATCCCTGAATAGCAAGTTTTAGGAAGTCAAAAGAGGGTCTGAGGCAATCCTTCTATTTGAGGCAGACCCTGGAACATCTGGGTAATAAATTCTTTTTTAAAACTTGGAATTCCTCCTTAGACTCTATTCTGCAGAATGGAAGGACGTGGTGCTACTCAAGACAAATTAAACTAACCCACACATGGGCTTCTAGGGTTAATAGAAAGATTCTCCTGAAAGAGCAGCTCCTGCGTGCTCCAACTCCTATTGCAGTGAACAGCCAAGCTGATGGTCTACGCTCGCTGGAGGGGAAGAAGAGAGAACACCTTCCTGTAGGTGGGTGGATACATGTATCAGATCACTTCTTCTATTATTACAGCCATAGCTCTCTATTTCAGTTAAGGGAAACACTGCCAATGATGAAGTCTGGGCAGCTTAAACAGCAGAAACTTATTTTCTCACAGGTCCGAAGGCTTTAAGTCCAAGGTCTGCAAGTTTGTCCACTCCTGAGGTCTCTCCTCAATCTGGAGACAGCCACCTTCTCACTGGTTTCACAGAGACTTTCCTCTTTGCACCTGCATCTCTGGGCTCAAATGTCATCTTTCTCTAAGGTCACCAGTCATTTGGGATTAGGACTCACCCTAAAGATATCATTTTAACTCAATTACTTCTTTAAAGACATAATCTACAATGCAGTCACATTCTGATGCAATGGTGGGGGGAAACAAAACCTCCAAATATAAATTTTGGAAGATACAATTCAGGCCATAATACTCACAGTGTCTTTTCCATTTTTAAACAGAGAAAGATTCTCTCCTGTTTTACTCTACTTTTTCAACCAACCTAATAACTGAATTCTTCTTAAGAGGAGGCAGAGGTAAAGAGAGGAAGAGGGGGACTGTTGCCTTTTATTTCCACACAGTTGCTTCTTGCACAGTTGACTGGAAGCTGGAAACTCAATAAACAAAGATTTCCGCTACCACTGGGTCTACAGCTGCAACTAACAAGATCATTGACTGTTTAAAGGCAGAACGGAGTTGTGAGTTATCATGTGTATCTGGTGATTTTGATCACAGTGGTGTATACAAACAATCTGGGCAAGCCAGCTCTAATGCTTTGTCTATTTTTTCCTTCCTTGGTAAGGTGGCTACTGGGAAAAGACTGAGCATAATGACCTTGGAGCACCTACTATAAGCCAGGTGTTGCCATGAAATTATAAACCCTCAATTCGAGCAGCCTTTTAAAAATCCTAAGAGGCTTTCATGCACTGAAGAGTTGGATGTGCATTGGGAATCCCAAAATAATTTTCATCAACATGCCCACACCCAGTCCAACCCATATAAATCCTACCCAAGGAAAAGCAACCAGTCTGCTATTCCAAAACCAGTCCCCAGGGGACCCCTTCCTTTCCAGCAGACTGTAAACCTGAAGCCTCTGGTGTATAAAAATTCTGTAGTTTCCTCTGCTTTGCCATCTGTTTCCAGCCCTTCAAAGCACAACACGTGGGAGAAACAAGAAAGGCTGCCTTTTACAGACCAGGAAAGAGCTTCAGAAGGGTTAATTGACTCTACCTAAATTATAGAACACAAAGGCTGTAAATACAAGTTAAATTTCTCCACTTACTAACTCTAAAGGTCTGTGTGATAGAAGGGGTTTCATAACTAGCATATATTGGTAGTGGCTACCATACCACATAGCAGGCATTTAATGTCAAATATGCTCAGGTCCTGGCTCCAGCTTAAACTTCTTCAATGAATGTGAGCTTGGGATCGTCCCTAACTCTCCAAGCTACTAAAACAACATTTCTCTCAGCCCGAAACTCCTCAGTGGGGTATGCCACATTCACTCCTCACCCCCATCAACACTCCATGTGGACTCCAGTTTGTCAATGCAGATGAAAGGACATGAAGGTGGCACAGGGAAGGACTTTTGTGGCTGCACATGGGGATATCATGGTGGACATCAATGGACTCATTCATAACTGCATCCCAGACTCAGGGGAATGAACTCAAAGCCCTTCAGTGCAAGCAAACAACAAAACAGTTTATCCACAAAGTATAGCATACTAGGAATCCAGTTCTGTACACTCACAGAGCAAGATAAAGTAGGTATCTGGAAACGTAACAGACTCAAGCCTTCCTTGATACATCCATGTCTGGTTCAAAAATCAAAGCCTATGATAAATATGTAAGAAGACGGCTATGAGTTGTGGCTTTGTAGGTGATCCATGTAAATCCATTCCAAGAGTCACCTAACTTTTATCCAAGATCCATGGAAGTGATTCAGTGAACTCCCTGATATAACCAAAAAACTGTATGTGTAGAGGGGGGATGGTAAAAGTCCCATAGCTTTTATTACATCTGTAAGGTATACAAGACCCAAACACAAAGAAAAATTGCTCCCATGCCTCTTCAACTATTAGTGCATCCAGTAATAATAACAACAACAATAACAATGATAATAATACAGTTGCTAGTGAGTAATCATAATTTCAATGAAACGTCTTCCTCTGATTCAAAGTCTCAACCAAAAATCACCTTGGGGGGAAGCGAGTCTTATTATAAGGGCAACAACTGAATTATTCAGAGTACATGAACAGAGTGCAAACTTGTGATTCATTCTTTTTCTGTTACTGCAAAGACACCAGATGCATTACAGCATCAAAGGGAAAAAGGGTTCCTGAGTGATCATTTATCTTTTAAAAGGGTGTGTGTGTGCAAATTCAAATTCCTAGACTTGTACACTAACTTCTCTACACTTAGCTACAGGTCTTGCTTTGTGGAAGACACACATTTCCCTTGAGTCTACAATTATACAATTATATCAAAACTGACCAAAGTGCCCAACACTATTTTGTAAAACTCTATTTTACTTTAATCAAATATTATAGCCCAACCATAGAAAGATGCCAGGAGCTGAAATTTAGCAGCAGGTTCTCAAATGGAAAGCAATGTGAACATTTCTATAGCACATACTTTTTATTATTATTTTTTTACTTTTAACTTCTTAGTTGGGATATCTCTTCACTGCAAACAGTTAAAACTATAATATCTGGCTCTCAAAAGAATGTAATTTTAAAGTGTTTTCTTGTACAAATTATTGAAGGAGCAAAAATTATACCTAACTTAATTCCAACTATAAATAGATCCTTTTTATAATGACAAAAATATCTTTCTTGTACAAATGTAAAATAACCCTTCATTACCCTCCAATCTTTCACATTCTATTTGTTTTAATAACAGCATAATACTGTTATATTATAAAATATTGTACAAAAAAAACCCAAAACACTAGAAGTAGAATCCAGACTTCTCTATTATGATCTACCAAGAAATATATATGTATATCTGTGTATATACACATACACATATAAATTTCAAATACTATTAAATGAAAGCTTTTCTGAATTTGAATGCAAAGTATGAATGTTTATGCTTATATTATAGGATGTTAAAAGAGAAATAACAATTATCAATTTAATTTGGCCCAACTAAGACAAGCCAATGTGACTTTAGTTTTCTTCTCTTTGTCTTTCTCTCTCTCCGTATCTCTCAGAATAAATTTACAAACATATAAGACGGTTGCACTCTAAAAAGTAGAGCTTATTGATTATTTTGGGAAAAAAATTTTCTTAAGTAACTAAAATTTAATGACTAACTTGGTTGAAACTAGTTCCTTGAGTTATATTGATTCTATCTCAGTTTTAAAACCATGAATGTATGTTTTTTAAAACCCAAAGCGGTGACTGAAAACACAAACACAGAATGCATTTAATAGCACTATTAGACACAATAATTCCAAATATTGTGATATTAAATTTTGCAAAAGAGAACTTTACTCAAATTCAAATTGTATTATTCCTACAGGGATTAAATCTTGCTTTAAACAATTTCTAAGATTTAAGTGTTCACTACTTCAGTTGTTTCCTTTCAACACTGATTGAGGACCTACTATGTATCAAAGAGGTACACAGAGATGAATAAGCCTGGTGCCCTACATATAACAAGCTCAGAATGATGTGGGGAAGACAGACAATAAACATATAATTACTAAGTGATCGGTGTCACGGTGTATAGAGTGTTGGGGGGAGACAGTAGAGGTCACTCCTAATGCTGCAATGTAAGGTGAGGTCAATTTATGCTAATAATCAGTGCCCACAGCTTCATGCATGGAACAAAGAAAATGACACTTAATTCAGGACTTTTAACGGGGGCACAAGGTAGAGAAAGTATAGAAAATCAGAGACTGTGTATTTAGTACATTTTTCTTTTAATCCAATTACTTTAGACAAGGAAGTGAACTGTTTGAATGGGCTCCAAGAAAAGCCCCTTTTAGGGTGGATGCTATTCTTTTACAAACCACATCCCATTCTATTTTATCATAAAATAGATGCTATTTGTATAGATTTGAAAGAAGCCATGAATGCTTATATAAATGTAAAAAAAAAGTCAAACAAAAGAGAAGGTAAACATAATTTTGTGACGAATGGCCACCATACCCATTATTCACTTGTGGTTATTATGTGGTCAAGTAAAGAATGGGACAAGATATGATTGTTGGAAACAGAAACAAAAATAGATTTTAAATCAATGCTTTTTTTAAAAAACTAGTTGGTGATTCTGATGCGATGTGTGGAACCCTATTACAGCTTCCTACATAAGTTCTTTCTGATGGAGACGAGGTGAACATTTCTACCAGGCGTGCAGGCCTACTTTCCCCGTGGAATTGGGGGCAGGTGGGCAGGTGCTATTTGGGCATGTGACATAAAGAGACATCACTGAAAACTCAGTAGGCATCCAAAGGGAATTCTCCAGATACATCAAAAGTAGAACTGAAGTTCTGGCCGGTTAGCTGGGGAAGGAGAAAAAGACAAAGAATGGATTCTTTCCATGGTCACAAAGAATGGAATTCCTGTGTGATGCAGCTTCAGGCGGTCATTTGGCTGCTCCCCAGACATGAATACTTCTGAGGAACAGGGGGACAGCTATCCAGTGCGGGGAATCAAAGATTTCTGGGGGAGGGAAAGATTCCCGGCAAGCCTCTGACCACCAAGAGCTTCTCTTTTAATGAGTTAATATAAACTTCAAACCAAGTGCTGAATCAATGAATTCACCTACTTAATTTTACAGTTAATTAGTGGAAGCAAGTCTGAAATGAAGTGCTTACCCTGCGAAACAGACACACACACACACACACACACACACACAGAGGCAACTCTTGCTAGAGAGAGACCGAAGAGGAAAGCAATAAATTTGACAAGCATGATAAAAAGGGAGACAAAGGAGAGCAAGGAGATGGAAGAAAAGGAAATAAGCCATCCAGAATATCTGAGAAGGGGAACGCGAGAAATGAATTTCCATTCCCTCGGACACGTATCGCCTTGTCACCTGTGAATGGTTCCATGAAATGCCTTAGACTTTAGAAAGAGAGAGCAGAAAGGACCACAGCAGAGCTTCCAAATCAAACTTTTCATTTCACAGCTACGAGGCTGGGAGAGGGGAGGTAATTTGCTTGAGCTCTGAGGCCAGGGACCAGCAACGTACTCCTACCTTTGACAACGGCACTCAGCAGGAGAAAGGGCCATGACAAGGGTGCCGCTTAGGAAGCCAAGGTGATGTGGGTTCACATTTCCTTTACTACTCCAGCTCAAGGTTTTCTCAGGGCTCTAACGTTTATACCTTATGGCAGCATTCTAGACAACTGAACTGCTGGAGTTAATGACAGACATGGCAGTCATTTGTCATAGGCTTATATATACATATATATGGCGGGCACAGGAAAAGCAGGCACTTGTACATGTAGACACACAAATATATATATGGGTGGGAAAAAGTAGGTTTACCGGTGTTCCTATGGAAAATAATACAATGATTAATAAATAATACAAGAATAAACTCTGTTTTGTTTACTCACAACTGTAAAACTACGGTTCCCCCCTCTGTATGTGTATATGCACTATATATATATTTTATATATATATATCATATATATATCTTATCCTGCCAAGTAATTACATTAAGAGAAAATTCTTTAAAATACCATATACCATCCTAATCATTCACCTTTACAAGAAACACATTCTTGACCCTAATAAAATAATAAGAAAAAATAAAACTCAGTTTTTTAAATCATATAAATTTAATTTTGTGAGAAACTCACAACATTTTTCTGTGTTTCCTCTATTTATCATTGCAAACTTCATTGGGATACCCACTTTGTGGGTTAGCTTCAGGAACCAATGCTACATATTAGAATAAGCCAACAGGGTCAGGAGATTTAAATCACTAAGAGTAACAACTTCATTATGCACCTTATAACTTCCACAGACCAGGGAGGTGGGAAAAGAAACTCTTGTACACATGATCATGTATGTCTCTCGGGAAACCCTGGGACATCTATCCGTCACGTCAGCACTACAGGACACAGAAGCAGGCAGGCCCCTGAAGAAACCAAGCTCTTGCCTACAGAAGCAGGCTGCTTTGACTAGGGAGCACCAGGTGCCTGCTACGCAAAGGGCCGCAGGACATCTGGAGTCTGAGTCACTGCTCTCTCTGAGCAGTAGCTCTCTAAAGGGACCCCTAGGAGACTCAGCAGAAGAGAGTCCTTTTTATTTCCAAGATGGCACACTCTTAGGTAAGCTCCCCAATAGAGAAGGTTGCCTTGCCCCAAGCAGACTCTATGAGGCCATCCATTAAAAAATTAATAAAAATCTAATTAAAAACAAACATTGCTTGAAAGAGAAAAAGATCAGCAGTTGGAAGCTTGTAAAGTAAAACATCATGTTTTCTATTACAAAACACATAGAATATCTCCTATATGTAAGGCAGGGAGGGGAGCACAGGAGCTTGTAAGACAAGGGGCTGCCCTCAAGGCGCCTTCACTCTAGGTGAGGAATCAACCAATAGGCATGTAGAACAATCACCATACCAAGCAGGGCACAGGAAATGGAAAACAGTGCTGCATACTCAAGAAATACAAACTGGAAGGGGAGAGGAGGAAGTGCGGAGCCTTAAAGGCCCCCGGGAGGAGTGCCAGGCGTCAGGGTCCAGCATTCATCCTTGCAGGGAGGGTTTGCCAGCACAGAAGCAGTGCCTCCAAAAGATAAACTGTTGATGAAGATGGACTGGAAGGAGAAGGGCAAATCGGGACCTGAGAAGTGCTAAAAGCCTGAATTAGGGTCCGAAAGGGGCATATTCTAGAGATGATATGAAGCTAGAAGCTATTCTCTCTTTCCAGCCCCAAGGGCATGAAGCAGGAATTCAGATATTTTAAAATAGTGAGTAGCTCCAAGCTTCTTCAGTCTGCCTTTTAAGAGCCTTAGACTGGGGATAAGAAGCCATAACTGATATTAAAGTCACTTTATATTCTTGGAACAGAAGACACTGGGTCAAACGTATAGTAGGTAATAAGAAGAATTCTTAGCTGTCTCACCTCACCGAGTCCACAGGCTATTGTCCCAGTGTGCAGTTCCTTCTCCTTGCATCTTGAATCATAGAGAAAGATGAATGGCATGTGTCTCTACAAGGCCCATTTGGGAGTCATGTGGGATTCAGGACACTGAGATAAATTAGTGGGGATCCTATCTGTGTATGTGTATATGTTTACATGTGCACACAAGTGAGCAAGGGTTGGTGTTCATAGATCCTGCAATTGCAGTACATTGTGCCTGCTTTCCCCACCCCTGCAATGTCTGTCTCAGAAGTAAAAGGAAGGGTAATATGCTGAAGGAATAAGGAAATTGATTTGGGGCAGTGCCTCCTATCTGGCTCAATGCCCAGATGAGCTGAGAACAGCAATTTTGTTTAGTAGCCTCTTGGGAAAGGCAGCAAAAACAATGTCCAATAGCTATAGTCCCTTCTGCCTCTCCCACATACCACCCTGATGGGGAAGATCAAAGAGTCTTAGGATCTGTGGAGGAAAAGGTGCAATGTCCCTTTTCTATATATGGAGGAGGGTATCTCCTGATGGTTACAACTGAGACATGTGTAGTACAGCTTTAGGCAGCTACACATGTGACTGCTGGTATCACTGCATCTTCAGGAAAAGGACCTGCCCACTACTAATATCTGTAGATGTTTTGAAAGCTTAGTGGCCAGGAAACCACTGGGATATGAAATGTTTCTCAACTCTCCCTAACCTATGACAAGCAACAAGGCTTCCCAAAACACTCCTGTGGTTTACTTGTGGTGATCCCAAATGGTTCTACTTAAAATAAATGGCACAGCAGAGCTCCACTTTCAAATAGATCTGGAGTTATGGTTGGGGAGCTGCCCTGGGCCAAACTAGAGGCCAAAAACTACTGGGAGAGATTGTCAAAGCTGAGGAACCTGGGAAAAGAGGGGGCAAGGCAAGCATTTCAAAACAAGTGAGATCCAAGGAAAGAATGGCGGTCTTTGGTGCTTTGATTTATTTATACTTAAAAAAACAACTTTAAGTGTTTTTGTGTGTGTTTGGTTTTTGGTGGGTTTTTTTTTTTTTTTTGTAGTCTCATGTGAGAGGTAGCACAGCAAGGTATAAAACCACAGGTTGGACCATTTCAAAGCAGAGTTCTGTCATTTATTAGCTCAGTGAAATGGATAACTCATCAAACTTATCTAAGCTTCCCTTTCCTCACATTTAAAAAAAAGTGATTATTTCCCTGTGGATTCAACATCATTATAAAGAGAAAGCATTTAGAACCATGTCTACATATAGTAATCACTCAATAAATATTACCTATTATTGATATTTTTCATATTATTATTGCAGTTTTTGTAAGGACGCAATGAGATAAAATATGTAAAATAACCCACTACAGTTTCTACCACATAATAGATGGTGAAAATAGCAGCTTTCTCCATTGTTTTAACTTCCTAGGCACAACCCGCTCCAGCAGTAGTTTGCTCTACAACAGCTTTTATAAAAAGCACCTGAATTTGGTTTGAGTCTCACTTCAGAGCACGTTGCTACCTAAGTATGAATGAAGAGTCTATACTGTGCACAATATGGTAAACGCAGTGTAAAGACTACAAAAGGGATGATTCCAAGTCCTTGAACTTGGCCAGGAGTCATGCACTTTGAATAGATCTACTTAATAAGTATCTGTATCCAAAGCCCAGATAATCATTTCCTCCATTTTGCTTATGAAGAAGCATTGAGCCATATTCCTTGGACCACTATCCCTAGGTAGGCAGAATGGAGCATGTAAGGATGGGCTATGTCAGTGCTGAGATGACAAATTAGACAAAGTCAAAGCTGGATAGAAGCACATTCAGAGCTTGCAGATGTCCAACAGCATGGGTGTTCCAGACAATTTAAAGAACTTCTCCAGTGGACTTTCATCTACTGAAGAGGATTGTTTTGTTTTTGCTTTTGTGTCCTTACTTCCAGAAAAGCCTGTACATTCTCTTTCAAAAACAAGAACCTGTTCCTAGGAGATGAGAGGAGCAATGCAAAAATAGCACGGATGCAGTTCAAGTTGTTCCTTTGAAAAATGATAGCTACAGCCAGATGATCTGGAGGAAGAACAAGGCTCCTTAGATGGTCATTAAAACTCCAAACCTCAATGCGATGGAGCGTTACAGGGAAGTAAACACAAAACTAACCCTTCTAGCAAGTTACAGTGTGAGACATAACGTATCCTTCCCACTTTTCACCATTAGACCTAGGGCATTTATTAGTGATTCCCTCTCAAGCACCTCATCCCCCTTGTCCCTCAATAGCCCCTGAATTCTGATGCATTTGAGCATCAACTCCATTCCCTTGAAGCCAGTGTCTGGTCTATAAGTGGACACATGACCTAAGCTAGACCAGTAAGCTTAGATCTCAGGATGCTTGCTGGGAATAAGGGGACAAAACTAGAACCTTTCTTTAGTGGATGGGTGAGGGAATGCAAAAACAATAGTGATGGAAATGGTCCATGGAGGAGGAGTGACCAAGAGAATTACAGCAAATAGAGCAGAAGTCCCTTTGATATCCTTAACATTCGGATAAAATCACACCTGAATTTCATGAACTATGGGATGTTTCATTGGCATGTGTCAGTAACTTTTCTTTTTTTGCTTAATCTAGTTAGATTTTGTTCCCTTATTTCCAATCTAAGGCATCATGACCAACACAATGCCTGAGAGATGTCCCGGAGGAAAACTTGACTATGGACGGATGAAATTCATGTGTCCAGCATGAGTGCAACAGAAGCATATTCCAATAAGCCTCTCTATTCTGCTTTCCAAACTGTAGAGTTACACCAAAATTATCAGGAACTTTAGCATTTCAAATTAGAAATGCATCTTCTAATGCGCTTTTCCCCTTTCCATTAAACAATCTGCCCTACATTATTTTTAACTTCATTCTGCCTGAGGTACATGCCTAGTGATTATTTCATAATACTGTTGTATGAAACGCCTCTGATATTTTTACAAATAGCCTGAGTGTTTTCCATGTGCAAGCATTCTGCTAAAAAAATTTACCTGCATTATTTCAATTATAACTTGCCACAGTCCTGTACTATATTTATTCCCATACTTCAGGTAAGACAGCTGAGGTCCAAAAGAGTAAGTAAGATTGTGCAAAGCCACGGACTGAAGGAGTGACAGGGCTCAGCTCCATCTGGCTTCTATGTTTTCATATCACCAACCTTGTAGAATCACTGGGTGCTCTAAATAGGAGACGTGCAAAGCACCAAACACATAGAACTCAGCATAGGGCGACTAGTATGCTGGGGCTACACTTGGGGAGATAACATTTGATTCTAACATCACTAGTATATGAACCGGAGAAAAAACAAAGAGTTCCTCTGAATCTAATAACACAAAGGTCTCTGATGAATTCTTTGGCTCTGAACTCCCCACCCCCTCTTTCAGGTAAGAATCTGGGCATATTTACAGGGAAGCCTAGATATGGCCTTGATGCCAGTCCTGGAAGAAAGAGAAGGAGCCTCTGGGTGTCAGCACCCACGGCTGCCTCAGACCTCTCAGTGATGCTCAAAATCCCTCCTGTTTCCTCTGTACAAACACCTAGGAGATGTGCTGTGCCTCACTCCTGCTGGCTGAAAGGCCCAGGGCCGCCTTACAATGAACAGTAGACAGAGCGCGATGGGACTGAGGGCTTTAACACAGACGGAGCCTCTGTCCCTTCTTGGCTGCCGCCACCAGCAGCAGGGTTGGACCTGAAGTGATGGCGCTGTGCCGGCAAAGCACTTTGGCACATGCCGGGATGGGAAAGGCTCTAATGAGACCCATTTCACAATTCACCGGCCACGTGCATTAAGCAGGCAGAGATTTCTTCCTCACAGCCGCAATATCTCCCAGGGCCCAGGGCCGTGATAGGGTCCCCCACTACCCACCAAACCAGATCTCTCGCTGTCCCCTCACTTCCCTTTCTTTGGTGGTCAAATAAGCTAAAGGGGAGAGGCAGCCGTCTTAAAGAGGCAGGAGGCATTTTCCACTGCAGATCCCTGGCAGGGTCTACAGGAACCTCCCAGAGACCCGCAATGCATGCTAATCCTTCCACTGGATAGGAGAGCAGCCTCCTTCATAGGAAAGTCATTGTGCTCTCTAATTGTCGGAGACTGCTGCTTTGCACTCTCCTGGAGCGATCCAATTAACATATCACCACAACACCGACCATTATAATAAGTCTGTGTCCCACCAACGAGGGGAAGCCCCTACCCTGCTTCCATCCACCGCCTCCCTCTAATTAGGCCTTTAATACGTAAACAGACAGGGGAATGCGAAGCCTGGAGAGAGGGCTGTAGTCTGACTCAGCCTGAAAGCGACCTAGTAGAGCTGCAGTATTTTCCTTGTTAATGGGAACAAGTTGGGAAACTGAGAACAAAAGAAAGAACAGGAGGAGGGAAAGGATGGGGAGGGGGGAACTACGGACTGAGGGACATAGGGAGGGTGAAGGGAGGGCGAGAAGGAGAGGGGAAGGCTGCTGGCTGCTTGGAGGAATTGAAAAAACGTGTAACTTCTGCTGGAAACTATCGCCATGGCAACGTCCAAACAATGCAGAGAAAGCCTTCATAGTTCCATTCTTGCCTTCCAACGTAGACGTTAACTCTTTTAGGGTGACTTCTGACTTTCGGCCTTTTCAATCAGAAGAAATCGGAGTCCCCTGGATCACTCCCCATAATGCATTTAAATTAATTCACCCACACACATGCTCTGGTTCCTGCAGAGGTGATTCTCACTGGAGATCCTCTAACAAAGCTGCAAACATTCTCCTTTCCCAGAACAGCCAACCTCAGGGTAATCGATCACTCTCCCTTCGTCCCCCCTCCCCCCCTCTCTCTTAAGGTTGTAAAAATCAGTATATTCTGACATCTGGTTGATTCAACTGTAAGCCATTGAAGAGAAGCACATCTTTACACTTTCAAATGTCAAGCACCTTTCTCAAAAACCCCATATTTTAGTTACTGAACTTTCCAACATCATTATCAAGTCCTTGGTTCAAAGAAAACATGTCTATTGTCCTGAGAATGAGTTTTTTTAGTACGATGTTTCTTAGGCTTAAATAAATAAATAAATGGATCAGCTCTATGGACAATAGGCTATTAAACCACCGTAAATCAATCAATCAATCAGCTTGTTCTTGGCAAGGCCACCTTTAAAATACCATTGACTTGAATAATTATAGGACAGTATTAGTCATTATAAGAAAACAGACCTTACCCTTTCATAATCTATGAAACCCAGCCCCTCCCGGTCACAGATAAACCACCTGAGCAACAGATAAAGAAATATAATCAGATGGCTAAATTCTTCAACATCCTGAGCAGTGACCTGGTTAAAATCAATGGGATGAAACAAATGGACCCGTGCCAAGAAAACAGTGTTGTCTCAGCAGTTTGCAGTTTGTCAAGAACCAGAGACCACACTCAGCACTGGCTCTCTGCAATCAAACTTCCCGGCACACCTCCTGATACTGCCTCACAGGGGATGGAGCAACCAGGGAACCTTGTTTGGATGTTCTGGGACCAAACTGCTGTTGAGAGGATTCAAAGGGATGGGACAGCTAGATTTTTAAAGTACTGTGAAGTATCACTCTTAATGCTCTCTGGTTTACTAATCTTCTTAGATTAATCCTACTAACCCCAAACTGGAAAGAAATCTAAAAAGAGAAGAAAAACTTTACTAAAATGGACTAAAAGAAAAACAAATATCCAGTTTATCATACTCAAGGCATTTCTATTCAAAGACTGAAGAATAAAATTAAACCATAATTAAATGGTACCTTAGCCTTTCCTTTCATCTAACCCAGGGTCTTCTGCTGCTTCTTAGGGCAGAAAGGAGGAAGCGTCCTCTGAAACAGAAGCCAGAGCACCTCTGAAAATGCACAGCTGGTGCAGGACCCCAGGTGTTTACATAGTGTGCAAAGTGATTGCAGCTCACCCAATTTTTAAATGCAGACACTCTTACCCAGGAGATCTATTTCCCCATTGTATGATTCCATATTTGGGCATTACTCAAATGTAAAATTCATAGTCTTTTTCCAATGGTCATTTGTGAGCAAGAAGGCCCGCTTTAAATAACTGTGGAATGCACAACTTCCAGGGGCACCTTCATTTCTGTGAACAGTATCCTTTGAACACTGCCACTGAGGAGTGTGCATTGTAAAACTTGTGATGAGCCATTAGCACATCCAATTAGCACTAAAATGTATTTACAGAACTACTATCCATATTTCAAAAAGCCAACTAGAAACCGTGCATGTTCTCACACAAATGCATAATTAAAACATCTTTCTTTTGGCTCAACTTATGTCAACTCAAGTTAACAATGTTCATCCGGTGCATTTTAAGAATGATGATTGGCAGGTATGTGTTTTTAATTAGACAACATGGAGAAACAAATTGCAATGTGTTTATTAGGCAAAGTAGTTTTGAAACATTGATCCCTAGAGGAAAAATAATAAAAGATGGTCTTAGTGGTAAAAATATTGGAAAAATTATGGCTTCCACCATAAACTGAACTGAAGAACCTCTTTGCCCTAAAGAAATGCGTATCAGTACACTCACTGATTGGTTCTACCAAAATATGTTGAAAATTCTTATGAGCTAGGTTAAATGCAGATGACAAGATGAGGACAATGTCCTCAAATAAGTCACAATCTAGTGAGTTTGGGCCAAATAAGTAGATATATTATAACAGTGATAAGAGCTATCGCACATATATGAATAAAGCATTGGTGTACAGAGGACAGTGGACCATAGGGACCTGGGAGATTTTCCCAGAAGAGGTAACTTGCTCCGAACTTTGGCGTATAAAGAGTATGTCACAGACAAATAGAGTGACTCTCACATGCTTGGGATATCTCCTGAAGAATGAAACATTCAGAATGACACGCAGACATGAGAGGACGTGAATAGGTTGGCCAGACCATATTATCAAGAAAAGAATCCGGATTTTATTCCGTAAATATATGTATACAATAGAGAGAAGGGAATTTTTAGCACTATTTCTTAGGATGATCCTTCTGAGGGAACAATGAATAATGGACTACACTGAAGAAAAGTTGGCATCCACAGAAAGGCAAGAAAGTTAAAAAGGTATCTAAATCAGTAATGATAGAATCTGGACTAAGAGACAAAAAAGCTGAGCTTAGGATAGTGCATAGATTTGATGGGTGGTTGGATATGAGGGAGCTTAAAGAGACAGCGATATAATTGAAACTGAAACTATATAGCCTCCGGGAGGAAAAATAATCAGTTCCAGTTAAGTTTGCAAGGCCTACTGCCCAGGTAAGGAAGTGGGATCCTGGTGGCAATGGAGATGGAGGCGTCTTCAGCATACACAGGTGACTGAGGCCAAGGATCCAAGTGTCATCTCACACAAAAAAACAAAAAAACCAGCTGACATCTCTCAAGGATGCAGAGAGACTGGGACTAGAATAAGTTCAAAGGGGAAGCCCTGGACAATTAAGGAGAGAGCAGGAGGAGAATGAAGTGAAAAGAATTCAGGAAGCGACAGCAAGCAGCCCCTGGAGCCCCTGGAGGAGTTTCAGAAAGCCAGCAGCAGGGATGCGACCAAGTGCCACAGAGAGATCCAACATGACCAGGATGGAGATCAAACCCGTTGGGTTTGTAGGATGTTGAAACTAAACTCCAAAATTATTAGTGTTGACCATATTTCTCATACAATTCTGAGTTTCCAGACGATCTCATAGCATTTTGCAAAGCCTATCTGACCATTAGTTACCTTGACTGAGGACAGTTTTTCCCATCTCTCCGAGAAGCTGTCCTTCCTCACTTATGGGCATGCTTGGATATTACTGAAGATTGGCAAAAGCATGCAAGGTATATGTGACAACCTTCATTTCAGGAAACAGGGGAAAGGGAGGCTGCAGACTTCTCAGTCTCAATTAGAATACTCCCACTGAGTCCCAGGTTAGATGACAGTGAGCTACTACACCTATGCTACCAAGTCAACAAGTCTGCATTTACTGATTCTGATCTCATTTCTAAGGTCAGAAGAAATGTAGTCTCTACTTCCAGCTCCACCACTTAGTTGCTGAACAACCTCAGACAAGTTACTTAGCCTCTCTGTGTTTCAGTTCCCTAAGTGAGAACTAAAGAGAACACTATATGTTATATTTTTAACATACTGCCTGGTGCCTATCAGATGCTCAATAAATGGTAGTTACTATTACTATCGCTGTTATAAAATTATACCTATAACCTCCACAAGCGTTCAAAGCTTCCATGAGCACAGAAAGATACCATCAACGTAAGTCAAAGTTGAAATAAAAGGTTATGAATCTCACATAAGTTTTTTTTACCTTTTTTAGGCTTCAATATAAATCTTATTGACATTGGGAAACATTACCAAAAATAATATTATCAACTTTGATAGCAGAATCAGCAAAATATTTTCATTTACACTCAGTAACTGTGAAGCATAAAACATTCACAGACTTTCAGTTAGATGTTCCCATTTCTGTGGAAAGTAGCCAAATATTTCAGTGAAAGGTGAGCTAGCATTTATTGTGTACTGACCATGCATCAAACACTTAGACATGTTAATGCTCCCAAAACATCAAGAAAAATGATCTCCAGTTTTACAGTGGAGGAAACTGAGGCATAGCAAGGTTCACTGGCCTACTGAGGATCCTCCTGCTAACAGGTGGTAAACAAAATTGGAAAACAATGTTGCTCTATTCCAAATCTCATTGTATTTCCTCTACAAACACTCTAGAGATTTCTTTTACCCTTTACTCTATATATCAGCCATTTTAACACCAATTCTGCTTTTCTCTCAAAATACTGTGCTGTTCCTCTCCACATTTTAAAAACTAGTAACCTGAGATCAATACTTTTATATTTTTAATTCCTAGGAATCTTGAATTCCTAGGTGATCAATTGTGAATTCAGATATAAAAATCTTAGTGCTTGAAGAAATGTTAGATTTTACTTTTATTTAACAGAGAAGAAGATAAGACCAACCTAAGAGAGGTTAGGTGACTTGTACATATTATTACAGTCTATTACTGACAGCATCAATAACATATATTTTGCATCACCTAACTTTCAGGCCTAGACTTTTCCAATGTAAGGAATCCATTCAATGGTGCTTAATATCAGTGTGTGATGTCCTCTTTGCACACACACACACAGTGTCAAAACACTCATTGATATTTCTCACTAAGTTTCTATAAGTTGCAGAGGTATGTAAATGCATTTGAGTCTTTTGGAGGAAATGTCTCTTAAAATAAGTTCAATTAGTCAGTCATAGGATATTTACTGCAGGCACACTATTTCTCAGACATTCCTTTGAGGGGCTGAGAACATGCCAGAGAACAAATAAACCCTTGTCCTCAGAGTGTTACAAGCACCCTGTTTTAGCTGCAAGATCTGCCCAACCAAGTTTCAACTGTCGAATTGACATTTCTGTAGAGAAATCATTTTGCAGAAGGATGCAACAGACTCTTGGTCTCCTTGGAGAGTCTTCGAAGACACTATAGACAAATCTATTTTTTATGCCTGTATTATAAAATACTTGACAATTTACTGAAACTTTACTTGGACACGGAATATATTTTCCACAATTCACAAAGCATGTTTCAATCTTTCCTGAGGGAATGGCATTCACCAAAGCACTTCCAAATGTGTTTTAAAAGTGTAGGAACTTATAAAAAGGGGCTGCATCTATTTGCATTCTCAAACTTAATCTTGTCTATGTATTTTTCCTTTGTTACTCTCTATACCAACATGATTTTAGATTAGCAGCTTCAGTCAAACAAGACCATATTTGTTTTTTGCAAACTGTGCATTACCTAAACTAAAATCAGAGATGCCCAACTTAAGTGCATATTTATTGAATGTCTGGCGGTGCCTGACATATATAATCTGATTCCATCCATGTGCTTCCTTATAACCTCTATCTTACAGATAAGCATACAGGCTCAGAGAGGTTAAATGGTGGAAGTAACACACGTGACCTAGTGGAAAGATGAGTACACAGACTCACTTAGGAGGTCAGAGTCCAAGTTTACCAAATATCTCAGCCACATTTAGGAAGCACATAAAAAATAAAATGCATCAAATGGTAAGAACTTCTACAGATGATGTCTTCTTAAGATCAGCAAGGTTGGTTAACTTTAGGATACTTCTTCAAAATAAACACAGATTTCAAACTGACTTCGGAATTGACCAGAAGCCGTATAAAATTCCAATGGGCAATTCCTCAGCCTGGCTGTGTGGTTATAACCTGCAGATATGACATCAAGGATAACAGTAACAACAGTAGGGCCCTTTTCCCTCCGAGAGGAAACAGGTCTCTGGCAGCATATTGAGGAAATGGAAGAAACACAGAGCTGCTATTACAGAGAATGAAATTATGAGCAAAGACCAGGACTGGTTGCCTCAGAAAACCATTATTGAATTGGCGTTGGAAGATTTGCACGTGCAAACAATAAGACACTTATGTCTACATGAAGTCTTGATTCCAGAAACTATCAGGCCTTTACCCTACCACAAAGCAAAGGTGTTTAACGAACACAGAATTCATTATAACTGGGAAGACTATGAATCCAAATTGTGAATTTGGGGGCCTTCATATAAGGAATGGGATTTTATGGCCTCTAATTTAAATTATATTGCTGCCCAAAATCTGTGTTTATTTTGTGCATTCCAGGTCCAGACAAAGTAATATGCAGCTAAAATTATCCATTGAATATGCAAAATCTATCATGTGCAGCTTTCAGACCAAAATAACAGCAACACAATAAGAGTCTTATTTCCTCCCAAATATCTCATTTAAGTATTATCTTTGTTGAGATTTGAGTTTTCTGTACTTTAAAGAGAAAATCTTGATTTCAGTTTCCAGCTTGAAGCCGCATTTCAATCTAAAATGATACGCTGCAGCCAGTCTGTCCTGCTAAGAACTCAAAGGAAGAATCTGGCAACGACTGTAAGGCCAGTTACACATTCCCTCCTTCTCAAGTGTAGCCACTAGACTTGGTAAAGTGTCTGGCCAGCCTGTATTCATTCCCTGGAAGTTAATCCAAATTAATCCTAGAACAACCATAACAAACAGCCCTCTTTAGAGGGCCTATTATGCTTGAGGCTTTGCATAACATTACTTTTAATTCACCAAACAATTCAAATTCATTGAATTCTAATTTGTTGATATGCTCAATCCCATCCCACAGATGAGAAAACAGAGGGACAGAGAAATTAAAGGTGTGGCCCAAAGCATACAGCTATTAAATCAGAGGAGAGAGATAATTTTAAAAGAGAACTTCAAAACTTGCAAAACCCAGCAGTTTCTGGGCCTGTGGTCCCCAGCAGAATCCCAGTACACAACTACCAACTCACAAATGTTATTCAGGGGGCACCAACTTTGGCCCTGAAATAAGCTCACGAGGTGGGTTCCCACGTCTCCATTCTTTCATCAGTCCACGAACAAGTTGCCTAAAACGCAGAGCCAAAGCTGACTGCCAAACCAAAGGAGCTAAACCCCAAACTGGTCAATGTGTCCCTAACTGTAGTGCTGGGGAAATGAGTGATTCCCCAGATGAAAACCGATACCTTGGATGCTCCACCATCTCCAGATATGAGGAACGTGCTTAAGTGGAGCTGGGTGGGAGGAAACATTTCAGCCTACACTTTTAAAGACATTCAATTCTCTCCCTCCCTTTTCCTCTCCCTCCCCTAACCCCTTCCCTCCTCTCATTCAGAAAAGGTAGCCAGCCAGTGTAAATGTTGGAGGGCACAGAAAGGGGGTGGCGACTCTGAAGGGGAGGAAGGCACTTGGAGGTCTCCCTGGAGCAGCAGTGAAGAAATGCTAACGTCAAAAAGAAAAAGAAAAAATTAAAGGAAAAGGGAGAGTAAAAACCTCTCCCGGTTGGCAGAGGCGAGGCTGAGTTTCCCACGTGAAGCCCAGAGCTGAACTGTGCAGGAAGAAAACGTCCAAGTACAGTTTTTCCCTCTTTTCTCTTTTGTCAGTTGTGCCAAGTTGCAACTGGGCGGGAACTTAACTTGAGTCAATCTATGACCACAGTGGTAACTTAACTGAGGTCATGTGAAAATAAAACAAGCAAGCAAATAAAAAAAAATAAAAACTGCAAGGAATGATAAGATATGCAAAAGCCTACAGAGATCTTAGGGGGGGGGAAACACAAAAAACCTGCATGATCATTTCCATGGGTTGGTCAATTTATTGCCTGATCTGTGCCCCAATAGGAAACATGTGCCCAGAAAAGTAAATTAGAGAAGTGCTTGTCTGTCAGCTAGTTTAGTTAAGGAGTAATGAAAGGGATAAGGGTAGATGATAGGAGTGGAAGGACAGGCTGAGATGCTTTTAGTAGGGTGTTTCTGGTTTCTATTACCACCTCCTTAATATAAATCTAACTCCGTGGTTCCTTAATGACTCTCCAGGGACCACCACTCACTGGATTAAATGTGCCCAACACCAAGAAGGACCCAGGAGAGGGCTGTCTTTCACCTCCTTCAGGATATGCCAGAGCTGTGGATCTTATCTTTTTAAAAAATAATATTAAAGCTAGGGTTATCTGAGATCATCCATTGGGGGGGGGGGGGGAAAGGCCTCAAAAGAGATATAAATGTTGGAGATGGGCTAGTCCTCAGGTCCAGTGTGGCAGGAGTTTATTTTGAGCTCTCAGGACAGGTTCTTTCCTTGACCCTTCTAGACAAAAATGGCAGCTGCGGGGACAGGAGTAGCCAGGCCATGTATGGCTGGTTCCTATCCAGTTTGGATCCCAAGCTGAGTTGTGTCTGCTGTTCTGAGGCCTGGGTGAGTCACCTGTCTCAGATGGTTTGGCCATTCACCAAAGAGTTATAGCTTCTCTGGGCCTCAGGTCCCTTTTCTGTATTGGCTTGAGATCTCTGAGGAGTCTTCTGGCTCTAGTTATATAGTTTATGATTCTGATAGAAGGCCTCAGAGAGGAATGAAGAAGAGGGGAGAGGAGTTCTGTTAAAAAGAAAGAAAGGGAGGGAGGGAGGGGAAAGAAGGCTATTCCTACAGGCCCTCAGGCTCTCTAAACATTTTCTACCTCTTCTTATTTAGCTTTATTGGCCTCTTTCCCCCAAAACAAACCTGAAACGTGAGAAGCACTGGTGTTCAACACACAGACCTTTTCTTTAGCTCCTTTACCTAAGTTACCACACAGGATACCCAGTCCCTGCCTTTTTCTCAAGAGCCCTGGCCCAGCGATGTGGGAAGGTTTCTCACAAAACCCAAGCCAACTGCCCAAGCCATTTACAATGTAGTATCCAGCCTCTCTGTTACCCAAAGAAGTGGTTAGTTACACGGAGGTGGGCTCGAAGAGAAGTGGGTCCTCCCTCCCCTCTCCTTATCACCAGCAAGAATTGAGGCAATCTGGAGACCACCCTGGAACATGTGTTAGCAAGAGAGACTGGGGAAAGTGTGGCCTCCTGTCTCCCCCATTCCCACACCTCCTCCCTCAGTCCACCAGGAGCCAGAAGCCAGCCTTCATCTGCTAGGTTTATTATCATATTTTTGTGTTAATCCATTCTGTTGATCTGCAATGTCAGGTTGGATAATGAAATTTAAATTAGGCCCCTTCGATTTCCAATGGCTAAAAAACTGTGCATCCAGCTCCGGGGCTGCCAGGCAACTTAAATAAGCATTCTAGAGTGTCAATCACACAGCACAGGCACCCCTCACTGCAGCGGCTTTCTTGGGGCGACTTCTTTCCTCACTGGTGAACATTTTTGCAAAGGCAGGCGTTTGCCCAGGATGCAGACAACCTGCATCTATAGCAAGCCAGCTCCTCCTTGAGTACAGGCTGATGGAGCAAATGCGTGGGCCACCCCCTCTCTCCTTTCTGGCCCCCTACAGCGATGTCTTTAAAAACCACACTCAGGGAGGTGAGGGAATAATGGGACTAGGAGCAAGAAATGAATGGGCCTTTTTCTTTACCAATAAATAAGAAAGTAAGGATCACTCACTGTATTTCAGACCGATCACGGCAACATCCAGACGGAAATCCAGGTGGTTAAGAACAGGCTAAAACGCATGATCTCGACCCCAAAAAGAAAAAAAATAATAAAAGGAAGAGGGAAAGAAAGGAGCTTGATGAAAAATCCAACTGCAATTATCCGTCAATTTTAGTCAACACAGGCACCAATCCAAGTGTGCTCTGCTGGTTCCTCTCCCCCAGTCAGTGCCTCCTTCTGCCGCGGTCAACTTTTCTTCTCCAAAATTCTTTGCAGATGTTTTATTAATTTCCTCGAAAACACCATCATATCAGGTCTTTTACTCTCCTAAAAAAAAAAAAAAAAAAAGCCCCAAACTTTTCATTCCAAAAATATATCCTTGGCTGACTTTCTCCTGTATAGAAAAACAATGAACACACTTTTTCCTTGTGGCTCGTCGGTTCTCCATTACCGATCATCTTTTTTTTTTGGGGGGGGGGGGGGCGCTGTTTTATTACGGATCCGTGTCAGCGCGCGGGCCCGACGCGGGTCTGCCTCCTCGCCCGGCGCCCCCAGGGCGCGCGCCCTCGCGCGGGGCAGGATCCCGGCCTCAGGGGGCGCAGCTTCGCTCCTCCGGCTCCCCCGCACGCTCCACCGCCTCTGGCTCTAGGACGGCGCCGCGTCCCGCATCCTTCATGGCTGCAAGGCACCCAACCGCCACCGCCGCCAAAAAAAAAAAAAAAAAGTCTCCTTTTACATCGTCGATTCCTCCTCTCCGCAACCCCCACCTTTCCGAGGAATTTGGGGATCAACTCGCCCCGCTCATCGCCCTCTCGGCCGGCCCCTTCTCCAAAGATCTGATTAGATTTCTCATCACAACCCAGTGCGCAATTGGGTCTCTGCTGTCAGCCTCCCGGGCCAGCCGCCGTCCCCACTCGCTCCGGACTCCCGGTTATATCCTGTCTCCTTCCCTCCGCCGCCTCCGCAATTTCATAACCTCACGTTAAACGGAGTGCGGGGGGCGGGGGCGGGGGCAGCGGAGGGAAATTTCAGGGCTCCGTCGGCCGTCGAGAAGCCGCCCCGACTTTCTGTCTCAAAGGCTAGCGGGGCTCTCCCGGCCCCTGCCCCGCCCCCACGGCCCCGCGTCCGGTGGCTCCAGGTGCGGCGAACTCCGCGAGCAGCAGCGCGGGGGTCACGGGGAAGACGCGTGACGCGGGCCCTCGCCGGCGGCCCCCGCCAGCCCCCGGGGCCCCCTCTTCTCCATCAGCGGGCGGCGGATCCGGGGTGGGGGGAGGGCGCCGCGGCGAAAGAAGTTCCAAGTGGGCTTTTATTTCAAACGGGGAGGGCGAAGTGCGGGGACCGACGGGATGGCAGGCACGTTAAAAAACAATATGGAAAGGAAGACGGAACGGAAAACAAATCCCTAATCGCTGGCTCCGCTCACGCTCCGCGCACGAAACTGCAGCTTTGCTCTCAGGTCCAGCTGCGCCGGGCACACGGCGGAGCCACAAGTTGGTTCCTCGCGGCGCAGACCTTCCCGGCGCCGGCGGGGCCTCGCGGGCGGCGCGTTCCCGGGGCGCAGCTACTCCGCGCCGCCCCGAGCGCCCGCGCCGCGGCCCCGCGCGCCCCGCGCCGCAGGCTCCCGCGCCCCGGCCGTCCACTCGGCAGGAACTCTCCTCCTTCCCTCCCGCTGCTCTCCCCTCTGCCTTCCCCCAAATAAATAAATGCTCTCCGGGTGCCGGCGGCAGCTCCCGAGTCTAGGCTTTCCCTCGGCCGGCGCCACGTCCCAACATTTAGGGACCCGGCTCCCCCAAATCTCCTCTCGGACTGCAGTCTCCGTCCCTCCTCGGCCCCTCTTCGCGTCCCCTCTTCCTTCCCCTCTCTCTTCTGTGATCAGTGAAACACAATTACCCAATTACCTCCCATCATCTTAGCACTGATTGGTCAATTGCGTTAACGCTTGAAGCCGAGGAAGCGGGCACCGAGCCTCTGCGGCGGGGCACCGCTGCCACCTACAGGGCGCAGCCCGAACAGCTGCGTTGCGAGGCCACCCCCACGCTCTGAGCTTAGTAATGTGCAAAGAAACTCAGGAGCTGTGTGGGAGAAGTTGTCTTTTTTTTTTTTTCTTTTTTTTTTCCCCCCCTCTAAAAGCCTGCCTGTTTTCATCCCTGAAGCCAGGAGCTGGAGCTACCAAGGGGGAAGACAATGAAATCAAATTGCCACTAGAATTTCAAAAATCTCACCAAACACACAAAGATGTTGCTTTCCGATTGCAGAGCAAGAGCCTCTCCCCTGCCTGGTCAAGCGGGCTGGTCACCGGTAAGGACAGCACAGCACATACCAGTATTACCTAGGGCAGGCTGACCAGAAGGAACCTAGGAGGAGGTGAAAAGCTGCTGGGGAGGGAGCCTGTTGTCCAGCAGGATAACCTGACCAGGAGGAAGCTCTGTAAAGGCAAGATCGGAGCCTTCAGCCGGTGCAGTGTTGCAGTAAATTGGCCTGTTCAGCTTGTACAAGACATCCAGGACAGTTTGACAACTCAATTGCAACATCCCTGGCTCCTGGCTATGGGCCTTTACAACAAGACATGTTGGGGGGAGGGGGCCGGTGGCACATTTCAATTTCACTGGGTCTTCTTAGGTTGATGGGCCCACAGAATAATATTACTACTAATGCATTTATGCCGGTTTTTTTCTCCACTATGTAACTGTCCTCAGGCCCTTTCTGTAAGCTACCATTACTCATTTTATGTCATTCAGATATGTAACCCTGAGATGTGAAAAAGATAAAAGAGGGAATGATAACTCCAAGAATAAAACATTGCATACGTTGGGGGAGGAAGGCAAAGGGATTTTTCTCAGTTTCAAGCTGTAAAATTAATGACCTCTGTGACAATTTACTTTACTTTTCAGAGATCAGCAGACGCACTTGGTTTAAATAGTTTTAAAGAGGCTGTAGGTTACTACTCAAGCAGAATACATACTTAACATTTTAGTCTGTATGTGACAAGTCATAGTGCGAAGTGGCATTCGACAAAAAGGAGAATTCACTAAGGGAACCCCAGAGGCATGTCCAAGTTCACACCCGATGTTCTTTTATTTTTTCCTGTTCCCGTTACAGTACATGTGTATTTCCTCATTTAAAGATAAAAATTTTAAAAAAATAATTGCATATTCTAAGATGGGGTTCAGATATCAGCACCTGCAAGGGGAAGGCCTTTCTTTACACATAGATTTTGATTTATCATAATTTCTCCATCTATTTGGAGAGCTTTAATGTAGTTATGAATTGCATCAAAATGTGAATCTGTTGAGGGGCAATGTCGTTGCTTCTATTTTTAAATGAATGCTGTATTGAGTTAAAACACTAGTGGGCAGTTGACTATCACTTTAGTTTGTCTTTTGAAGCTCTTACTGCTGTATGACAATTACAATGTATCAACTACTAAGCCATTAAAAAGTGCAGGAACTAGCTGCTCTAGAAAACTTCAAGGGTGTCTACCCTCTGGTTCTGGTGAGCTAGAAGCCCTTGGACATGAAATTTTTCTTTCTAGGGACTTTGACAGCAAGGGAAAGAGCAATGATTTGTTTTTCAAAGCTGATTATTAGCTACCTACCAGACATCTTTAAGGCCTTACATAATGAATTAATCTATCAAACAAAGCAGCAGGGAAGGATCCTTGCTATTTATCCAGGAGGAAAAAAGAAAAGGCTTTCCCTTCCTGTTTACTTTCCCATTCAGCAGCTACAGCGTCTCTTCTCATCTCAGCTGCCCATTCACAGGGTAGGAACTTGAATGAGTCACTTGGCTTTTATTTTCAACTCAGATTCAACTGGTGATTATTGGGCATCCATATGGGTTTGTCTTTTTGCTGAATTCTAATATACATAACCCTATCTAAAATACAAAACAGCCCCCTGAGAGACTTTGAAGATGGGGAAAGTGACTCTAAAGCCATATACTTGGTAAATGACCTAGGTAAATTTTGAATCCTGATCTACTCAATTCTAGTTCTTTCAATTTTGCTATAACTTCTAGTTTTGGCAAACGGGTCATGCAGGTAAGAGGATCACTAGCATGCAGGCTGTCCTTATGGGCTCCGAATCCCAGATGTGAATTTGTAACCCTGTGGGGGAATGGGATTGTCACATTTGTCACTGAATGCCCTTCTTCAAAGAGAATTTTAGTTAGTAAACAAGTTGTCATACAAGTACGCATGCAAACTAAATTGTTAAATAACAACATAATTATATTTATTCAGTAGAAGTTGGCAGGTACTGTCAACAATGACAAGGGTAGGTGTTCAAGTAAAATTTTTAATAAAAGCTCTTTTAGAAGAAATGATTGCCTAATGAGTAATGAATTGATTACATTGTCACCCTTCCGATTAGCCCATCTAATTACCAAAAAGCAAGGACAGGACAAATGTCATTAAAACGAGATGGCTCCAGAGAAGAGGGGCACTGTGCTAACATGGCAGGTTTGTTCTGTGGACAGAATCCTGTTTGTTCTCCTGTCCTGATTTGGAGGCATGTGGGTGCTGAACCAAAACTATCATGTTACTTCACTGTGTGCTGGGGACTCTACCTGGCGTACTTCTTAGCAAACAGCGGAGGACAGCATCTCGTAATCACAAATATAAAATAGCAAAAAGAGTGAATTCAGTAACTTTGCTTAAAAATAGAGAAAACATGGATGTGTCTATTGTGTTTATTAACTTTATTTAACAGGCCATAGGCTACTCTATTCAAGCACAACACATACTGAAGATCTGAGTCATTCTGTTACAAATTCTTTTCACTTTCAATACTGTTAAACGGGGACCCGAATATCCTGTGGGATAATCCTATCAAGCTTGCCTCTGTTGTCATGCATAATGAATGACAAGTCAATTAACTTCTTTAGAACAACTTATTTGGAAAACGACTTTAATGATAAAATGCCATATGAAGTGGGAACTCACTGCATGGGTTATGACAGACAATACTTCAAGGATGCTCTATCTCAGGGCTAGAAGATAACCCAATATCAATCCATCCTTTGTTCCTTGAAATATAGATGAAGATACTAAAATCAAGTAGATTTGCAATTTCTGTTTTTTTTCATTTGTTTTATTGATTTCAGAGAGAGGAAGGGAGAGCAAGAGAGAGAGAGAAACATCAATGATGAGAGAGAGAAACATCAATGATGAGAGGTGTCATTGATCTGCTGCCTCCTGCATGTCCCCTACTGGGCATCGATTATGATTCATGGGTTAATGCTCAACCACTGAACCACGCCAGCCAGGATGTTTTTGTGGTTTTTTGTTGTTTTGTTTTGAATATCTCCTCTACCCAGACCCCCACCCCATTACAGTCATATAATGACAGATGGAAATGACTTCATCATGTCTGAGTTTCCCCCCTGAACTATCACTGATTTCATAAGCATGTTTTTCTGAATTTCTAATACTGTACACATTGTTGAATGAATAAATGTCTATTATGACATTAGGACACGTCTTTTGTCTCTTGCTGAATATGCTTTTCACTGTGGCACACAAAATATTAGATGAGAACTGCAATTACTAAATAGAAACACTAATAAAAATGCCACCGAATAAAATAACTTAATCCGAGAATTATAAATTATAAATTAGCTATTGCTGTATAATAAACTATCCTAAAACTTGGCAGCTGAAAACAGCAATCATTTATTTCTTCTCGTGAGTCTACAGGTCAGTCAGAGATTGGTGAAGTGGCTCTTTTGATTTTGACTTGTTTCACTGGAAGCTGATCTAAAATGGGATTAGCTAGGACACTGGGCAACTCAGCTCTGTCCTATGTGCCTCCCTCTCTTCATCAGCTTGGTCCAAGCAAATGACTTGGCAACAGAAGAAGTCCAAGAGAGCAAGCAGAAAGGCATGACTACTTTTTGAAGCTTCTATGTAAAGCATATCTGCTGACTTCCCATTGGCTTAAGCAAATCACTGGGTTGAGACATTGTCAAGGAATGGGGCAGGTCGTTCCACACACAATGGGAGGCCCCTCTAAAGTTGTATGACAAAAGAGAGTGAACAATCAGTGGTCTTTGCAATTAACCACAACTTCTCTTACAAATAACACATTCCCTTAATGATTGCTGGGGTTTACAGACAGGATAATTTTCAACATAAAGGTTCATTCGATTAAACAGATGGAGATTACCCTCTCCCATTATGTGCCAGGTATAACGGATGTTATCACCAACTCCTCTGCTACCCCCACTTTCCTGGACACATCTGTTGATGCTAATTCAGGAATGGCTCACACATCTGCCCAACTCTCTCTACTGTATTCCTTTCCTGTGACCCCTCTCAGGCTCCTCTGCCGGCTCTTTGCCACTAACCCTTCTTACCCATACCATCCCCTCTCTGGGACTAGTTAGCTTCTGACAAAGGAATGCTGTGACAAAATTTAAAGGAAGAAACAATAATGGAAACATACGTTCCTTATGTACATTAACAAGAAACCACAACACTGGGAAAATTAGTGGCTATGCATAGAACAAAGGATTCATATTCTAAATACATGCATACTTCTGAGAAATAACTTTTTCAAATAAATGAGAAAACAAAAATAAATGAGTGGGGGTAAATACATTGCTACAGATGAGTGGGGGTAAATACATTGCTTGTCAGTCTGCCAAAGAACTGGTTTTGTTAACACTAATCTGTGCCCATGTTATTTATTTAACACAGTGCCTGGTCTTTTGGCCTCTGTTTATTATCATTATTATTTTTTAATATGTTTTTTATTGATTTCAGAGAAATGGAGGGAGAGAGAGAAAGAAACATCAGTGATGAGAGAGAGTCATTGATCAGCTGCCTCTTGCCCACCCCCTGCTGGGAATGGAGCTCGAAACCCAGGCATGTGCCCTGACAGGGAATGGAACTGCAGTCTCCTGTATCAGAGGTGGGAGCTCGACTGCTGAGCCACGCCGGCTGGGCCTTTGGCCTCTTAGTACATTTTGTTTCATGGATGAATGAACTGTCTACTTGGTTAGGGAAGCCAAGTGGTTAAACAGTAGGTATGACAATTATAGGCCATGGTAATACAATATGCTCAACATTTTACTCGATGTAAGTGTAAGGAACTGAGAAAGCGGAGGAGGCAGTAGCTACCTCTGTGTGCGACAATCCCAGAGGACCTCGCAAACAGGAAACCTAAATGTGTGAAGAGCTTCATGGATGCTAGCGTACAGCTGATGGATGCAGGCTGGTCGTTTTACAGCCAGAGAATGGGGTACATTCTAAGAAAATCCAGTCTGTGGCCCAAAGATTAGCAGGGCTAACGCTTAGCTAAATGACATACTCAGCTATGGTAGAGGTGATCAGACTATGAGGTGCCACGTAGAAATAAGAGCATCCAGATTTTGAAAGTTGATCCCAAAAGACAGGTGGTAAGAAAGAGCATTGGGGAAGGGGAGCATTTCGAGGGAGGACTTGTCCTTTCTGAGACCCACTGGGCAACACGACAGATTCTAGGAGTGAAGTAAAGTAGTAAGAAGAATGCTGATGGAAACAGTTATATGACAACCTGACTCCCAATTTTGAATCAATTCAGAGCCACTTACATTTTAGAAGTCCTTTTGAAATACTGACCTCAGCACTTTTAGCCAATGTGCTAAAAGGAGCATTGGCAAGCTCCTTTAGCCAATGTTTCGATGGGAGATGGTATTTGTATGGAGAAACTACATGGTGGTGTTTATTGCACTGTCTAAATTAGGATTCCTTGCACCCGGGAGAAAATGGCCCGTAAAGGTATCTTTAAAATTCCGCCAGGAATTAGTAGATGGTGTGAATCCAGTTGTGTAATTTGGGGAGACAGCTGCATTTTATCTAGCTAAATCAGCACTTGATACTAAATAACACCTAAACAATGTCACTCTATTTCAGCATTAGCCATGCAGATTCAATAAACGATGGCCTTGTTTTCCCACCATATTACCATTGTGTTTTCAGGAAATGAAGTGCACAGACCTCAGAATTCAGTTCTCTTCACAATGAAGATGCATTAGCACATCTGTGATTTCAAGCCTCTAGCTGAGTTAGTGGCACATGATTCAAATAACGTTAGACAATCTGCATTTTTAAATGTCCAGGTTTCTAACATGCACAGCATTTTCCAGGGAAGGGAATGACTCTCTAGGAGATGATGCAAATTTAAAAAAAAAAACAACCAAAAACTATTGTATTTACACAGAACATGAAAACACCTTTGTTGCTTGAATGAAATATTTTTCAAATACCCAAAATAAGCATATATAAAAAAATACTATTGGGAGTCAACTTTCAAAATGGGAGAAGGTCAGGAATCCTTTGCTTCTCTAGAAAGATCTTTTTAACCCATCAACAGCTGCATGGGTTTAATAGGGGAAAGATGTACAATGAATATCCCTGCGGTAGATGAAGACTGTGAGATACATCTTGGCGTGAGGTCTTATTGAGCAGTGTGAACACTGGTTACACTTAAGTGATTGAATGTTTGATATTTTACTACAGCCTCCAGTTGACTATCTTCCTGACAGAGATTTTTATTAAAATTCTAAGAATTTTTATGGGCGTTCACATTTTCAGTAGGATAACAATTATGTCACATTGCAGAGGACCCGAATAGATGTTTTTCCAAAGAGGACATACAGATGGCCAACAGGCACAATGAAAAGATGCTCAGCATTACTGATCATAGGGAAATGCACATTAAAGCCACAGTGAGAGATCACCTCATGCCTGTTAGAATGGATATTATCAAAAGACAAGAGATAAGTTGGCAAGTATGTGGAGAAAGGGAGCCCTTGTGCACCGCTGGTGGGAATGCAGATTGGTGCAGCCACTATTGGAAAACAGAGTGAACATTTTACAAAAATTAAAAATGTGCACTTTATTTCCTGAATCATGTGATCTAACAATCCCACTTCTAGGTACATATCTGAAGAAAACGAGATTAGCATCTAGAAAAGATACCTGCACCCCCTGATCATTGCAGCACTATTCGCATTAGCCAAGGTATGGAAGCAACCTAAGTGTCCATCAGCGAATGAACAGACCCAGAACATGTATAGGTATACAGGAGTACAGTGCAGCTGTGCAAAAACATTTGTGACAACACGGATGGACCTTGAAGGCATTATGCTAAATGAAATGAATCAAAGAGAGAAAGACAAACAGCATACGACCTGACCTATATGTGGAATCTAAAAAAGCTGAACTCAAAGAAACGGAGAGTAGAATGGTGGTTTCCAGGGGCCAAGGGATAGGAGAAATGGGGAGATGCTGGCCAGGGGACACAGACTTCCAGTTATAAGATGAATAACTGGTGGTTTCCAGGAACACAACGCACCACATGGTGACTATGGTTAACAATAGTGCATTATATACCTGGAAGTTGCTAAGAGAGTAGATTTTAAATGTTCTTACAACACACACACACACACAGATAATTATTTGATGCGATGGAGGTGATAACTAACCATATTGTGGAAAATCATTTTACAATGTATATGTATCTCAAATCATCACGTAAGTTTAAGATAAAGTTAAACAATGTTATATCTCAATTATGTCTTAATAAAGTTGTAAAAAAGTAATCAAATGATACAGAAAAGAATTATTCCATGCTGAAATTTGATTTCTCACTTTAATTCTTATTAATGATCCCTCAATTATTTTGTTATTGTTCTTATTAATTTTAGCAGCTACATACAAAGGCCGCTGTATTTTCTCAGTTTTTCTATCCTCGATTCTGCTTCTTTTACCTCTAGGGTGAGAGGGTGGCAGAGTTATGAGATTGGAACAAAGCTTATCCTTGAAGGGGTCCATCCCCGTTTTTGGTGTCTTTCCCTTTTTCAGTCTTCTTTACATACACCTAAAGCCTCAATGTTCGATGTTTCCCTTCTCCAGAAAGAATGATACTAAGTGAAAAAAAAAAAGTGCATATAGGTGCTAATTAACAATTTAGTTAAATCTAATCTAACCCAGTTTATGAATTTAACAAATTTTTATTGCGTACCAATTTCAGTATGTTCTGGATGCCACGCGTGGGCAAAGTGTTAGCACTTTTCATTACTTTTCAGCGATGCTTACATTTTTGGAAAGGGTTAGCGTATATTCAGAAAAAAGATCTGCTTGATCCCAGGATAGAGCGTGGAGCAGCCCGTCTGGCATTGCACAGACTAGAGTTTGAATTAGAAAAATATTCATTGTTTGTACTTCAGAACTGTAAATACGTTAGGGCTGGAGCGTAAGGAGATTGTGTAGCAGAGAAGGAGGTGAAATGCCAAGAAATGAACCGCATATAAAGCTAGATTAAGTATTGTGTGGTTTTTGTGTTTTTTTTTTAAAGAGTCGATCCAAAAGGCAATGGGGCATCATTAAAGAGATATTAAGCAAAGAAATAACATGATAAGTTTTGGATTTTCAAAAGACATTACAAGAAGCAATTTGCAGATGGATTGGAAGATAAGAGGAACAACTAGGCCTGGGAGAGCAATTTGGAAAGTAGGGGTGGAGTAGGATCCAAAGGCAGCAGCTCTGGGGGTGGAGAGAGGGAGATCAGGGTAAGAAACGCCGAGTGCTAGAATCTACAAAATGTTATTCACTTGCATGCTCATTGTTAGCTCACATGTTCATCTGTGTGTGTACATGTGACATTCTATTTGGAGTCTATGCATAACTTCCAATCAAAGTAACAAAGCATTTCCTGAAAATAAGCTCTCTGGCGGGGAATGGGCTGCCTTGTAACACTGTCCCCGGAGTCCCTCGAGGCCAGGCTGCAAGCTATGGTTGGGTCTCTAAGTCAGGCTCAGGTCAGATAAACAGGTCCCACACATGCTGAAATTTGATTTCTTACTTTAATTCTTATTAATGATCCTTCAACGGTTTTGTTACTGTTCTTATTCATTTTAGCAGCTACGTACAAAGGCCATTGCATTTTCTTACTCTTTCTATTCTCAATTCTGCTCCTTTTACCTCTCGTGTGAGATGAGTAAGGACAATGTAGTGGCTTTGTCCTAGTCGTTCATTGAAAAAACAAGTAAAAATCTTCAGTTTGTGATCAGTTATTTCCTACACTTTTACAACTATAACTCCTTTTTTATTTAGTAATGATTTAAAATGTGGACATCTGGCACAATAAAAATTTGGAAGTGCTGTGGAGCCATGTACGTGTATTCATCTTAATGACATGCAAGGTGTTTCATCTGGGACCTGCTGGCCTGATGTGATGGTGTTTGAGGGGCCCTTTGGACTCTTAAATTTGACACTTTTATCAGACTGCGTCTGCCTGGATAAGTGCTTTCCTGAAGATCAACAGAATGGTGTGACTGACCTTACTCAACCTTTCATAGAACAAATCCGCTGTCTCAGACTAGGCTGCAGAAGACGCTCCTGAAGTCTCCAAGTGCAGCCTTTGTAGAGAGCAATATTCTAAAATGAAATTGATGGGTGGCATCTTACAAACATCTGCTCCAACACTCCTTTCACAGCAAAATGCAACATCGAGAAAATATTAAAAACCAAATTGCTAGCACCGCTCACCAAAGTCAACTACTTTGGAGGACCCCCACCCAGACCCACGGGCCCGGGGTCCAGATTATTTTCCTTAGGTGCTGCCGACAAGCAGCGCCACGCAACTAAGCTTCAGGCCATAGGAGGGTGCCTCTAAGTGCCTGTGCAGTCAAATGCCACAGGATTTCAAATGGAAATGACATGAATTAATTTCCTGAGAAGAACAGAAAAAGAAGGAAAATCAAGAAGACAGCTTCTTGTAACACGCTATGCAGATTAATGGCACCCACTGATTGATTGAGGTGTCGTAAATGTGCCTTTCAGAGACAAATGAAGCTAGGGAAAGAGTTTGGGGGATCTCTAGCCTCCCATATTCATATGAAATATTAACTGATAAAACCAAGGCAAAATTATGTATTTTGTTTTATTTTTTTATACCCCAAATGCTAACCGTTTGAATAGCAGTCTGGGGGAGAGAGGGGATATGATCCACCCAAAGGCATCTTGTTGTACCAGAAATACAAGAAAATTCCTTATGTTGACTTAGGAAATCCTACTTCTCCTGGCATTACCTCCTCTCAGCCATCCTTTACCCTTCTCTTACATCATCTGCCCCTGCACCTTAGCTTCTCCAGCCAACCGAGCCTTATTTCTGTGTGACAATAGAGTCTTAGCAACAGCAGTTCCCTATGGATGGCGCATTTCCTCCCTTTGCAGGAACTGATCTTTTAGATCTTCTAAGACAGGCCATCATGTCCAAGCAGCTGACGCAGCCCAGAGCTTATCCCATCACCATATTTTAATTTTGTGTACAACACTTATCTGCTTGTCTTTTTTTTTAATTTGTGGAGTTGTCTGCCTCTGCATGAATGTGTTGTTCCTGAGAGCAGGGACACTGCCCTTCTCGTTCATGGCTGTGTTATCTACTCAGAATTCACAGAGAAGATGCTGAATTCCGATTCTTAACGGGAGAGCTAAAAGGGTAGGATTTAGATTTGGAAGCCAACCACAGCATTGAGAAAAAGTAAAAGTTGAGAGTTGAGAAGGAGGCATGCTGTTCTGTAGTCAGCCTTAGGTCGGGCTTAATTAAATGATGACTGTGTACCCAGTCTTACTGATATTTTGTCAAGTACCAAAAAAAGAAGAATTCGTGTAGTAACTTTTAGCCACGCATACAAATGTCGTGTGAAACTTGGACACTTGGGTCTAATACCTGAGGGTTGAATATTGTCTCCACTCCCTCCTAGCTTTGTGACCCTGGGAAAGTCACTCAACCTCTCTAAGCCTCCAAGACCTTATCAACCACTGGTCACATCTATCCCATACAGTTATGAGTACTGAAATGAAATAATGCACATGAAATAACACAGATGGTGGCACCTGATGAGCACTTGGTAAGGATTAGTGCTATTTTCTATGATTAATAAATTTACTGCACTCAGCTTTCAGTTATCATGTGTCCTTTCTTCCCTTCCACGTCTTGGTAGCTGCCCAGCCAGGTGATTTTTTTTTTATCCCTTAATAATGCAGCAAATGTAACCAAAAAAAAACCCCCCAAAAACCCCACAGATCCACACTCTTTGGGAAAGTATTCCTTGGCATCTCACTCAGCCACCGTGCCTGGCTAGAGGCTAAAGTTACTTTCGTCTATACAAATACATAGCTAAATGAATGTTAACACTGTTTTAGGAAGCATATCAAGGAAAATGCCATTTTCCTCTTATCTTTCTTATATTTAGTTATTGATCTTTAAGAAGGCCAAACTTTTCTTCTCCCTAAACTTCTAAAGAAATCCTAAAATGCCATGCGACCTTGAACTGCTTTACCTTCCTGGGTCTCAGTTGGTCTGTTTTGAGGTCATATAATGAGTCCTGGCATGGAGCGTGGCCGCCGTTCACGTCACGGTAGCGAGGTGAAAATCAGTTCCTCGTGCTCCAAACCAGAATCATCTCCAGAACTCCCCTGGACACCCCCCACACCTTCTTCATCCACTCGCAGGGCCAGTGGCTCCTCTGTGGGCAACATTTTGTGCATGTCCCTTTCTGGACACCCCACATGCTTTCACTCCAGCTCAGGCCCTGAACACTCCGGCCCAGTCCCAGGCCGTCTCCCAGCCCCTGGCCTCTCCCTCCTCCAGCGGCCCCGCTCACAGCTGACACATGGCTGGAAACACCAGGTGCCCTTCCAAGCAGCGAGGGACATCTGCTGAGAGCTTACTGTGTGTGTCTCAGGCACTGTACCAAGCCCTGGACATGCATCATCACTTAGCTACAGCTCCTAAGATGGACAGGCCCACTCTCAGAGAATCCCACTGATTATATCCCCACGCCTCACTTTCCATAATGGGGCCCCAACCTTGCTCTGACATTTACTATTTAATGATGCCAGGCAAAATCTATAACCTCAAAAGACCCACATTTCCTTATCTGTAACAGAAGAGAAATCATATGAAAACCCCATCGTGCTATTGCAGGGTTTCTTAACTGTGGCACAGTTGGCATTTGGGGTCAGGAAGTTCTTTGTTTGGGGGCATGCTCTATGCATTGCAGGATGTTTATCAGCATGCCAGGCTTCTACCCACTAGATGGCAGTATCCCTTCTCCCTTTCCCTCCCCCTGTATCCCTCCCACCCCATTTTGAAAACAGTATCTCTGGGCATTGCCTAATTATCCCCTCACCACAAACATGCAGAACACTACCAGTTAGAGTACTGGGATGAATAAATTAGATATTTTACATGCTGGGTGTACATAAGCCCTTAGTTCTTGGGACCTGTTCCCCAGCATGACCAGAGGACTTGTGGCTGCCAAGTGTCATCCTAGGTCTCACCCTCCCTCTGCCTTGTGAACTCTTACCCGTCCTCCAGAACATTGCTCTAACCAGAAGTTCCCTGTAATTCTTTCCAACTGATTAATATCTCTCTCTCTAAATACTTTACTATAATTTTTGTACTTCAGTCATGACCTTTACATTCTGCCATATTGTATACTTATCGGTGTAATTGTACCATCTCTCATGTTGGGACCAAAAGCTCCATGAGAATGAGATTCTCTTGTGCTCTGTCTTTTTAGCTATCACAGAAATGAGCACAGCTTCTGGCATATATTAGTTGCTCATTAAATTTTTGTAAAATTGAATGTAGGACACAAAAGTAATAAATGACATTAAAAGGCAATGCCTATGGATGTTCAAGTAAATTAAAAAACGTTAGAGGATAAAAAATTAAACTTCTATCCAGATGCTTGTTGGGATAATCAGATAATTGAGCCAAGGGAGGTTTGTTGTGTAAATTATTCATGCCACTGCCTTAGTTCTCTGCTTGTCTTTGCACGTGTAGAAACAGCTGAGAAAGAATTGTAGTTGTCATTTGAAAACTATTAAGTGATTTGCCTATTGATGGCATCTGTATTCTTCCGCTAGAAACAGAATTTATCAAATAAAGGAGAAACAAACGCATCTACATTATTGCTTTATTAACCGAGAGGGAGGGCCTAGGAGGCAACTGCCAGTGGGAAATAATTCAGGTTACATGTGACACTGAACATTTTCCCCCTGCTCTACAAGTCATCTTAGAAAAAGCACCCTTCCACCCCCTGCACACACACTTATTTGCTATCGTAGGTGAAGTTTCCTGCTCTCTAAGGGTTTAAAATCTAGACAAGCTTATACACAGCCACTGTTCTATGATACAGTTGTGACAAAGTAGAACAGACTGTGGTCTCCTATTTGGTAAACATGGATTAAAGACTCAACATTACCACTTAATACCATGGTGACTCTTTTAGGCTGAATATGCCCCCCAGAGATGTCCACAGCCTAATCCCCAAAACCTGTGGATATGTCACCTTATGTCACTTTATGTGGTAAATGGGACCTTGCAGGTGTCAATGACTCACGATGTTGGGGTGGAGAGATTATCCGGATTATCTAGGTGGGCCCAGTGTGATGACAGTGATCCTTTTAAGAGGAAGGAAGAGAATATTGACTTTTCTTTCTCAGTTTGCTCGTATTAAAGAATAGAGTAAAAATAGGACCAACCTCAGAGGGTTGTTTTCAGGGATAAATAAATATGCAAAATTAATATAGGCAAAGTTAATGTATGTGAATTATTTGTCACATGCAAACATAATTTTTGCCATTCCTATCTTTATTTTTTAACAGTTTTCTTGAGATATAATCCACATGCCATGCAATTCACTCACTGAAGTGTACACACCAGTGGCTTTTAGTATAGTCCCAGCTGTGTAACCAGCCACCACCACAGTCCTGTTCTAGAATATTCTGCCAGCTCAAAAGGAGACGCCCTCCCCATCCGTGGTCATTCCCCGTCCTCCTTGCCCTGCTTTAGGCCACTGCTGATCTACTTTCTGTTTCGATAGAACTGCTATCTGCATTCAAATTGATATAAAACTATACCCATGTCATATTCATATTCAACATTCCCTGTACATGAAATCACTCCATGTGTGATCTTTTGTGTCTGATTTTTTTTACTAGGCATAACGTTTCCAAGGTCGATCCATGTCATAGGCCATGCCGGTATTTCATTCTTTTGTATTGCCAAATAATATTCCCTTGTGTGGATATACTGGATAGACTACGTTTTACTCCAGTTATTATCACTGTGGGATAGACTATTTTTGTAGGCAAGGGAGAAGGAAGGGGCAGTGGTGTGATCTCCGTGGCTGTCCAGCACACCAGAAGCAGCAGGGAGTTATGTTGGACTAGAGAAGGGAACGGGTGGTTTGAAGGAAGCATATTCTTCCCAGGGCTGCCCCTGCCTGGGATTCAAGGTAAACAGGTGCCTCATCCACTCTACACAGAGGCAAACTAATGCGGAAGAAACCCCCGCTTCTCACCAGCCCTGTAAGCACTAGCAGGCCACTAAACTCCCTGAAATGTCACTTTCCTCCAAACATCTCTTCATTCCTCCCTTACAGCCTGGGCTGACCTCACCAGCCTATTGTGAGAGGCATATGCTCATGAAGGTAAAAGTAGTTTATCAACAGGAACATATTTTTAAAGTACAAAAATGCTTCAATAGTACATTGTGCTAGGGGCATTTTGAAATATTTTCTGTTGACCAAAGACTGTTTTAGAGATCCCTGTTTTCTTAGGAATTGAAAGAGAAATGAAAAACAATTCAGGACCCCCAGCTAAGCCATTGCGGTTAGTTGAAAATGGGTCCTAGTAGGCGCTGACACCCTGGCCGGTAGGGTTCTGCACTATTTATGACTAGTTCACATGGCTGGCTGTGATTTCTAGGAGAGGGTAATATCTCAATAAATTCATTTGGTTGAAGCAAAAACCCAATCTCATATTACAGTGTATCAGTCAGTGTGTGCATGACTTTCATGCTATATTCTCCTTAATGTAACAGTAAAGAGGCATTCCTGGTAATAGCCTACCTTACTTACATTTAATGAGCGTGTACTATATGCCAGATAGTGTATTATTTTTTTACATGCACTGACTCAATAACCCCCCTTTTATAAAGGACTTAAAGACAAGAGAAGTGAGCAACATTGTTTTCAGTTTAAAAGTATTAAGCAGCACTGTCTTTAACCCAGTTTAATCTAAAGCCAAATCTTGAAAAAGGATTTTGGTTTATTTTTATTTATTTATTAGAACTGAGTGCAGTCATTACATATGCACATGCAAAGACAGTGGATTATAAAGAATCCATTTAGACCCTACTTAGAAATATTCTGAAAAACATACACATCGATTCTGATATTGAATCCTTCACTAAAGAGTTCGCCTGACCTCATCCAAACTGTATTCCTTAAAGAAACTGAGACCTCCTCAGGTCCTCTGTGTCATTATCTCAGCCAAAATAGAAAATGCCTTCTGTATTCTGTGCCACCATATTTTATTCTGTCATTTTTACCCAAACTTTTCAAAACTCTACTCACCCATGACATCCCCTGCCGTTGAGGCGGAGGCCACCCAGGCGCTCTGTGCAAGTCTCGGTGTGACTGATATTCCCTCCCCGCGGCTGGCGCGAGCATGTGCGCGTGGGGCCAGCCTATGTATCTGTATGTTGATGTGCACCTGTGCCTCTCCTCTCTGCCCTATTCCATTAAGATATTAGGCTCCCAGGGTGTGTCCTAGCTTCCCTCCTCTGAAGGGAACATTTGTTCACCTGGGTGGCCCCGGTGCCCAGCCCTGTGGTGGGCTGCCCCGTTCAGTAAGCATTTACTGAACGAGTGAGCGAGCGCTCAGTGCTCAGGGCCAATCCTGAAGGGACGTCTCGCACACAGAGAAAACAAGATCATGTACGATAGAGCTGCAAATAGCTTGCTTTCTCGGGTGTTTTATGCTGAGGCATCCTCAGCTGAAATCACTTAGCACGTAATTTTCATTTCACCTGCTTTCCAAATGGTCGCATGTGCCAAAGACAACATGCTGTACTTATAGAGGGCTTTTCTCCTTTCTGATGTGATGCCACAATAGGATGATATGTTCTTTTGGACGCCTTTCCCTTTTCCAGCTACGGAGTTCATTCATATCTTGTCATTTACCATGGAGTGTTCCTTGGGTTAGGGCGAAAGAAGACAACTAAAGATGAACAGAGTTCTAACTCACTCACGCCCCTCTTGTGTTATTAAAAAAACCTGAGAAATTGAAACTCTGAGTCCTGTGAGGTTTTTTTTTTGATTATGTCTGATGTCAGTCTTTTAAAATTATCATAGTTACTTTAAACAATAGTTCATCATAAATAAACATTAGAATGTACTCTGATTCACAGGGAGTCAGAAGAGCCACCCACGCTAAAGATTTCAATCATACTGTGCAGATTTTAATCCCGTACCCACCTCCTTCCTCTGTGAATGACCTCAAACTAGTTACTTAACTCCTTCCGCCTTCAGTGTCTTTATCTCCGAAGTGAAGATAGAAGGGGTGCTGTGAGGATTCACGGAGATAATTCATGGGAAGAGGCTTAGGCCCAATCACATGCATAGGAAGTTCTTCCTCCTTTACTGTTACCTGCCATTATTTTTATGATAATAGTGATGATAAGTAGACTTCTCCACAAACAAGCCAATTCCAAACCTCTTAAAAAAGACAGATTTCTAAGCTTTCAGGGCATTCACACGGATGCATCTCAGAATGCTAAGTAAAAAGCAATTTCCAGGGAACCTAGAGCTACAGGGCTGCCTCTGTGTTAGCCTTGCATGCCAAGGACCCATTCCTTACCCCAGGGACATACACTGTTCCATAAATGCAGCATGGGGGGTAGTTCCAATATTCTAGGAGAAGGAGTGAAGTCAATAACCTGGGAGCTAAAAACCAAAAGAAGTGAGCAAACAAAGCAGAAACATGCTCATGGGTACAGAGAACAAACTGATGCTTGCCAGATGGGAGGGGGGTTGGGTGGCTGGATGACAAAGGGTAAGGGGATTAAGAAGTACACATTTGTAGTTACAGAATAGTCACAGGGTGTAAAGTGCAGCCCAGGGAGCACAGACAATAATTCTGTAATAACTGCCTGGTGTTAGGTGGGTGCAGGTCTTGTGGGGGATCAATTCGTAAGTTACATACATGTCTAACCACTATGCTGCACAGCTGAAACAAATCTAATATTTAATGTCAACTGTAATTGAAAAACACATAAATAAATAAGTAATAAAGTCTCTGACAGACCTTAAAAAAATCTGGATGAAAGGGGAGGGGACTTAGCTCGAAGGGCACTGCCTTCAGTATTTAGTTGCTTCCAAAGCCTTGAGAGTAGTCGTACAACGGCTCAAGGCCTCTGAGTTGTACAAGGAGGTGTCTGCAGTTACACATCTATACCCTCCCTAAGCCCTCTCTTTTGCACATTACAGGACTGCAGAGCTGTGAGTCTGTCACTGTAGTCACTGTGAAACTCACGCCCTCCTTTCCCTGAGCCCCAAACACTAACCACACCAGAAGTAACCTTGGCTTTACTCTGTTGCTGAGCAGCAAATATTTAATTGTCTTCCCCTTTAAAACATCTTCAATGTCTCTTTTCAACCCCTAGCCCTGGGATTGAAAATTATATCTTCCATTCTTCCTCTTCAGTCCTATTTAGAAATGACCAACAGGTTTAATTTATGTCAGTGTTGTGCCCCTCCCTCGCACTTTCTACCATAGTTAGAAGTCCCAGCCCTTCAGTTCTAAGACTTATAATGACAGGCAAGAGATATGACATGTCTATTTATTTCTTGTTTTAAAAAATATATATAGAGAAAGAATAAGCCCAAATTCCATTACTCAGATATTTTCTACCCATATAAATGCATAATATAAGCAATATATAAATTATTGATGTCTCATGTACCTAATTTTCTACAATTAGGTTTTTAAATTAATAACGTGCTGTGAATATATTTCCGCACGTGTACACTCAGAGCAGCAGCGTCATTACGAATGACTAGAGTGTGTTATTACACCAATAGGCCCTATGATAGCAAGTCCTTTATTTTTAGGTATTTAGGTTTTTTCTCATAAATTGCAACTGTTAACAATGCTCCAGTGATTACCCACATGCATATATCTTCATTCATTTGTCTACTTATTTCTTTAAGATAAATCTTAGTAAAGGAAATATTAGATCAGGGGGCCAGCAGGCACATTGGAAAGATTTTTTTTTATAACACACTATATTGGTTTCCAAAAAGGTTACATGAAGTTACTTTCTCAATAGCAGTTTGTAAAAATGCTCTTTCTTTACACTCTTGCCACTCCTGGGTGTTTTAATTCAATTTTTAATTTAAAGAGCAAGGAGGAAGCATCCCACAGGGCTGGAGACACCCCTGACTGGAGCCATATCCGATTTATGGTATAAAGGTTTGTTAACCAGGGCCTGAGTCATGGGGATGTGGGCATGTTTTTTCTATTACCAAGAACTCTATGAATCAGATCTAATAACTATTTCAGTCACTACCAATATAGCTCCATTTCAGAGACAACCCAGACTGGAAAAAGCTATATATATTTTTTATCAAAAATTCCCATGGATGTGATAATAGCAAATGTCCCTTTAGTTCTCTGTAGACTGGGGCAATCATATTGTTTCACTTGAAATTACCAATCTCATTTCAGACACTGGGGGATCTAATTTATAGATATATTTCCGGAAATAAGTGGAACTCTATCTGTTCCTAAATAGAAATGTCAATCACAAAGGAACAGCTACTGCGATTTAGCCATGTAGATGTCTGCTTTTTATATACGAGCCACAGACCCAACAAGGCTGTTTGGAACCTTACTTGTTCCATTCTGTTTCTCTGTTCATTTAATCACCCCTCACAAGGCAATACTTCTCAGTCCCTTTAGCAAGAAGTCAGAAATAACCTTAAGTACTGATAGAGCCAATTCTTATTAGGATAACAATTCCAATTGGAACAAAAATCTGCATGGCATCGCTTATACACGAAGAAGCGAAGAGCTGCAAAAGTTAATCAGAGGAGTGTTGACATTCTGATCTCCCCTAAGATCTTAATATGTTTTTGCAAAAGGTTCTTGGAAAATTTCCCTCAATATTCAAACATTCCTATAGAACCTGTTCTCCATTCATTTTACTAGCTGATTCTAAATATGATTAGAAATTTTATAAAATGTAAAACACAATTAAAGTTAGAATGCTTCCTCTATGATCTTACTTTATGATGCTGTGATTTGTTGGTGCCCAAAAACCAGATAGCTCTAAACTTCTGAGATAAATTCTTTAGATCTATCAGGGGTGAGTATATCTTTCTCTTGTTACCTGCGTTACTTCTTTATCTTTTATTTTGATTTCTTAATATGCTAAGAGATATATTATAAAGGTTTTGAAGATATGGGAAAAGAGACAAACTGTCATTGACTTGTTGTGAAATAGAAAGGCAAGCATGCATATTTGGGAAAATAGGCTCATATTCATGATTAATCTAATTATCCATTCAATCATTTATTCAAGAAGTATTTGCTAAATATCAACAATGAGCACATCTTTGGTTGATCTTAATCTGGAGGAATTCTGAGGTCTTAAATAAGGGTCCTAAATTAGGATTTGTGCTGGTGTCTTCCTAGACCAGGAAGCCCTACTGACATGGGGCCACTTTATTTCTCTTTAAAAGTCTCTATTTTATGAACGACTTTTAGGTTTGGTTCCCCAGGGAGGTCCCAGTCTTTCTATTTCCTTACTATACCTCTTCTCTCTTTCAGTATAATGTTTTGCATGTGGGGACTAGTTGATTTCTCTTTACTGGATGGGTTTTACTTTCCCCAGGATCTAATTGTAGCTGGATACCTAGTCTGTCATCATAGCAGAAGAAAGCCATGATCCAAACTCTAGAGCTGAAAACAGATCACATGCTTGTCCCATTTCTCTCTAATTCATATTTCACTGACAACAGTAGACATTCCAAGCAAGTTCCCCAATTTGTGCATTTGTGGTCCTATTTCCTGACTCCCAAACCCTTCCCCATGTCTCTAGGCACTGAAATGTTTTTGGTGCACTCGACATCTCCTTCCTGAGATCACCTCCTAAGGACTTTACTTTCCCTTCCATTTCCTCTTGCATGATTTCATTAGTTCAAGCACAGTTTTAGGCACTCATTACCAAGATTACAACACTGTGCTGTTTGGGGGTTAAATGTAGCTAGAATAATAGTTTAAATTGAAAGTGTTTCCATTCCATATGTGAATGGAATAGATAGGGGGAATCAGGCTCCAGTTTTAATCACCTGAAAGTCCACATTCCAGGCAGGGGCAGAAGTTCAGTGACAAGGAATAGTCTCTTTCTTTCCAAGTGAACACAAGATGAGATCAGGACCTTTATAGATTTAATCACACTTTCAAGCTAACATAATAACTTGCAGAAGTATAAGATTTGAGTGTCAATTTTAAAAAATTGATCCACTTAGTAGTACCTTGACATTTCTTTAAGGATATAGTCAAGAGACCTTTGCTAATAATCAACTTTCTAAATGTCACTGTAGTCCGCACATTTTTGTGGATTACTCAGTGTTAATAGGTGATATACCATATAAAGAACATGGTACTAAGTATCAAACAACATCAAATGCAGACCCCTCCTTTCTGATGGTAGCCCTGTCTCATTGCTGATGAGTGATTCTTCCCCATATGTACTCATGGTGGAGTGGTGAATCCAGACGATTACCCTTCCATTACAGAAGACAAAATTTCTCAATTCATTTTATTTTTTCCTTTGCTACTTCAGTATAATCAAGGGGAGAGCAAATCACCAATACTTGACCAAATCAAATGACTAAAATAAATCAAATTTTTTTCTTGCATGACCTTGAATCTCAGATGATGAGACACAGATATGAAAGGCACAGGGTTCATTGATTCTAGAGGCATCATTCAGTTGAAAATATTAAGTGGGTTATGCCACCCCAGCCATCTACAGATGCTTGGCTTGGTTCATAGTTCTGTACCAAGTCTATTATTTTACTTTTTTTAAGATTAGGATTCTTTTTTTCTATATTTTTAATAAGTTTGTTTCCTTGGTTTTATTTTTGCCAAGAAAGAAATCCAAGTGACAGAGATGATTTATTAAATTACAAGTACCCTTTGAGACAAGTACACTGAAGAGTTAGCTAAGCTCACTTACTACCTAGATAAATTATTCCCTCTACAACTTCTTTACAGAATAATTTAATAGCATGCCTGAGAGTTAAAAGTCACTATATCTATGAGATTGTGTTTTTTTCCTAATCCCTTCACCTTTTTCACCCAGACTTGCACCCTACACCCTCCCCTCTGACAGCTGCCAATCTGTTTTCTATGAGTCAGTTTCTATTTTGTTTGTTAGTTTATTTTGTTCATTAGATTCCACATATGAGTGGAATCATGTGGTACTTGTCTTTCTCTGACTGGCTTATTTCACTTAGCATAATACTCTCCAGGTCCATCCATGCAAAAACTCATAGACACAGACAATGGTATGGTGACTGACAGAGGGAAAGGGGGCTGGGGGAGGTAGAAGAGGATGTAAGGGGGATAAATGGTGATAGAAGGAGACTTGACTTGGGGTGGTGAACACATAATACAATATACAAATGATGTGTTATAGAACTGTACACCTGAAACCTATATAATTTTATTAAATTATAAATTCAATAAAAAGAAAAAATTACTATATCTAATGGCTTCTAAAAAACAGCTAAAATCACAAACACTAGTGGTCTACCATATAGTCATCTGCTCTATGACAATACAGACAACATGTTCATTGTGACTCTGAAAATACGTAACTTGTAACAGGCAGCTGGTAAAAGTTCTGCCTGGAATCCAGCTTATGTCTTAAAGCAGGAAATGTCCCAATGCGGTGGCTGCCTCCACCACCCCAGGGAATCCTCTCAGTGTGCTACTAGGTTAAGAAAATCCCGATGCAGCTTCTACAGAGCCTTCCTGTTGGCAGGCACTCCTACACTTCAGCAGCCTTAGGAAAGAATGCTTACTCCCTGTGGCTATTTTTTCCCATGTGAAGGACACTCCATTCTATTGCTGTGCTGGGCTCCCCCCCCCCCTTTTATTCTCTCCTCTCCTTGGTCGTCAGAGTTATTTTTTGATTGGTGAGCTTGGGAACAAGGCTTTGTCGGCTGTAGTTTAACCCATTCTCTTCCCCTCACCTTCATCTTGGGGGCGGGCTGTTTAGAAATACATCCCAACCCGCTGCACCCACTGAAGCCTTACAGGGCAGGTGCAGTGTCGGGAAAGCCAGCAGCTGCCCAGATGGGACGGGCAAGTCTGCCTAATGCTGGGGTTAATCTCATGAAGCTTATTTTTTTTGGCCACACACTGAAACAATACCCTCAGATTTAACTGTATCCTGAATAAAAGTGGTATCTGGCTCTCCATTTGTCTGTTGTTTTGACTTATTAAACCTCACTTTTTTTTTCTCTGAACTTGGGCAACAGGAATGGAAGCCCCAAGAAAGGAGATGAGTGGTACTCAGGACTTACCTTATCGATGTGTCTCCAGTAGGTCCTGAACCTCCTGAGGAAGCCCGATGCAGTTAGAAGAGTGTTCTGGATTTCTGGAGAGGATGTTTCTTTTACACCTGGAATAAGACAACACAAATACCATATTTTCAAACCCTATTATATAAATAAAAACAAATTGGGGTTAGACATTGCTACCTGCCACACTCCCCCAGGAGAATTTAGTGATTTGAAATTAGACAATAGGGCAATATTTATCTTTCTAATATAGATAGACATCAATATATATGTATATACAGACACGTCGTTTATCCATTTTTGTTCATTGAGCTGTATTATTGAAATGTGTCATATGTATTTCAACTGAGAAACGTTTTACCTATAAATAAGTTTTCGTACATGTTTGAGAGACTTTTTACGCTCACCTCATCCCTCTTTCAGGAGCTCAAAGCAACACAAGTACAGATAATAATCAGTTTGTTTCAACCCGAGATGGACATATAAGACTGGATTACATACATTATAATTTCTAGATTTCTCAGGTGAATACAGCAACAAGGCAAGAAGTAAGCACAGGCACTGGAGTGAGAACCAGACCTGGATTCCACTTATAACTCCACTGTAATTAGCCAGGCGATTTTGGACAAGTGTCCAAACCTGGCTGAGTCTTAATCACTCCACATATAAAATTAAGGGTTTTGTCCAAAATTGCCACTGAGGCCCCTTCCATCTTTCAAATTCTGTGATAATTTCCCTTCTAAGGATATGGTTTGGTATAGGTAACATGGTCAGGAAGAATTTGTGGTAACAAAACTCTCGTTTAAATAAAGCCTATTTTTAAACATAAATTTATTATATGAGCACAATTACTGGCTTCTATCTCTGATGAGCAATTAGTTCCTTGGTAAATTGCACTGAGATGACTGCAATCAATTGCTTTCAGGTTCACCTACTGATTTGAAAAAATCGACTGCGTGTATTTCATGAAGCTGAGTGGAGTTTGATTTTTAACTCACAGGATTTCTAATCCTTTGTGGCCTGGTGACCGGTGCTTCAGCTACCACCCTTTTTCTGCTAAGGTAGAAGGGAAGAAGTTGGAATTCTGAAAGAACTGGGGATACTGTAGGCAGCTTGTAAAATAGATTATGGAATTTGGCATTCAATCATGACTTTTTTATCCCTCTCAGGGACTTTCCAAGAGGGGAAAATATTTCTGGGTGAAATGGTTATATCTGATTGGTGTGTTACATGTAATTGTCTTTCAGAATTCTAAAACTGAGAACAGAGTTATAGCTGAAATTACTACTCACGAGAAAATAATTTTAAAACACATGAGAATTTTTTGTTGCTGTTATCAGAATAACAGAAACGAATTTAAGCCTGTATTCTATTTTTAACCTGGGAGTAAACTGTTTATACTCTTTTTAAGCTTGATAATCACCCTACGAGAATTTTGAACCATGATTCTCCTTTTATTGGTGACAATAGTGAGGCATGAATCAGTTGTGCAGAGCGAGCAGTGTGTGTGATCGCAGAGCCTGTGCCCCGTCTGGCTTTGCTGTACATCCCAGCACTGCAAAGTCTGTTGGCCACACCTGGGCCAGTAAATATTCAATTTCAGTAAGTTCTCTCAGGCTTATGTTTATCAGAGCTTCTGAATGCATTGGTTACCATTCATCCTTTGATATACGAAGGCCTTGTCTGATTTCTCTACAAGATTATATTTTTCTATTTCATTTCTATGTTCAGGGGAACAAAATGCTGCTTTTTTCCAGCTTCTAGCCTGAGTTGTTTTGCCTGGTATCTAACATGTTTCAAAGGCATGGGTTGCTAGCAGGATGCTAACTTTGTGAGAGCTGAGCGAGGTGGCTGCTGCAGGAGCAGAGGCAAGGTGTGAAGGAGCACCATGGTAGGCGGTTGTGAAGAGAAAAGCCAGCAGTGGGCTTGGTGAATGGAACAAAGTGAATCAAGTCATTATACAGATTCACAGAACGTGGGGCTGGAGGAGGCCTCACTAATCAATTAGTTCACATTTTTCGGTGTGTAGAGGGAGGAAATAAGATTATAGGTGTTCAGGTACTAGAAACAGATTTCTGGATTCCACCCACCTGCCCAGCTTCTCAATAGTAGCATCAAATCCTCATTTGTCTGTTTAGTGCATGTCGTAAAAAGAAATTCACTACCATAGGCTTGCATATGTTAGTTGCATTGTGTGGTTTAAGACTTGGAGATCACATTGTCTATGAAAAAGACGTCAGAGCCAGACCATCCTGAGTCCCAGGCTCAGCAACATCACTTTCTGATTGGAGAACTTTAGAAAAGTGGCTCAAGCTTTCCATGGGGCTGTTTCCTTGTCTGTAAGATGGGGTAATGAGAGCAACCCCCCTCCACCCACTTGCTGCTTTGGGAATTAAGTGAAAGCTTTTTATAAAAGACTTTGCATCAGGATATGGCACAAAGTGAGTAAGCTTATACAAAATCTCATCGTCATTATTGTCATCACCACAATTTCTTTTATTTAAGCCCAACACAATAAAACATCCTTTGAAAACTGTTTTCATTTTAAATTAGGAAATATAAGAAAATGTAAATTCCTGTCAGAACGGCTATCATCACTAAATTAGCACACAACAAATGTTGTCCAGGATGTGGGGAAAAGGGAACCCTTCCTGGTACACTGTTGGTGGGAATGCAGACTGGTGCAGCTACTGTAGAAAGCAGTATGGAATTACCTCAAAAAATTAAAAATGCAACTGCCTATGACCCAGTCATCCCATTTCTGGCAATATATCTGAAAAAACTGGAGCACTAATTCAAAAGAATATACGCACCCCTATGTTCATTGAAGCATTATTTACAATAGGCAAAAATTTGAAGCAGCCCAAGTGCCCATCAGGAAATGAGTGGACTAAGGAGCTGTGGTACATTTATACAATGGAATATTACTCTGCCCCCAAAATAGAAGGAAATCTTACCCTTTGTGACAGCGGGGATGGACCTGGAGAGTATTATGCTAAGTGAAATAAGCCAGTCAGAGAAAGACAAGCACCATATAATTTCACTTATATGTGGAATCTTATGAACAAAATAAACTCATGAACAAAATAGAAACACAGACAGACTGACAACTGTCGGGGGTGGTTATACTGAGTGTAAAAGGTGAAGAGGTTAAGCAAATATAAACAACTCATAGACAGATAACAGTATGGTGATCACCAGAGAAAAAGGGGGGGGGGGAGAGGTAGAAGAGAGTACAATGGGATAAGTAGTGACGGAAGGAGACTTGACCTGGGGTGGTGAACACATAATACAATATACAGATGATGCTTTACAGAATTGTACACCTGAAGCCTATATAATTTTAATAAGCAATGTCACCCTAATAAGTTCTAAATGAATGAATAAATAAATAAATAAATCCCAATGAAAGGAGATTCTGGCTGAAACTATCAGAATAGACAGAGATCATCAGCTGGGTAATAGGGACTTCAGGATTCCCATCAGTGAAATGGGAAAGACATAATCTCTATACAAATTTGAAATTATACGTGCAATACTCTGAAAGAGTAGATTCAGAAATTGGTCTTTCTGCTCAATACTATATAATAGAATTGTGCTCAAAAGCAGAGGTTCTCCTAGGTTCTCACAGCTTGACCTTTAACTCAAACCAAGAATTTTCCAGGACAGAAAGAGAGAAGGTGAGCGTCTCACTTTGCCCTTAACCGTACGTAGTTGTGAAGGGACGTCCATTTGGATTCCGTTGTTAGAGAGCTCAGTTATGCAATACGCATACAGAAATAGTTCCAGATCAATGAAACGTGTTTTAAATTTACATTAACATTTAAGGGAATGAGAAGCTCAATGGGAATTACGGAGCTTCAGATGTTTAGGACTATGTCTCTTCTTGCCAACTTGGAACAGAGTCTATTGACTCACCTTCTCAGTCTCATAGACAGCTTCCAGAATTCATGTGTTTTTAGTGCCAGAGGATTTTCAGGCTGGTGAAAGTTGCCGTATTGACATCACCAGGGAGTGAAGTTGGCTCTACCCACCAGAGACACAAAACGCTTCCAGTAACCGCACACATTTTCCCTGAAGGGCAGGTTGCCACAGATGGTTGTTAGGCCTGGGAATGCTCTAGCATGAGCGCTTATGCCATTTTATCCCATTAATCTTAGCCGACAAATATGTCTAGGGCACCTGCTATGGACACAGAACTGTGTTAAAACTACCCAGATTCTACTTCAGGGATCTCATACTCCACAGAAGGGCTGAAGTTCAGTCTTACTGCCAGGGGGTGCCTCTAGCAAAGTGTGGCCTTCTCCATGGATCCACACAGAAGTCTACTGATTCCCAGAAGCGGGCTTTCAACAGGGACTACTATGTGGAGGGTGCATGTCCTCTGTGGTCATGTGACATGCCTTGTTCACATAGGGAGGCCATGTCTCCATTCATAAAGAGGAATGTCGAAAAGGGAAGTCTCAGTGTCTCAGATGTATTGCAAATTTGTTGAACTTTCCTGTTATCTTGTAGCAAATGAATGATCATGGAAAGGGCTTCTATCTTTATCTGCCATCATTAAAAAGGTAATATCCATCAAAAGCTGTGGACCTTCACTATAATTCTTGGCTCCTAGTTCAGTGCATAACTATGTTTTCACAGTCATTGATTTAGTCAGTGAGTCAGTCCACCTGTCAGTCTGTCAGTCAGAGGTGTGTTTCATAAACATTTATTATAGATTAGCCATACACCAGGCCAGGTCTTAGAGATGAGTGTTACGTAACTCTTTGCTAGTACATCTCTCAGATATTTAGTATTAAACACCAACAAACAAACAAAATCTCAAGTACAATTCAGAAACTGACTTCACTACACTCTATATGGACTCTGGAACTATTGCAAAAATTAACAATTAAAAAATAAAGTCATTTATTTTTATGCTTCATCTATGAAAACTTTACATTGCTTAGAAAATCAGATTTCATTTTTATTTTTTACTTCCAATATGTAATTGTGAATGTAATTGAGACTTTTTTTTTTTTAAAGATTGGGATCAATCATTATATATAAATAATTTCATGATCTTTACACTTGTTAGTGAGCATGTAATATAGACACTGGCTACGTTTATAGACTATTCAACCTGAAATATTTTCACATACCTTTTAGAAGAATTTTGTTTACATAGGAAGAACTAAAAGGAGGACATTTACACCCAAATTTTCTATTTTACTTTTCCATGGCCTGTGTAGCTTTGAAAAGAGACTTCTCAACATGCTGTGCTGCAGTGTTTTTATGAATGATCATGGAAAGTGGAGTTAATACTATGGAGCCACTTTAAACTCTTCTATTTCACATGGAAATCAGAAGCTTGGTATCCATGTCATATTCTAGGCTGTTTGTTTTTTATCACAAAATAAACAGAGCATATCATTACTATTCTTTGTACTGAAAATGGTTAAGAAAGCAAGGGGTGAGTTGCCAGAAATAATACATTCTCATTATTCAATGATACAGTACAAGAAGTCGATGTGTTGTGATTTTGTTTTTTATTTGCCTTGAGCTGCTGGAGACAACTAAAGCAGTTGACAAGTCACATGTATATATCAAACCGTAGAATCCTATTTTCTCTTGTACTTCTCTAAGGCAGGCAGTAATAGTCACCTATTAACTCGCATTGGATCAACATTTAACCACTGAGGTACAGGACACTGCCTAAGGATTTATGTCCAGGTTAGAAAAATTAGTAATTTCAAGGATTTCTGGGTGGTATCACTTTTTTGTTTATTTTGCCCCCATAGACTGATAACCGTGATGATTACTTCTGTCATAAATTAAAAGCAGGAGAGAAATGATATCATTTCAAATAAGGAATACTGTGCGGGTTACCCAGCTTTGGGAATGCTCGGGACACTAGCAGTTTTAACTTAGACGGTTCATGAATGTGAAGGGGTAACAGGTAATAGCAGCTGACAGGGAATAACTCCCAAACCTATCTGCATGAAACGCTGCATCTTTTTATTTAGATATGTCAATCTCTTTTAAGTTTTGTATGATGCTACTTCCATAATTTGATAATAACAAATACTGCCACAAGTATTTCTATTTTCAAGGAAAAATGAGACTTCTATGGTGAGCCAGAAACTAAGCTTAGTGACAGGAGATAGAGCCAGTGACAAAATGCTGCTTTTTGTAATTAGGGCTGACTCGTTAGCCCGTACGTTCTCATTACATATTCTGCTAATAGCACAAGGATGTGAAAATAACGGTTCTGCAAGAGCCTGGTGCAGCATTAAGATTTAATTAAACTTTGTTTTCCTTGGGCAAGCTAGCCATGCAGCGAAGTCAGGGGAGAACAGAGCCCCACAGTGTATTGACTGGCTAGCAGCATGAAGGTGCAGAGCTGAAATGCCAGTGCACATGGTTAATGTAAACTAGATGAGGGGAGCCGCTGGACCAGTGCTGTGAGCCAAACCCACATCATATGAGCCGTGCTCCAAGGGTCTGTCTTTGAGCCCGTCACCAGCACCATATGCCCAGAGCTTGGAAGTAAACACACCCACCTGGGCATCAGATAATACACATACAGACTTGGGTTTCAGCTACGGACCCTGAAGTGGCCCAGAAACCAACTTCTACACTTCTTGGCCACAGTGAGGGATTACCTGGAGGTAAGCCCACCAAATTTGGTCCTTTGGAAAGGGCCCTGTAATTGAGCTTCTGTCTGTCCCAGCTATAGTTCACGATCATTGTTGCTGATACAGTGACCCTGCAGGAGACACTCCTGTCTGAATCCCCAGAGATCCTGAAAGGGCCATATACTAGGCATCAGGCCCTGCCCAACTGTGGTTACATGAGCTGGACAGCTAGCACAGGGATCAGGCTAGAGAACCTCCCATTTGAACTCCCAGAGATCCTGAAGAGACCCTATACACGAATAGAACTTCCTCACAGCCACAGTCCACCAGGCTGCCAGCAGGAGACACTCCTGTCCATGCCCCTGGAGATCCAGGACCCTCCACTAGGCTCCAATCCCTCCACCCATTGTCAGAGACCAGTGTAGTCTGCCAGGAGACATGGTGGGAGACATTACAACTGATATTACAGAAATACAAAGGATCATAAGAAGATACTATGAACAATTATATGCCAACAAATGGATAACCTAGAAAAAACATGGATAACTTTTTGGATACAATGTATTAAGACTCAGCATCAAAAAATAGAAAATCTGGCCCAGCCGGGCGTGGCTCAGTGGCTAAGCATCGACCTAGGATCCAGGTGATCAGGGTTCGATTCCCGGTCAGGGCACATGCCAGGGTTGCGGGCTGCAGCGGATCAATGACTCTCTCATCATTGATGTTTCTATCTCTCTCTCTCCCTCTTCTTTCCTCTCTCTGAAATCAATAAAGATATATTTAAAAAAAATAGAAAATCTGAACATGTCCAGTAATGATTAAGGAAATTGAAACAGTAATTAAAAACCTCCCAACAACAACAAAAAAGCCTGGGACCAAATAGCTTCATTGGTGAATTCTACCAAACACAAAAGAGTTAATGCAAATCTTTCTCAGACTTGTCTAAAAAACTGAAAAGGAGGGAACAATCCAAAACCCATTTTGTGTCCCAGCAGTACACAGATAACAAAGGCACATAAGGACATTACAAGAAAATAAAAATTACAGCCCAATATCCCTGGTGAAGATAGCTGAAAAAAAAATCTCAACAAAATTCTAGCAAAACAAATTCAACAGCACATTAAAAGGGTCATACACCATGTACAAGCAGGAGCTATCCCTGGGATGCAAGGGTGATTCTACATACAGAAATCAATATACGCGATCACCATATTAACAGAATGAAGGATACAAATCATATGATCTCTGAATAGACGCAAAAAAAGTTTTAAAAATCGAATACCATTTTATGATCAAAGTTCTAACCAAGTTACGTATAGAAAGAGCATAGCTCACCATAACAAAGGCCGTATACGAGAAGCCCGCAGCTAACATTCTACTCAGTGGTAAGAAGCTGAAAACGTTTCTTCTATGATCAAACACAAGCCAAGGATGCCCACTGTTGTCACTTCCATGCATCCTAGCTCTAGATGTCCTTAGCCAGAACAATTAGGCAATTAAAAGGAATAAAAGTCTCCCAAATTGGACAGGAAAAAGTAAAATTGTCTTTGTTTGCAGATGGCATGGTTTATATATAGAATATCCTCTGGATTCCACCAAAGACCTGTTAGAACTAATAAATGAATTCCGTGAAGTTGCAGGATACAAAATTGACCTACAAAAATAAGTTGAATAACAATAAAATACCCCAAAAAGAAATTTTTAAAAGTCTCATTTAAATAGCATTAAAAACAATAAAATGCTTAGGAAATAAATTTAATCAAGGAGTTAAATAATCTGTAAACTGAAAATGATAAGACATGGATGAATGAAATTGAGGGGAAAAATCAAATAAATGGAAAGATGTCACATATTCATAAATGAGAAGGATTCATGTGTTAAAATGTCTGTATTTGATATATACTAATACCCTAGACATATACTAGATCTAGAGCCATCTATATATTCAATGCAATTTCTATAAAATTCTAATAGCATTTTTCACTGAAAAAAATCCTAAAATAAGTATAGAACCACAAGAGACCCCAAATAGTCAAAGCAATCTTGAGAAAGAAAAACAAAACTGAAGGCATCACACTTCTTGACTTTTAACTATATTTAAAAGCTACAGTAATCAAAACAGTATGATACTGGCATAAAAATAGACACATTAGAAGCCATGAATACTCAATGGGGAAAAGTGTCTTTGTAATAAATGGTGTTAGCAAAACTAGATATTTACATGCAAAGAGTGAGATTAGACTCCTATCTTACACCAATCACAAAAGTTAACTTGAAATATATTAGACTTAAAAGTTTTTACTTCAATAACAACCAAAACCAGAATACCCTTAGAAGAACATGTAGGAAAACGTTTTTTGACATTGGCCTTGGAAATAATTTTTTTGATATGACACCAAAAACAAAAGCAACAAGAGTGCCATGTTCAGAGCTACCGTGGTTCAGGACCTCAAGGTGTGTTTTTGGAAAACACAATTCAACCCATGACAAGCAGTTTTACCTGTGTCTGCCATCAACACTTGTGTGAATTAAAGTATGTGATTTTGCTTTATAATTTTCTTCCTTTTCTGGATCTCAGCCCCCAACACCTTATCACTTTTATTTTGCAGCCTTACAAGCCTGAAGCGTGTCTAATTCCTTTAATGCATCATCTCTCCTATGATTCTTCATGGACTTGAGTGTTCTGCTGTGTCCACCTCGACACTCCCTAGTTGTTTTTCAAATTTTAGCACCATCATCATTTTCTTCCAGCTGATAAACAAAACTGAATACCCTTCTTCCTTTGTTTCATCACACCTTCCACATATATTTTCATTAAGCCTGTTTTGAGACCATATCATTAGCACTTGTTTACATTTCTCTCTCCATAAGAAATTACAGGTTATTTAAAAACAGGGATCATGTTGATCACTTATGACTACTTATTCCTTGAAATGGATTTAGAGATGACTGTTTAAATAGGTGGACAATGGACATGCTAGTATCTAAGGGAACCCAACTATGTGAGAAATTCTGAGTATTAAAATGAAATTAGATATATAGAGAGAAGCCCATGAAAATATCCCACCTTTAGGACAATTTGTTTATAACGTCTTCCATTGGCTAAAATAGAACAACATACAAGGAAACCCTTACTCCTTGAGCTCATTTGTTTTTAGTAGGTAAATAGAATTATTCTGATGATTCATCATTATGTATCCATGCATATTATTTAATTATATACACACAACGTATATATGTCTATGTATATAATTATAAAATAAACTAAGGGGGAAACCTTGCTTAGCTGATGTGATTACTACAAGCTTAGTGCTCACTACGGAAAAATCTATCCTGGAATTTGTGCTCTTTCTGTTTTAGTCTGTGCAGAGAGAATGCCACTGGGAGCCCATTCCGTTTTATATTGAGGGGCACCTATCATGCTTTTAAAAGTTTTTTGGGTAAGACTGTTACACGATTTCTAAATATTAAGTTTGTATCTACTGGGAACGCTTGCTTATTACCAAAGACACAGTCGAAACGCTTCAGCGAAACCTCTAATAATGGTTTCAGAAGACACTGTCAAGCAAAGCGTGCCACTGGGTGCCGTTATCCACAAGGACAGTGGGCTGGGGTTCAGGAAAATAAGTTGAGGATGTAATAAAACATTTTAAGAGCAGCTTATATCAGTGTCTCACAGTAATACACCACCAAGCGTGCGCAGAGGAGGAAGGTAATTACATTTTATTATGCTTTCTACATGCTATCTCATTGGGAGTGTGTGCTCGTAATTGTTGTGTGGTTACTTGCAAGAATCCAGCAATTATTAGCACCGTAATGAACAAAGCATTAAGAGACATACCGAAGTCACCAGATAAATATATACAGTTGACCTTAGAAAAATGTGGGTGTTAGGCTAAGTTCAGTTGCCCCTATGTATCCATGGGGAGTTGGTTCAAAGACCACCTGCGGATACCAAAATCTGTGGATGTTGAAGTCTCACATAAACTGGCATCGAGCAACGCATGCAGTTGGCCCTCTGCATCTGTGCATGGATTGAAAATACACATCTACACACATATCAGCAAACCAGTCAGTCAGCAGAGAGTGAGGTATAATGTAACATAAACATAACTGAGGTTATCTATGTCAAATTTTCACTTTATTTATTTTTCTCTCTCTTTCTTCTTCCCTCCTTCCCTCCCTCCTTTCTTTCATTCCTTCCTTCATTTTTTTTTTTTAAATGTCATTATATTCTCTGCTACAGATCACCAGCTTTAACTCAGAAAAGCCTAATCTGAGATCTTTGTCCAAAATTCTAACACTCAGGGTTCACTCGTCAGTATTACAGCCCTTTTCCTAAATGGTGATTATTTCGTGGCTGTCACAGCCCCTTGGAATCAACAGTGAACCTACTTTTCCTCTCCCCCCAATTTTGAAAGAATCATACCCCTTTTCAGACCCAAGACATCCAAAAGACTCCATGTTAGTGACATGTAATTCAAAGATTCAAAGTCCTTCTACATCCCATATCCCAAGCAAAATTATGGGAGTCAAAACAACAACAAAAACAACAGCAAACAGGTTACCAGTGATTTGGCCACTGGAAATCACTGAAATTGTTCACCTGGCTATTATCAATAATCTTTAAGAATTGTTAGTTAGCTGACCCCTATCTAGTTGATCCCCCAAAGCCTATGTACTTATAACTTTTAAAATAACTAGGTAACTGTATATTTTTCATTCATAATAAGACATAATTTATACTAACTTAAAAATAAACAAACAGGAAATCCAGGGCCTTTCTGAATGGAAAGGTTTTACATAGTGCCTCATGATGGACAGTTCTTGCTTCCTGTGTTCCGCCTTTTTTAGGTTCTGAAACCATTACCATGAACACAGGAGTCAGGATGTGACCTGTGTCAGTGCCAGAAGGTTTACTTTGCATGTATTTATATTATATCACGAAGGGTGTGGGTTTGGAGGGATGCCACTTAAAGGCAGATCGCAAAAATAGATTTCGGAATTAGAATTTAGGCTTAACATTTCCCCTGCAGTTGGGAAGCCTTACACCTAAGTCCTGTCTTCATTAGGATGTAAGACAGAAGGTGAATTTTCTTACTAAAGGGATTTATGCAAGCATCATTCCCAATGAAATAGCCAAGCCATTATAAAATTGGGTATTAAGCCCTGGTCAGTGTGGCTCAGTTGGCTGAAGCATCATCTCGTACAACAGAAGGTGACAGGTTCCACTTCCAGTCAGGGCGCATGCCTAGGTTGTAGGTTCAATTCCTGGTCAGGGAGAGTATGGGAGGCAATGGATCGATGTTTCTCACATCAATTTATTTTTTCTCTCTCTCCCTCTTTCCTTTCCTCTCTCTCTCTAAAATCAATAAAAAAAGAAGAGTATTGAGGCTGAATAAAAATTGAATACATTTTAATTTTATTTACCTTGCTACAGGATGAAAAATGTGTTATGTGGCCAGGATGGGGAAGCAGAGAATCTTATAATTGCAGTTAGGATAACTGCTTGATGAGCCTCACTCAGGTGCTCACCTAGGGTAGATATCTCTTTTTCAGTCCCCTGTGTGCTGCCCCCCTGCCCCTGGCACTACACCAGCAGCAAGGAAGAACCTCCTTCCGATGAAGGGGCCCATTGCAAATAAAATGGACTTGCTAAACTTGAAATTTCTTCTTTATCTAGTTAGTCATTTAATATATAGTAGAGAGGCATTTTATGAAGGAGCATCATTTCTTGATCCAGACAACTGAATTCAAATCTCTATTCCAACTTTTACTAGTTCTATGACCTCAGGAAAGTTTTCCATAATATCTGTGCCTCATTAATTTCATCTGCAAAGTGTGACAACAATAGCACCTGCCATATAGGGTCATTTTATGTAAAGTGTTTTATGTAAAGCCCTCAAACCCATGCCTGACACAGATTAAGCCTCATATGATTCAATGTTTTCATATTTATTTATATCTAGTTGAGCATTTACTGTGTAGTTTCAGGCACTTTTATAGGTGATGGGGATATAATGTTGATAAAACCAAAACCCCTGCCTTATGAAATGTACCTTTTAACCTGAGCAATGTGACAGAACCTAGGTAATTATTCAGCAAACCTCTTTACTCACCCTTCCTTCTTAAAATTTATTTGTTTATTTGAGGAGTAGTTGGCCTATAACATTATGTTAGTTTCAAGTATACAACATGATTCAATATACGTATATGCTGTGAAGTGATCACCACAATAAGTCTAGTTAACTAACGTCCATCACAACATAGTGACACTTTTTTCCCCTGTGATGAGATCTCCACTTCCTTCTTGACAAACAGCTAAACCACACATCCCAATCTTCCCTACAGGGATGGTTGGCCACAGGGCTGAACTGTAGAAAAAGCACTGTGAGAGGAAGTGATGTGTTCCATTTCCAGGTGTGGTTCACATAAATTTCCCACATACCATCTATTTTCTCTGTATTGTCTGCTGGTTATACCAAAATGCCAAGGTGAGCATTACAGCCACAGATCAAAGGTGTCAGTCTTTGTTCCTGAATGACTGTGTGGGTCAGACCCCTCTCCTACCTCCCTGCTGTCACTGACAATGGAACTTTGTACAGCTAGGCAAACTCTCTCCCACTGTATTATGCTGCTAAAATTACAAGACTTACATCTTGTAGCATTACTTGCATTTATATGGAAATAAACAAATAAATGTACAATATCATATCAGCTAATGCTAAGTGTTTGGTGGAAAAGAGAAGCATGAAAAGGGAGCAGAGCTGAGAAGGCTGGTCAGGGAAGTCCTCATTTAGAAGGGGACCCCTGAAGCAAGACTTGAGTAACTGAAGTAGATAGAGACATGCACAGCCATTGAAAGATCACTGCAGACAATGGGAATCACAAGAGCAAAGACTGATGTAGAAATGTGTTTGTAGTTAGCAAAACTGTTGAAAACCAGTGTGGGCTAGAGTTGAGTAGTAATTGAGTTTAGAGGCAACCAGGGATGGACTGGCATTTCAAAGATTGTAGTAAGGATTATGGATTTTATTGGAAGATTTTCAGTAGAGAGATGACACAATTTAACTAACATTTAAAAATAATCATGTTAGCTCCTGTGTAGAGATTGGGTTAGGGGAAGAATGAAAGCTGAGATATAAGCAATGAAGTTATTAAAGTAGTTTTGAAAACAACAAAATGGCAGCCCCAAGTCTTCTCAAATCAACGTTTTGATTCTTACATTTTTTTGTCCATTGAATATAAAACTTATAGGTCATTCACGATCCTATTTACTTCTCCCCCAGTGGCGCTTGAGTTTGACACCATCTGTCTTAAATTCAGCCAGAATTAAACATCATCATCTGCATATCATCCACAACTCATACCTTCCTAAAGCTGGACATAGCACTGTTGCATAATTCATCAAACTGTGGAAATCTCCTTTCATATTTTCTACTCCTAGACCCTATACCATTCATTCTACATTTCTACAACTGATACTTCTAAAATGCTTTTAAAACTTCTTTTTAAACAGAGCTAATGCAATGTAACTATTGACTATATGGAAAACAGGAACATGTGGCTATTTGGAAACTTAGCTTGGCTTCTTTCTATCATAATAATTTAGTCCAGGCCTCCAAAGAACATGTTGTAAAGGGAGTAAATAGTTTGATGTAAAAAAATTCTCTAGTCAAGTATATTTTGGATTCATTGAACTAAAACAAGGCAATCAGATCCCATTTTTATAGGGCAGCTCGGAGAATTAACATGATTTTATGCATCATGGTTCACCACGAGGTGAGATATGTGGAGTATTTATCAAACTTAATTGACTATAGAAGTTCCTTTTCCCATTATGTTTATAGAATTAAAATTCTGCTGAGAACATGCTACTTGCTTATAGGACACAATCATTTCAAATAAATTTTAATCTGAAATAATCCAATAGAAGCAACCAATTTGAGCAGAATCATAAGTGAAATGGATGCCAGAGCTACCCCTCCCCCCTCCCCCCACACTAATATCATTCTTCAGAGATCTTTTCTTCATAATAGTCTCAAGACGTAAATATTTGGGGAGTAATTTCTTAAATGAAAATGACCCTAGGGAAATACTCTCACCTCAACTTTCTCCAGATTATCTTCATTGAAAATAAGTTTGGGGGGAAACTTAGAGGAAAAAGCTTGGTATTATTTCTGGCCACTAGATGACAAAGATAGAAAGAGTTTCCCGATGTTACATGCTTGCAGTAGAGCAGAGCTGTGGCTCACCCATTTACTTAGGGGCCCCCAGAAAGCCATGGATGAGTGCTGTTTGCTGGATGCTGGTGTTCAGCCTTTTCATATTCTCATTTCAAGGCTAGTAACCAGTTACAAAAAACCAGAGGGTGTTTTCACAGGTTTTCCTCCTCTTTATTAAGGTAGGCTTCACAGCCCAAGAGTAACAAGTAGTGTTTTCGCACACCCGAGTCCTCTCAGGAACGTATTATCTAACTCTGTAGGAGTTGAAGACTTTAGATTGGCTCAGGATTGACAGACCACTTTTCCAGCAGCAATTTCTTTGTGCCAGAAAAGACGGCTATGTCAGGTAGGCTATATTTTCTTTGGACAGTCCTTCATGGTTTTCCCACCTTATCGTTCCACAATGAAATGAAAATAGCATGTGTTTTAGAATAAAGACAAACTTCAACTCCAAAGAGGTGCTTAATGTACATGGGCCTATTTGCTATCTTTAAAATAAGAAAGAAAAAAATCAGCCTACTTCACTGGGATGTCATGTGAATTAATGTGATTTAAAACTTGTAATATTTAGAATATAAGTCTGGCAGGGCAGATACCTTGGCCATATTGTTCTCTGTCTTAGTCCAGGGCCACAATATAAGAATTTTACCATTATTTTACAAAACCGGAAATTGTAGATCAGCCTGCATATCATAATGCTGCAGCATAGTAGAGGCAGAGCTGGGTCTCAGGTCAGTTTATTCAGGCTTCCCTTCAGTAAGGATATAGGAGATTTCTCATTCATAAATTCAAAAGAGCAAAGGGAAAAAAAGAGAATTAAACTGCAAAAGACAAAAATCAGCCCATATGGTGACTTATCTGCGGTGGGAGAAGATTTGAAGCCCAAGAGTATACCAGTAGGAATCAGCTCACAAGTCCATACGTTCCTGTTGTGTGTACAGCATTCTGGTTGTGTGAACAGCACAAAACACACTTAGGAAACCTTGAACTAGCCATGGCTCCACTGTGAGTTGCCTGCTGGTGTCCTAACATCAAAGGCTATCGGAAGGAAACTCAGCTGTTGAAAACCCTAAAACCCAGTAGTGTCTGATGTTTCCCATTTCTTTTCTCACTTACAATATACAAATTATAAAACCTTTTAAATTTATATTAATTTGTTGCCTTATTTTCTTAAGAGTTCAAAAGACAGAAGCAAAGATAGCCATCACAGTTGATATCACTCTTCATAGCTCATCTTCCCTTTGCCTGAGTGAGTGACAATGTTAGGGTTCGATAGTAAAAAGAAACACAAATGGATGTACCATGTGCTTGGAAAATGTAGGAATGACATTGAATATGTGACCCTTAATATAGAGTCTTTTCTGAGGTTTTATTTATAAATTGTAGCTCAGTGTTATGCTTTGGATTTTGACAAAGATTATATTACTGGTGTTGTTTTTTTAAGCAAGAAAGTTAAATCATTCTAAAGAAAATATAGAAAGTCTTGTCTGTATCTAAGCCATATGGCTGAAAAAATCAAGAGTATTATTGTGCGAAATTAATCATCATCAGTGTTATTCACAACATAATAATCATATTAATGCACAAATTTGGAGCAAATTTAAATCTTACAAATTAAATTTGTGCATTTTAAAAAGTAAAGGCTCATACCTCATAAATTTGTGACTGAAACATTTAACAGATATATAAGTGAAGAAGATGGAGGACAATTTGAAAAATAAATAAATAAATGACTCCAAAACTTAGAAAAAATTATGCAGCATAACTGCTTTAAAGAAGCAAACAATAATGAAACACTGACTCTTAGACAAATGGTTTATTTTTTCAGTGCCTTATCTGTAAAGGAGGGTTGACAAAAGATGATAATAGTGCCTACTTCACACAGATGTGTGCGTTTGCCAATTTCCATGGTGTAAACACTCACACCAATGTCTATTAGAAGTTACCGGCAATTTCACAAACAGCCCAAACAATTCTTGAGTATTTAACAATTGGCTCTCATGAGCCAGAAGGAGACAAGTCCAGGACACCCCTGTAGTTAGGATGATTCAGTAACTTAGTATCATTAAACAGGTAGAAGAGGTTCTGGGATATAGTGTGCATTATGTTAAGTATTTGTTTTTGTTTGTTTGTTTTGAAGAGATACTTACAATCACTCATTTTTCTTCACAATTATTCTATGAGGTTGGTGTAATTATTTTTCCAGTTTCAGTGGAGGTTAATGTGGTAGAAGGGGCTTTAGTGTCTGGCTGCTAAGGAGAGAGAGGGGACTTGAGCAGCAGGCCACATCATCTTCTTTTCTTGCCCGGGTCATTAAGACATTGTTTCCTATTGTACCTATGAAAGACTTTGACTGTTTGTGAGCACAGGGTGAAAGAAGAGCAGAGAATCCTATTAAAATATTGCACAGTGAAAGGCCAATATTAGCTGTATATTCCCTTGGTCCCAGGAATATTTCTATTGCATTTGAAATGAATTATTTAATACTTTATAAAATGAGAAAACCATGTTATCATGTATTCCCAAGAATGGGGCAGAAAATAATGACAACTTCCATTTCCTGGGTGTTTACTAGGTGCTTGACATTGTGGTAATTACTTGAAATGAATTATTTTATGCAATAATCACAGCAACCGTCTAAGGAAGGATTATTACTGTACCATTCTCCAGATGGGAAACTGAAGCTCACAGGTGTTAAGTGACTTGTCCAAGGTTACAAAGCTGCTATTAAACATCAGCTCTGCTTGAATCCAAAGTTTATGGATATACTGCAAACTATATACGTCAACACTTTCTGTTAAATTAATGAAAATCTGTCAAGAAATTTAGGGATACATTGATGTTTGTTACAGATAAAAGTACTACCAAAAACTTTAAGATTTACACCAAAGCACTTAGGGTTGAAAATATTAAAGACCAATGATGACCCAAAACAGAGGGCTTGGAGAAAGTCACGTCTTCAGTGTGACTGCTACTTCATTAAAAACATAATTATATTTTATTGTCAAAGTCCCTTTACTTTACTTGGAATATGTATGTAGCTCTCACCCTGGAGGGAAGCAGGGAAGTCACAACAAGAGATATGTAAGGGTCAACTCCAGGCTACTCTACATTCTGCTTGGCACCTCCATTGTATTGGAGAAAAAAGAATTAATTGGTTCATTTAGCTCTTCACTGAATTCAGCCTTTAATGTGCACTTCACTTCTCACCCAAATGAGCAGAGACAGTGCAGGAAACAACACATTTAATGGGGCTCTCAAAAATGTGCGGTTGTTGCTCCTGCTTCTTTAATAGACACAAATCATTTATTCCCTTCTGCAAAACTCCATTAGCCAGAAAAAAAATAGAATTTCTTAACAAATGTATATCTTACCAAGAATGGAAAACCTGTCTCCTTCTCTGTGATATGCACAGAGTCATAGAGACACATTCACAGTGTATCCACCCTCAGCCACCTGCCCACTGAGTTCTCCAACATCTACAAAGCTGTCCCCTCCTTTTGCAGGTTAAGGACTCAATGTCCAGGGCATGAAACAAGGAATCACAATAAGTTAGAAGTCAAAGGGACCTCAGCTCAAATTAAGTCCAGTCCTCCCATTTTAAAGACAGGAGATGTGAGGCTTGAGAGAGGACGTGATTAGCCCAGGATCATGCAGGTGATCAAAAGTTAGAAACTTAAATCAAGCCCCCTTCTCCCAACTCTAAATATCCCTTCTCTCTCCTCTAGCAGGATGCCTGCTTAATATAGATTGCTGATGTGGTCCCACAGGCAGATCTCCTTGTACATTTATCATACAATCATTCCCCGAAATCATGTGTACCTACAGAGAATCACTGGGTCTCTTTCTGTTTTCATAGAACTTTGTTTTCCTTATGTTTTAGAAAATACTCAGTACTCCTCTTTTTTTTTTCTTTTTTTTTCTTAATAGTGATAATCTGTTGAGACCTGGTCTTTGGAAGGCACCAAAGAAGCAATTTTTTTTTTTAAAATCAAAAGCACCAGAATATGAGCTGGTGGCTGGTTTGAGTTCCTACTAATTCTCCTGCTCATGCCTCTTCCCACACAACCATCAATATTTCACTTGCCTCATGCTAATGACTCTCATCAGCTTAAAAGCCGGTTTAATTAATCTCCTTCTGTTTAACAACAACAACAAAAAAGGTCATCTGATGAAATGTTCAGGAGAAAAACAAAGCTGGTGTTTTCCCCCTAGGTAACGTGCCAGAGAGTTTTAAGGAAAGGTGTTGCCAAGAGGTACAAAAGAAGTAATTCATCATTGAAAAATGGCCTAGATATGTGTGCTCATCGCAAAAGCTCAGTGTCACTAAGTGGCCTTTGTCAGAATCACAGGCTGGCGCACTGCTCAAGCCAAACATCGCATCTTCTGTGCCAGAGACAGAGCACGCGCCTCTGCCCTGGGGAACAGATCCAGGTGGTAGACCTGCATGTGACATCCTGGTTGCTTAGGAAATAAGCTCTCACTTCATTTTGAACATCCCATTAGTATGAGTTCAGCTTCCTCAGTAAAGATAACAGTTTTTCCCCAAAAGCCACCCATTATTTGCAATGGGGGCTTAGTGTTAATTTCACTGCCTGTCAGTTAAGCTCACCCCTTAATTTAATTGGGATGTGTATACAAAACATAGCGGTGCTAATTCGGGTGCTTATCCGACGCCTACAATAAGCTGTACTCTCTAAGCATCCTTGCCTCCAGTCTCCCTTTCTCAAGTTATTTCATGGCCAGGTTAATCTTCCCATCCTTTGTGATGAGACTATCATCCTGCCTCACAATTTCTTGGTTTCCCATTCACTACACGATATAATCCAAGTTCTCTGACAAAGCAATAAAGGGCGCAAATTATCTGAATCAACCTCTGGACCAGCCTTTTCTCCTCTACTTCATTTCCATGAAAGCCTTATGCCATCCAAAATGTGTTTAGTTGAAAATCAGAGTCAGGATTAAAAGACTAGTAGCCTTAGAATAATCTCTCCCAACCTGATAAACAGTGCCTATTTGATTTAGAGAAAAATAAAATGAAATTCACACCTCACCCATACCTCCTATGGCATATTTTTGAGAGCTTCTTAACTGAAAGTTAAAAAAATTAACGTGGCACTTGCTGAAAATTAAGCTAACTACTCTTGAGATTTTAACCCCCCCCAAAAAAATTAAAAACATGATTCAATTTGAAACATTCTATGTACCCATAAAAATTAAAGGGATTCACAAATGTCAAAAAATGAAGAAAACATGTGAAACAAGATGCTGTGTGCTAAATGTTTGTGCTTCCTCTGCCCCGCCCCACCCCCCCATTGCCAGTCCAGGTTCTCATGTTAAAACCTGAACCCCAGTGAGATAGTGTTTGGAGCTGGGCCTCTGGGAGGCAATTAGGTTTGGATTAGTTCATAGGGGGTGAAGTCCCCATGATGAATTAGTGCCCTTATAAGGGGATGAAGAGCCCAAGGTTTCTATTTCTGCTATGTGAGAGTACAAGGAGTTGGCTGTCTATAGTCCAGAAGAGGGCTCTCACTAGAACCAGAGTACACTGCCACCCTCATCTTGAATTTTCAGCCTCCAGAAATGTGTGAAATAAAATTCTATTGTTTATAAGGCACCCAGTCTACAATACTTTGGCTCAGCCCAAAAGGACAAGACAGAATGGAATTCCAGACACAGACCACAGACAATGTAGGACAGTGATCTCTGAAAGAAGACAAATCAATGAGATGATCCCTATGACTATCCTAACTGACCACTTCGAGAGAGATCCCAGGCCACAGTGCAGGGAGAAGAAATCCAAACAGAGTCTCCTGTTCTTCCTGAACTGAAGACAATTTTTAATGTTTGAGGAGACAAAGGTGTCCCAAATTTGACAGGTAGAATACCAAAGAGAAGAGGGCAGTGCAAGGGGCTCTGGAGATCTGCTGAGATATCTATGCAAGTCATTAGGTGAGTACTGGTCGTTACCTGAGTGTGAGGAAACCACCAAGTCTGGAAAAGAATCAGCAGGAAGGGTCAGGTGGACAAACCCTTGGCTCTCACACAGGAAGAGGAAGCCTTACGTTCCCACCGTACAGAACAGAAAGACTTTCCTACAAATGGGTCCTTGAATAGGGACCTCAGAGATCGTTGCACAGTGTTGAGGTCAAATGGGGCACAGACTAATGGCTGCTCTATAACCACTAAATAAGACTTGAAAGAAAGATTCAAAAGAAATTAAATAGTGCTGTGTTTTGTACACCATAACAAAAAAATCAACGATAACAGGAGGAACAATCACAGGAAAAGTCCAGCAACCACTAGCATAAAGTTCACAGTGCTTGACATTCAATAATAAAAAAAAAAATACCAGACATTAAAGGAGGCAGAAACAAATGACTAACAATGAAAAGAAACATCATTTAATAGGAACAGATGGTGAACTGATAGAGATGAAAGAATTAATAAACAGAGATGTTTAAATGCTGTTATAAATGTACTCCATATGTTCAAGAAGGTAGATTAAAAACATTGACATGTTAAAAGATATAGAAAATATTAAAATGACCCAAATTGAACTTACAAAGACATAAAATGGATTGTATCAGGTGAAAAATATGCTAGATAGGACTAAAAACACATTAGACAGCGCAGATGCAAATATAACTTGAAAACATAAACATTGAATCTATCCAGAATAAAATCCTGATTTAAAAAATCAGAATAAAAGCATCAATTAACTTGAGGCAACTTAATATATGCCATGATGTCCCAGAATCAGAAACCATGGGAGCCAAAAAAAAGTAGAAATAATTACCAATCATTTCCCAAATTCATTAAGAACTATAAACCCATTGGTTCAAGAAACTCAACAAACCAGGAGAAATGTGAAGACCAGAACTCAACATCTCATCATAACCACATTGCTTATAACTGGCGATAAAAAGCAGTCAAAGAAAAAAAACAACATTACCTAAAGAGGAACAAAGATTTACAAAGTAAGGAACAAAAGACAGAGGTTTCTTATTGAAAAAAATGTGTCAGAAGAAAGCGGAACAACAGCTTTAAAGTGCTGATAGGAAAAAACACACCGTTAAACTAGAATCCTACAGCCAGCAAAAGTGTATTTCTAAAAGGAAGGTAAAATAACATCATTTTCAGAGACACAAGCCTGGAAGTGTTCATCACTGTCAGGCAGGCACCCCAAGGCATGCAAAGAACGCCTCTCGGGCGCGGGGAAGGCCGTCTGCACACGGGAGAGGGGACAGGAGGCAGTGGGCGCAGGCCGGCCAAGGGCCTTCCAGGCCTAAGCCCAGGAAGTGCCGGTTTATCCATGTCGCTTATTAACCATTGTATCATTTTCCATGCGAACAACTGTGAACCTGCTTGTACCCCAACCTCTACGTGGGAACATTTACAACTTAATTGGCTGTTTAAAACACTGTGACATGTCTAATATATATACCAAAATATAAAAGTATGATTTAAATCTATTTTGTTCCTGACTTCATTTTCATGAAGCAATATTATAGTTAAAAAAAACATGCCTTGAAGTCAGGGGCCCGAGTTCTTTTCCCAATTTGACGTCCAACTTTGCAATCTTGGAGGAGTTGCTTCTTAATTCTGCGCCCCCACGTCCCATGTTTGAAAGAAGGGCCCTGGCCCTTATGAAATTACTCTGAATACAGCCTCCCTGATGCTTTTCTTGGCAAACTCCTGGAACACGGATTCTAACGGGAAACTGAAGCCAAGCTAGGGGAGTTTCAGGGGGATTTTTAAGCAGGGTAATGTATTAATCAAGGAAAGGAGGAGGTAACTTTTTTTTTTTTACAATAGTATGTTAAGAAGAAAATGTCACTGGTGGTGACTCAGGCTGATGACTGTCATATTCATGACACAGAACAAAAATGCCAATCTTGACACTGTGGAACAATTACTTTCATTGTCACCATGATTGTCTCAAATATTTATTCTATTTAAAGTACTCGAGGGGGCTGTATGCGGTATAGATGAACTCTGTTTTACTTACTCTTTGCAAGCCGATACATACTATTGATAATATTTAAAATTCATCTCAACTGGACTGCATATTATATACACACGAATGCACATGCTAGAAAGCTATGTTTATTTCAACAAATATTTATTGAATGTCAATCGAGGAATTCAATACTATCAGAACATTATGAGACCAAGATTTTAATCTCAACACAACCATCTAGATCCTTACCTAAGAAGAAACCTTATGTATTTTTTAAATATGTTCATCTTCTGTAAAATGAAGAGACTAAATTAGATTATTCTTAAAGTTGTTTCCAGTTACAAACTCTTGCAGGTGTCTATACACTCAGAACTGTACCAGAAACTATGGAGAAAATAAAGCAGTGTGATATGCTTCCTACCTGTGAGAAAATTATGTCTAATTGGGTAATAAAATGTATCCATATTTAACTCAGAATTAATTTACTGAATGTTTATTATGTTCAAGGTACTAGGTTCAGTGCAACCTGAGATAAATAGAATAGGCTTAAATTTCAAGATAGATATTGTCAACCAGGACTTCAGGTCTAGCTTTGAAAAGAAGGTGAGATGCGGGATGGAATTTGGAGTATGAATGATAATAAACTGAGAGCATGTCTGTCAAGGGGTGATAAAACAACAGAGGAAAACTTTAAAAGAATAATATTTACCCATGCTGTGCATATAAATGGAAGCTTTGCAATCAGGAGAGGTTACTTAAATCCAGTGTGTGAGTGTGAGTGTGTGTGTGCATATGTTATGTACATCCACACATCTTTCTTGACTAAGCCATTTTAATGAGGAGGGGAGAGAGAAAGGTGGACTCAGTGGGACAATATGGGAGAAATAGCACCCAGATGTTCTCATTTCAAGTTCAAACACGGCAACTAACCAGGTCTCTGATCTCATGTTGTTGTTACGTTGACATTATTATTTTTTTCATAAGCCAGCCTAAATAAGTTTATGTCCTATGCAAATGAGAGCTCTCCATGATCTGGGATCTTGCTCTACAAAGATAAGTCTGCCTCTAGTGTGCCATGTGAATAATATACCTGTTCTGGGGCCTTGGCAGACAAACCAGGTTTGAAATTTATGTTCCATCATTTAATGGTTATAGCGCCTTGGGCCATTCTTTAAACCCCTCTGAGCCTCAAAATTTCCTAATCTGCAACAGTGTGATAATATGCCTTCCTCAAGGGACACTGTAAGATTAATTAGATGTTGTAAATAAGTATCTACACTGTCTGAGGAAACATAGGAGGCTCGTAAAATGGTTAATGAGATAGCAAGATAGTGGTTAATGCACAATAAGAGAAAGGCAGAGGGCAGTCTATTTGCTGCTCACTCAGCAGAGGCCTAGTGATGGCTGCTATATGCTAAGCTGTGCCTGTATGCGCAGGATGCAAGCCTGTCACCAAGGGGAAAACTGGTGGACGCCACGTGGTAATCATATGGCACCCGCTCTGTTGCCTGTGATGGAGTGAGTGGCCTTTCTAGTCCATGCCAGGAACAAGTAAACTTTAAGGGCACACGCTTCTCCTTTGTTATTATTTTATCTCCTCTTATAATCACATTTTATTCAGTGGTATTTTAAATTGATATCAGAATGGTTCAACAGAAGAAACAGACACCTAAGCATTATTTCCAAAATTCTAATTTAAAGCAAGATGCCCATAGCAGATAGAAAAAGTAAAAAGTGGCAGACTTGCCAAATATTTTCTCGGCACTCCGTATGGATCAGGTTAGATCTACATTTTTTATTGTAGGAAGAAGCAGAATAAATCATTTTAAAATAAAATTGCAGATGATCAGTGTTTTTGTTTTGGTTTGTTTTTTACTGAGCAAGTTTTATAGCTTAATCGATCCTCAGAAGTTAGATTAGCAAAGAAAACAATAACAACAGAAATGCCTTACATATTGTAACCAGCTTAATAAAGCGCACAAAGAATATCAAGGCCAAATAAGGGCCTCCAAACAACCTACCAAGACTCAGGGTCATCAAGCTGTGATTCAAAAAACACAAAATCAAAGCAACATATTGAAATGTCTTCTGTCAGCCCACCCTCTGCATGAAGACAGAAAACAACACTGGCTGACGTTTCTGTAAAATGTTTCAGCAAAATCATCCAAGCATGGGGTTTAAAAGTGAGCAAGGGGTATAGTATGTTCTCCTCATTGAGAGTTCAGTTTCTAAGACATGGGAACTTGTTTCCAAAATGAAATAAAATTATTTTGAACAATCTGAAAATAAAAAAAACATTAAACTAAAAATGTTTTCAATTCATTTCCATTACCCTAGATTTTTACAGGCCCACCTTTTAAAATGGATCTTTTATAAGCTCCCTTTAGCAAATCCTTTGCAGAGTTTGAACATGGAATGAGTCATATTTAATTGCTACTGTACACTGACTTTTTGAAGAATCTTGTCTAAATACAACCCTCAGACACAGAGATACTCATTTTTATATAAGAAGCGTTGCTTGCGAAATCATGAAGACATCATTGAAAAAATTTGAAACAACACTCAACTTATAGGCACTCTCCCCACAAAACCAAAGCATTGGATTATGAGTTTTCATACAGCTTACTTTCTAGTTTAAAAATCCCTTAGGCAATTACATATGAACTTGTGAGGTTTTTTTTTTAACTGCAAGTAATTCCCCAATGTTATGAACTGCAGTTTACTTCTATTCAAGCTTTTCCAGCCGGGTGGTATATGCTTTGGCCATGTCGTATGCTGGTTAAGGATACGGTTCTGTGTGAGCAGGGAAAGCCCAGACACTACACTGTGTACACTTTTTGACAATGCCATTGGCAGGACAATATCTCCTTCAGATCCAGTGGTATAGACTTGCAGCTTTGGCCCAAGTAACCATTTATTACTTTAATCAATTTATTTACTACAGCTTCTCACTGGCCTAAATCCCTAAGCAGAGTGTATATGATTATAGAACATGGTGGGCTCCTTTGTTTTTGCTAGTGAGGCCCCTCTGAGTTAAATAAGCACTTGGGTATATTAACCCTTTCAGAGACAATTATGGGTTTACTGCTCCCTAGTGAGCCAACAACTATTTGTCAGTCTATGTGCTTGAAGCTGAATATATAAGCTGGATAAGATAAAGTACCTGCCTTTGGTGGCTCAGAGAAATTGGCAGATGGGGTCTCTCTAATGAGGATTCAAGAATTCCTGGCCAGGTAATGGGGCACCAGGCAGAGAAACTCTCAAACCTGCTCTGGACCATAACCCTCCTGCTTCTAGCTAGTAACAGATCTATGCTTTTGAAGTCTTCTGAGGCTAGACTGGATCCATCCAAACAATCCAGGATAAGTTATTTATTTTAATATTTGCCATCTTAGTTATATCTGTAAAGACTCTATTGCCATGTAACATAACATATTCACAGGTTTCAGAGACCAGGGCAGGAGCATATTTGGTGAGTGGGAGGATAGTGGAGTGGGGAGGGGATGCATCCAGTCCACCATCCCAGCAACCCTGGACTTTGTGCTTGATGCCATGTGCCTGGATGGCAGTTTTTGATTGTCTCTCTCAGGGAAAGGGAAAGACTAATATGTTGTTAGTAGGAGGCACAGTATATTTGGTGACCAGAAAGGAAGACTGATTTTCATTAGATCTATTTAACAAACATTTGTGACCTGATCACATGGCATGTGAATGATCGAGTAGACATTTGATTTAATTTTAGTAGAGACTCCTTGCTGACCCATAATGGACTGGGGTTAAGTCAGAGAATTTCAGATTTTTAAAAATTATCATTAAAGTAGATTGAATAGGTTTAACCAATTATGTCTGGTGCAATAGATGTACAACTATTATTTGTAAAAACAGGACTACTATATCTGGTAATGGTGTTCTAGTTTTCCCCACATACATGCCTGACCTTTTCAGTCAAAGGACAGATTCTTTAAAACAGAGGGCAAAGACTTGCAATTCGCTGTTTATATGTACAAAGTTAAATGTTAATCTCTACCTCACACCATACATGGGAAGCAATTTCATGTAAATAGAGACATTTGAAAGGCAAAATGGTAAAGCCTATGTAAGATAATACAGAAAACATTTTTATGACCCTGGGGGTAGGATATGGTATCTCATTAGTCACAAGAAACACTAACTGTAAAGAAAAACTTGATAAATTTGATCATTAAAATTAAAGCTCTGTCTATAAAAAGATAGCATTAAAAAAAAACTATCAGAAAGAGTGAAAATCAAGTGGTGAAAGAAGTCATTTGCAACACATATAATCAACAAAGGTTAATATGCAGATTATAATACAAAGTTTTCTAAACCAATAGATAAAAAGACAATAGAAAAGAGACAATGAATATAATACTTCCCAAAAGATAAATTCCAAATAACTAATAAACTTATGAAAGACACTCTAATTTTTCGGGGAGATACCCAGGAGAGGAATTGCTGGGTCATATGAGAACTCTATTCTTAATTTTTTGAGGAACCTTCATACTGTTTTCCAGAGTGGCTGTGTCCATTTACAGTCCCTGAATGAGGGTTCTTTTTTTTCCACAACCTCTCCAACACTTGTTATTAATTTCCTTGTTGATAATGGCCATCCTGACAGGTGTGAGGTGGTATCTCATTGTAGTTTTGATTTGCATTTTCCTAATGGCTAATGAAGTTGAGCATCTTTTCACATATTTGTTGGCCATTTGTATGTTTTCCTGGGAGAAGTGTCTGTTCAGGTCCTCTGCCTATTTTTTAATGGGATTGTTTGTTTGCTTCGCGCTGAGTTGTGTGAGCTCTTTACCCCTATGTTCACTACAGTATTATTCAAGGTAGCCAAGACATGGAAACACCCAAGGTGCCCTTTGATAATGACTGGATAAAGAAGATGTGACACATATATACAGTGGAAGACTACTCAGCCATAAGGAAAGATGAAATACTGCCATTTGCAAAAACATGTATGAGCCTTGAGAATATTACACTGAGCAAAATAAGTCAGTCAGAAAAGGTTAAGAACCATACGATATCACTCACATGTGGACTATAACAGTGCTACTCATAGACACAGGCAACAGAACAGTGGTTACCAAAGGGAGGGGGCTGGGGATAGGAAAGGGTGAAGTAAAGGGGCCAGTTATATGGTGATGAAAGAAGTTTCGACTTTGGGTGGTGGGCAGACAATGCAATATACAGATCATGTATCATAGAAATTTACACTTGGAACCTATATATAATTTTATTAACCAATGTCACCCCAATAAATGTAATTAATTAAAAAGAAAAAAGAAAAACACTCTAATCATTAGTATTCAGCATAATACAAATGAAACCAAAATTGGTTTCACAAAATTGGCAAACATTTTAAAAGTTTAACGATGACCAGCATTGGCGAGGAGAGGAAGCAACGGTCAATCTCATTCCTTGCTGGTGGGACTGAGAATCATACAATCACTTTGTGATAGTGACTAAAAAGTGTTTAATACATAAAAACGTTACTAAATAAATGTCTGTGCTGGTGGCAGTGGCTGTGGTTCTTAGTCTTATACCTTTCCTGACTCTCATGCGTAGCCTAGTCATTCACTCAAAATGCATTTATTAATTTTCTACTCTGCACCATGTGTTAGACCCTGGAGACACAGAGTTGGATGAAAACAGCTGTAGCTCCTGGGCTCAGGTCGCTTATTGTTTAATGGGATTAATCATTTGTATCTTTTTTACTTCAACTTTCCTCATATAAATTCATATCATAAAAACATTTAATATCTGTAATATGTTTAATACTTCATATGTGCCAGAAAAACAAAGGTGATAGTAACAAAAACAAAGATTCTGGAGAAGCATAAAGGTTTAGGAATTTTTATCAGGCGCTCTCCCATTCTTAGCAGGTTTTACTCTGAAATTCCAGGCAGCTGCTTTGAAGAGTTCGTTTCATGCCCAGCAAGCCTAGCAGGAAGAAAGACAACCAGAGAGGGGGGCATTTGCTAAATCTCTCCAAGACTTCTCTCCAGCCTGTACAGAATGCTACTGTGTTATTAATCAGGGTGCAATATTTTCCTCTTGAAGTGCCTCATTTATTATCAGACAATGAATTTTAACACCTTTTAAAGTTTAATGATGGAGGAAAATAAAACCCCAAATACTTTGAGATCACTTCTTCAACCTCCCCAAGGAGCCTGAGTGAAAGGTCGAACATCACACAGCTGGCAAGCAACTATGAGTAAAATCCTTATACCCTTTTTATGTTAATTTTAGAAAAAAAGGTAGGAATTATCTGTATGGATCCCCTGAGATTCCTAAGATATTTTTCACTGGAAAAGAATTTTCTGGTAATAGAATCAGGTAACAGATTGGTTTCTAAACCATATAGCTGACTAAGTTATTAAATATTAACTTTAAGGCTCTGTAGTCATACACACTATTTAGTTTATTACCTACATAGAATTTTAGAAGAGGGGAAATAACACTGGCAAACAGATTCCAATATCTGTTCCTCAACAGCAGTAATTACAATAAAGTACTCTCTATAAAAAGAAATAGAGGGAGCACACTCCAAATAGGTAAAGCCTTAGGTATTTGGGGGATCTAACCAAGGTGGAAAATGAACATCCTCTTTTAACAGCTGGGGAGAAGCAACGACAAAGTACAAATCAACAAACCCTCCCTGATGCTGCAGAGCATTGGGATGAAATACCATACCTATAGCCCACCAAGTTAACTTCACGACTGTCTTTTTCTTGTAAGAAGCAGTAGATCTACATTAGAAAAGTGTGCTCGTGTTTGCCAAGGTATTGCTTTCCGCGGCGTACAACTAGGCTGGAGGCAGGTGGATATGAAAAAACAAGCCATGAAATATTCAGCAACTTCTCACGAAGTTTAAATATTTGAAAACAAAATGTCTTACTGTGACCACTCCACAATTCTGTAAAGTTTCTGGAATAAGTCTGATCTCTCACTTGACCATGAAGAACAGCACAGATAGACAGACCCACATGGACACATAGAGGCAGACAGCTCCTGTCCTCACCAAGCTGGCCAGCTGTTGGGAGTAGAAAGGCAGAGCCGCACTGGAGCTAATGAGTAATCCATAGCTAGGAAGCCTGGTTTCAAAGCCCCATCTTCACTTCCTAGCTATGGACATTATTCGGGCCACTGAATCTCTAGGTGCCTCAGGTAGCTTTAAAATGGGAAGGGTACAAGTAGTTATCTCAGTACCATTACAGTTGAATGATTTAACTCATTTAATGTTTCTAAGACAGTCCAGGAAGTTTGAAGACTATAATTGTTATTATTATCAACAAATACTCTTATGTAAGAGAGAGATATGAAGCGAGTAATTATTAGTAATGTGATAAGGGTGATTAAAAAGGTGTTTGTCATTTTAACTTCCGTGTTTACTTTCACAAATATGCTTTATCTTTGGAATCATGGTTTAAAATATTCAAAAAATCAAGATTAAAATAATACAAGATCTGCTCATGAGAACCCCTCTTCTCAGTCTTTTCAAGGCTGAAATGGAGCTGTGGTCAACAGCCCTAAGCACTGTAACTTTTCAGAAGTTTTCCAGGTCAAGAAGCTGAGTGTGTATCTTACAGATCTGGTTCCCTGGTGTCTTTCTAGGGAAACACAGAAAGGAATGGAGCAGAGGAGAGAAGAAATCTGTTTGTGTTTCTCTGGAGAGCAAGAAAACTTGAGAAACTGGAGAGAAATGTACTCCAGCTTCAAAAAGCTATAGGAGTTTAAAGATATCTAGTTTTGCCGTATTTTTATATGATTGTTAGTCTTGGGTTTAAACCAATAAACTCCCAGAGACATTAAACAGCTTTACGACCAGAAGCTATAGCTCGTTGCTTGGGTTGTAGGGACTTGATGAAGTCACTGACTTTGAAGTGAGCAGGAGAGTTTGCGAGTGTTCCTTACCACCCAGAGACAAAAGCAAGGGCAGTGTGAGCATTTCAGTCTGCGTGTGTGTGTGTGTGTGTGTGTGTGTGTGTGTGTGTGTGTGTGTATTTCGGGCAAGACTAGAGGGAGTTAAATATATCTTTTACCTGCACAATGGTCTGCATCCTTAGGCGAGTTGGCAATACAAACTTGTAGCTAAAGATGGACCCACAGGAGAAAATGAGGACACTCCCTGAGGAATAGGACAAATGCCTGCTTAAAACACTCAGTGCTCCCAGCTCATATATCATGTTGGTTTGCTCATGGTTTTCCCCCCTAAAATACAAGTGCCTATAACCACCGGATATGTTTCACATATTCCTTAGCAGGTCTTATTTCCAAAATAACATTTACAAACCCTCATCATTTGTTTAATATTTGATAAATGAAGTAGTATGAGAGAAGCCAATGAGAAAACAAGCCCATGAGAAGACACAAGAAAGGCAAGCAGAAGACGTTGCTCAGGTCATGGCTAGGGGCTAGAGTTGGTGGCCTTTGCGGACAGCAATGCAGCCTTGATTTGAAAATTGTGAGCAGAGATGAATGGCACATGGTGACTGTTTAAGAGGCTCTTACTCCTGGAAGAGCCACTCTCCAGATCACCATCTACGCAGTTGAAAATAGATGTAGCTCATTATTTGATAAGGGTGATGATGGTGGGTAATACAGTGCATGTCATTATTATAGAAACCTGTTACAGGCACTTTCTGAGTGCTTGATTCAATGAGTCCATCAACAATATTTTCCCCAGCTATCTTTGGGTCACTTGCTTGTTTGTTTATGTTGGTGTATGTTTCTCTGTGGGCCATCCATGCATGTAACATTTCCCTTAAACTGTGCCATTAGATTAAACTTCGTTGCATTTCGGGAGGGTGGGGAATAAGGAGGTTCACTGAGTTTTGTTGTTTTCATAGTCGTAGCTCTTATTCTGGTGATTTAAATCTACCTTTAGTCATTTTCTTGTATTGAAATAGCCTATAAACTGGAATATTATTCTTTTCTTCTTGGAGAAACTCTTGTATACACATCTCAAAGGTTAAGATAAATTATAAAAAGAATCTGGTAGCTTTTGGAGAAAAAAGAAAACAAGAGGACGCATCATTTTTAAAATGGTCCCCTCAGGGAAAAATTATCAATGCTTGGCAACATCTTCAGTTGTTACAGCTGGGAAAGTGCCACTGGCATCTAGTGGGTAGAGGCCAGTGATGTTACCAAACACCCTACAGTGCATAGAACAGATCCCCCAAACAAAGGATGATCCAGGACAGATTGCCAGTACTACTGTGGTTGAGAAACTTGGCTGCCATACAAAGTTAAGAAAACCTGATGGAGTGCTTTCTATGACATAATAAACCCAGTAAATGGCAATAAGTGGAGTTTTTGCTAATCTGGGCCTGTTAGGTTTCTGAGCATTATATTCTGGATTCATTCAGCAGGGCATCAAACTTTAAATCTAAACAATCATTTATAAAGCATATCAACTCAAACCATATACCAGGAACTGGAACACTATACAGCTGTGCCTGTTGAGATGATTGAGAAAATACATGTAAAGTATCTGCTACCCTTCCTGTCTCTTTTAATATGTAAGGGTCTCTGCTGAGATTACATCAGAACAAATATATTCAATAATCGTTATCTGCTATATATTTCAGGGAATATTTATTGGAATCGATGGTGAAAAATACCATTAAAACATAAAATGTTATCACTGTGAACAGAAAGCATGCTGAGAATTTAATGCAAATGAAACCTGTGATCATGTACCATACACATGCACACACTTACATCCACACACATAATTAGTAATGTCCTCAAAGAGCAAAAAGGTTCTTCTCTTTACCTAACACATATTTTACAAACTGATTGACAGCAATTGTATGTGTGTGTGTGTGTGTGCACATAGCTCAATATTGCAGCAGATTGAATATTGTTTCCCTGACAACCACTTAAGCTTTGTCTAAGTATCTCATGGCTATAAGTGATTGTACAATACACATTTCATCCCATGGTTAAAAGAATGAGCTTCCACAAGCCCAAATCAATGGATTAATTTAATTTGAGAGAAGAATTAGTCTCTGCTGGGGAAAGCATTAACCACTCAGTGATGTGCTGCGATAGTTGAAGCTGATTTTAAAACAGAAAAATAAATTAAGAAAGTAGACAGAAACAATGGGGCCAATCTGAGGTTGATAATTGATTTGGCAAATACAACCATAAATTTGTCACTAGCCAATTTTGTCTGGCTTTAAATTCTATCCCATAATCCTGCTGTAGAAAAATTGCAACTCTGGTGAAATTTAGTGCATTGGTATATTTAACACAGGTATAGACAGATTTTTCATGTTGAAATCTGCTATCAACTTTTAGCATTTCTTATTGTTGTCAAATAAATACTGTCTCTGGTTTTAAAAATTGGCTTGGTAATTTTATGTCATAACAAGTACTTCATGAGAGCAAATCTCAGTCTTTGGGCATAAACCTGATCATCTAGAGCTCATAGAAGTACAACGTGTATGGGGAAGGCTTGGAAATTTGAGTCTGAACTTACTTGTTGATGACAACATCATCTCTATGCCACTGATGGCTCTCTCTTGGTACTGATGCTGATGTTATATCATTGGCCAAGCATAATATTGAATCCAATTGCTCTTCAGAAATTCAGCCATTGGGCATTGGGACACTGGATGAAGATACTACTGGCTTGACAAATGCATGATTAGAAATCATTCATTATGCAAATTACCAGTTCCTGATTCTTATGCTACAATTTTAGATAACAAATTACTGAAAGCTCCAAATAAACTACCATAGCATTTGGACAAAGTGGATCTCAGCTATTGTGTGTTCTTAGAAATGTTATGTGAGGGAATTTCCTATGAATATCTCTGCTCTGTAGTGGGGATGGGAATGTAGAGACGATGGCTATAGAAACAGGAAATCTTTGGATCAAAATTAGGCTAAGGGAGGGAGAATAAACCAAAATTGCAATAAAATCTTCTTGCTCATAACAATATTCTATATAACTACAGCTAAGATTTATTGGTAAACACTAGAAACCATACCACTGCTATCTATTTGATTTTACTTGATCTTGCCCTATGATGTAGGTACTAGTATTATCATCACTATATATCTTAAGAAATTAATTTAGACAGATGAAGTTGAATAGCTGAGCCAGGATTCAAGCTCATGGCTGGTGAGTCCAACACTCAGATTGTTCTCAATATACTATTCTATCAGGAAACCACCTGGTAGGATTACTAAGTGTCTCCTAAAATTAGATATCTCTGAGCCATTGAAGAAATAGACTTCCTGTGCTTGATCTCTTCTTTCAGCTCTCACATTTTCATCTCTCTACAGTCAGACCATCTCAATTGGTATAGTCTCAACCTTTCTCATTCTTTCTTTCTTTTTTCACAAAGGATTGTTTTAATCAAATTAGAAATCCACTCCTTACAGGTTTATTATATTTTTCTATATGCAGTATGACTCTTTGGATAATTTATTGCCTACTAGATTTCCATTGGGCACTTTTTAATAAACTCTGGGAATTACCAGGCAAAAGCAAACCACAAGTGGAAAATTCCCCAAAGTCGATAGAGCCTTTAAAAAACAACAAACTATTACCACATTCTTTTGTGTATTTATGTATAATTTTGTGTATTAATTAGGTATATTTCCAAAAATTGGCAGCATGATATAAACATATTTAATGACAGCATCTGCATAGCAATACTTCAGTATAAACACTTTTAGCATTATGTTCAAAGTTATTCTCAGAGGCAGAGGTAGGTTTCCCCAGACATGGGTTTCTAATACATGCTCATGTGGGCAATGGATGTGTATCCCTGTCATTTTACGTTGATGCCTGAAATGTTTCTTCTGACCCTGAGATGGAGATCTAAGAGAACAGTGATTGATTAATTTTACTTGGGAAAAAAATTAAGTCATCTCAAGGAGCACGACATTAATAACCAAAAACTGATTAAAACAGAGAAAACTTTCTTCATTTGTTTAGGAAGTTTCCATTAGAGTTTTCAAGTCCTATCTATCTAACTCAAGTCATTCTGAGCATACATCAAAGGGATTAAGATTCAGGGACACTTAGAAAATTGAAACACTACAAGAGTGAGTTATATTGAGTGGCAGTAAATAAGGCTATCCAAATAGTCCCTAAGATGTTCTCAGCACTGAGATCTAGCGTTTGACAGTCTCTTGAAAACTCAAACCGGAGCAAGTAGAATGTGATTGAAACTTCTTGAGCTTGAGAATGAGACTGAGCTGTGTCAAATTCTAGCACTTCCACTGAGCAAACATTTGACTTTGGCTAATTTCATTAATGCAATGTGTGTGTTTACCTGCTTTGTGTTGACTCTGACTCCTAGCAACCCTGTGAGTGAGTGATGTCCACAAAGTCCTGTCCTCAATAGCCCTGCTCCTCTCCCATAGACACATGCCTGTGGATTCTTTCATAGAGTCAATCCATCTCATTTTTGGTCTTGCTCTTTTCCAGCTGTCTTCTATTTTCCAAGCATTGTTGTCTTTTCCAAAAAACCCTGTCTTCTCATGACGTGCCCAAAGTAGGAAAGTTTCAGTTTTGTCATTTTTGCCTCCAGGGATTTTTCAGTTTGAATTTACTCTAGGATCTACTTGTCCACTTTTCTTGTGGTCCAGAGTATCCACAGAGCTCTCCTCCAATGCCATATTTTAAATGAATCAATTGTTTTTCTATCAGCCTTATTCATTGTCTAAATTTCTCATCTGTTCATAGTAACTGGGAATATGAGTGTGGGGATGGTCTTAGCCTTAGTCTCTAATGACAAGTCTTTGATCTTGGTGATCCTTCCACTGTCGTCCTTCTGAGTCTTGGCTTTTCATTGATTTTTTAGTTTCAGTCTTCATTTGAATTGATGACTGAACCAAGGTAAACAAAATATCAAACAATGTCAATGTCTTCATTGTCTATGTTACAGTTGTGTATTTCTCCGTAGTCATGACTTTTACCTCCTGAATATTCACATGCAGTCCTGTGTTGACACTTTCTTCTTTCACTTTCATCAGAAGTCATTTCAAATCATTGCTACTCTCTGCCAGTAAGATGGTGTCACCTGCATACCTTAAGTTATTGAGATTTTCATTCCTCCTTCCTCTGAGGTTAGCCCAGATTTTGGTATACGTTCTTCATAAAGATTTAAAAAATGGGGAGATAAAATGATCCCCTGCTTGACACCTTTGCCTATAGGAAACCATTCTGTCTCTCCACATTCTGTCCTGACAGTGGCTTTCTGTTCACAACACAGGTTACTCATCAGGACAATCAAGTGCTAAGTAAAACCCATTTCTCTCAGAACAACCCATAGGTTATTATAATGGACACAGTCAAAGATTTTACTAGAGTCTATAAAACAGACTAACTAATCTTCTGAAATTCCTTGGAACACTCTGGTATCCAACAAATGCTTGCAATTAGGTCTCCAGTGCCTCTTCCTTTTCTGCATCCAGCTGGAACATGTGTCATTTCTTGTTCGAGATAAGGTAGACACTTTTGTTGTATCATTTTACCTAAGTGGGAAATAAGACCAATGGTCCTATAGTTAACTGCATCCCTTGGCATCTTCTTTGGAAGATTGGTATATACATTGACCATTTCCAGTGTGTAGAACATTGTTTTGTTTACCATATTTGTTGATAAATTCTTGTTCGCATTTTGACAGATTCAGCCTCTGTGGTTTGAAATGATTTTGTTGGTGTCCCATCTACCTGTGGTGATTCATTTCTACCCAATACTTCCAGTGCAGCTTTCACTTTGCTTCCTAAAATTACAGATCTTTCCTCATAGAGATCTTCATCAAAGGTACTGATCCTCACCGAGCTGGCTCTTTGTCTATAATGTGGAGGCAAGGATACGTACCACATAGGAGCATCGTAAAAGTTAAATGATAGGACTATGAAATTGCTCATCCTCTTTGCTACTAGTACTTCCAGTAGGCTGCAGGTATGATAGCCACTCTTAAAGACATTTGAATTAGCAATTACTTGCTACTATGATCCTTTCTATCATTTCTTTCTTTATTTTTAAATTCTCATTCTCTCCCAGTTTTCCTCACTTTTATTTTTATTACATCAAATGTGGCAAAGTCTCAGTATAACACTTTAGGCTCTTTGAAATAAAAACCTTATATAAATGTAATAAACAAATATGTGGTAGTAATACCAAAGTGTTTTGTTTTTTTGCAGTTTTTATTTTACTGGTGGGGGCTTGCCAGCTACACTTTAAATTGGAAAGCCCACATATATAATTCTAATGTGGGTGTTTCTTTGGGTCTAGTGACTCACAGATTCCATTTTCAATGAAGAAAAATGTACTTGATTACCCAGCAATATCTGAGGTATCTTGGATATCATTATTTGCACACTCTTTGTTCCGAAATATAATTCTATATGAAATGGAGAGTTGGATAAACAAAAACATATGAAATTGGCCTTTTTTCATTCTTATTATCTCTCCTGGCTTTGCCGACTTTTATTTTTATATTAGTTTACATATACTGATGTATAATGCATATACAATAAAGGTATATAATAATACTAAAATGACAGAGGTTTCTAGTCTGGATTTGAATGAGTCATTTCTCCTAATAAAATATCCCAATTTCTATCCCTGACCGATATGCTAAGGTTGTGGGTTTGATTTCCAGTCAGGGCACAAACAAGAATCAACCAATGAATGAATAAATAGGTAGAACAACAAATTGATGTTTCTCTCTCTTCTCTCTCTCTCTCTCTCTCTCTCTCTCTCTCTCTCTCTCTCTCTCCCCCCTCTCTCCTTCCTCTCTCTCCTTAAAATCAATCAAAAAAACCCTCAATTTTCTGATACGGTTATTCATTAAAAGTTAAATAATTGGATTCAGATACACACAGTTCTTCTGTGACATTTGTCACTTTCTTCTGGCACTTTCATAGCCAGAATTACAAAACTGTGATCTAAGGAGAGATGCAGTCCTGTGTTCCTTTCACTCAGCACCTGTGATTAACTCTTCAAAAGAAAAAAAATTTTAAAAGGGTTCATTAATTTTTTTCTTATCTTGCTTTAATTTCTAACTCCTAATCTACTCTTTTAATGGGGGTAGGAGGGTAAGTTGTAATGATTGTTGTAGATATAAAAGCAGACTTAGGGTCATTTATTTTCATGAAGGTGACAGTTTCCCCAGGGACGTAACAATATTGGGATCACAGGGGTAATGCATGCATCAGAAAAATTTGGTTGGGGGAGCAAATTAGTAGAGATTTTCACTGGCAGCAACAGTAGTTCAAGGTGACCAAACACATTCTCTCTTTATTCAAAGTAACTTTGTCAATGGTGGTATAATATTTGTATTTGTTGTCCTTTCTGCATGCTGACCTTCAGATCTTCAGTCGGACTGGCTTGCCTTTGGCAGCATTTTGCTTTTAAAAGGCTCTTTGGAGGCCAGGTTATTGTCCATGGGGATTTCCTTTGGCCTCAAACATTCCATCTCACCCTACCTCCAGTACTTGGTGCTCATTACAGCATGATGGACTCGAGGATGAAATATAGCATCTCGTAAAGGTATTTTAATCCCCTAATAAACCTCCTCAACCCTTGATCTGATTTTATATATATAGTAAAATATGCATTGAGGAAAGTGGCCTACAAATGACCTGATTCTTCCTGAGTGTTGAGACTCATTTAACCTTCATTTGAAGAGAGAGACTGTTTTTTCCAATTAGACACATTCCCATCAAAAAAGTGGGTCAAAGGAGGCTCAGGTAAGATGGATGGTCAGACTACTTGTCTCTAGATCCAGGGTAGTTCCTTGGGGCCTTTCAAAATGTGACACCTCTTTGAAAGAAGAAATCATGTCAAGTTCAAGTGCCCTGGTTTTATTGAGCTCATGGCACCTATAAGTACACTATAAAAGTGTTATGAGCTGATGGGACCAGCTACAAAAGCTATTACCTGGGCCGAGAAGCTGAACCTTCAGGTTATGCTTGGAGGGGCAAAAAGTTTGAAGACCCTTTTCCTGATCGCCCTTCCCAAACCTCCAAGCTTTCATGCAGAACCACAGGAGAGGCTAAACACCTTGTAGAGGAAAGAATTTTCTCGGAGCCTGATGCCATTGCTGGCAGTTTTATGGCTGAGTGATACAGAATCCCGATGTGTGTAAGGGATGAGTCAAGGAATGCCCAAGTACCAAATCCCAATACCTGCATTGACATACCATTCACATAACACTATTAACCTACTGAATGCAGAGTAAGGACAGAGGAGCAGGTGAGCAGAGATTTTCACTGGCAGCAACACTAGTTCAAGGTGACAAAATACATTCTCTCTTTGGTCAAAGTAACTTTGTCAACAGTGGTATAATATTTGTACTTGTCCTTTTTGCATGCTGACCTTCAAATCTTCAGTTGGACTGGCTTGCCGTTGGCAGCATTTTGCTTTTTAAAGGCTCTTTGGAGGCCAGGTCATTGTCCATGGGGATTTCCTTTGGCCCCAAACATTCCATCTCACCCTACCTCCAGTACTTGGTGCTCATTTCAGTACTGTTGTTCAATTTCTTAGGTTACGAGGGAGGTAAAGAGCTATGGTTGTATTTTTTCTTTTCCTTGGGATGTACTTGAAGTACTGACTTCTGAGTGTGTGTGCAAGAAAAGAGAATGGGCCATTGATTACTAAGTAAGCCGAAGGTAGCCGAAGGTATACAAGGTAGCATTCAGAGATGCAGGAGGAGTTTTGAAAGGGAGATAAATCAGAGATCCTAGCAGGCACATTAGACATGGGAGAAGTTCCTGGGGCCACCACAAAGCACCATGATAGAGACATTTTAGTGCATAGAGGAAGGGCGCTCTGTGACTCTGAGCTCAGAGCAGGGCTTTATTCATCCTACACACCATCTCGCCTCCGCATCACTCTAATTTGCTTTGAATTCGGGGGTGGGTTAGTCATCAAGAACTCACTAGTCATCAAGAACTCACAAGGGAATTAGGAGGGGATTTTTTTTTTCTTTTCCAATGTACCAAAAGTATATAAGTTATCTCATGCATGCCTCAAAAAGGAAAAGAAAGCCTTTTATTTTGTATTCCTCTTTTCCCCATTTTAAATATGTAGAAACTAGGAGATTAATTTCCTTGTTTAAGTGTTCACCTTATTAGCAACACAGGTGGGATTTTAATCCAGGTGGAGTAATATCTTACCCTAGCCCCAAGAATGGCAGCAATCACCACTCTTTCTTCCTTGCTAATACCTGAAATATAGACTCCAGAGGATAGGGTCCTTTGAGAAAACCTATCAGGTGAAGCACACTGCCAGTCTTTGTATTTTGCTCATGCCCACTTCTTAACTCCACGGAAGAATCTTGCTATATGTGGCTGGGATGAACACACAGTTAGAAAGGAGAATTAATCTCCAACATGCATGTGAGGGTTTTATTTTTATTCATTTATTTATTTTTACAATAGGATGAGAGCAAGAAAAACAAAAAAGGATATTTGCACTATAGAGTTTTGGAGACAGAGGTCACCCCTAGCACAACGTTCTAACTCAGGGTCATTATATCTTGCTGGAATCAAAGTGTACCAAATGGCAATTTATAAGTGCATCAGTGAACATTTATAATGTATGCCTCTATTTATAGGAAGTTATCACAAGGCTAAAATATCCACTCTGATCTTATAGCTGACATGTTGTAAAATCAAAACACATCAGCTCTTTCCATGAATAATCTCTGTTTAAACAGTAAAGCAAATCACCTTTGATCAGCATGGCTGGCATTAATTGAGACATCACACTTCTGTCAGTGTTTAGCTGTACAAGACAGTTACAGAAGCATCAGGCATGTCTCTTTAAATAAAACAAGGAATTCAGCTAAATCTTGAGTGTTAAATGAAATTAACTGAATCCAAAATAGACTACTGGTCTGTTGATCCCCAGCTCACAAGTTGTTTGAAATATCCTAAACTTGTAATTATCTCTTTAAGGCTAGGATCCCTGTGAACAGAAAACTTGAAAAAATCAGTTGTTTCCCACAACCTAAAATCTATCTAAACTACCTGATGCATAGCTACCCAATAATAGTAATAGCTAACATTTTAGGGCACTTATTGTGCAATAGGTGATCCATTTATTATGTCATTGGCCTTAGGAGGCTTTGGTGAGGACCTACTATGTAACATGCTCTACTGGGAAATAAAAATAAATCACTTGTCTTCAACAGGATTCCGGGATGAGAACAATTTGTTGAGTGCTCCCAAAATGTCTGAGGCTGAATGCCCCAGGCTAAGCCAGAAGAACAAGGCTTAGTCTTTTTCCTGCAGAATCTAGCCATCAGGAATGGACAGGGGATATCAATAAGTAACCCACCACCACTGGAGGGCACTTGATTGAAATAAAAGCCTGTAGAAAGGGCTGTCAGAATGGAGAACAAAGCCGTCAGGGGGCATAGAACCTTGGCAGGGAGATAAGACAAAGTCAAAAAAAGGAAATAGTGCAAAGGGAAGGGGTAATCCAGGGTCCGACTATGGCAGCCCTCATAGTTCCAATGCATGATGAGTTTAATAGGGGTGAGAATACTCCAGGGCTAAATGAAAATGTAACCTGTATAAATAATATGGATGTTTTAACACCTTCCATGCATTAGCCTAAGTATAATGCTTGTCTTGAACAAAATAATTTCATTACAAATTATCTTAAAAAAATTTTTAAATTTATCTCTTTTGTTGAAAGTATTACAGATGTCCCCCTTTTTCCCCATTGACCATTACAAATCATTTCAGATGGAGGTAGTTTATTTGACAATATTTTGCTTTAAAGTGTCCAAATTAGAAATACAGACTGTCTTAAGAGACACTGAACACTTATGAGGAAACTGAAATGAATGTTGACATGTTAAGAATACACTTTGCTGTGATTCTGCCACAAATATTTCAGCTCTGGTGCTCTTTCGAATGAACAATATAACAGAATCAAAGCCAGGAAGAAAAAAAACCCCAAGACTCTGAAATAATTCTTTGTAGAAATAGGAGACAGCAGTGGTAGAGAATAGCAGAGTATTTAATTTCAAAATACATGAGCACTGACTCTGAACCTCCAGCAATAACAAACAAGACCAAAGAGTGACATCACAACCAAGTGAAAAGAGAATGGCAATGCTGATTAATACAACAGGATGCAATGGCCCTTTGATGAATTCTACACTTCACCTGTCACAAGGGATTGGAATTACCTGAGCTCAGGGCTAGGCCTTCTGTCCTCAAATCAAAGCTTCCTGAACAAGGGCCTTAATGGGATTTGATTAAGGATTCTGAAGGCAAATTATGACAAGTTCATTCTGTACAGATAGATGCATGAGAGCAGGAGCAGGATTCACACCTGACTCTGAGGAAATGTGGGAGCTAATGTGGATTCGTATCTTAAATTGTCCTGCAAAAGGCAAGACCATGAAGAGTAGGAAGAAAATCAAGGTGGGTTAAAAGAAACGGGATATAAAAATGGAAGTGAGAATAAATTAATATTCTTCATAGGTAGGGTGGGGAATGCCTATAGAAGGTATGGAATGGCCGCAGTGAGGTGGGTCTGCACCCCTTACTTCAGGCTCCTGAAAGTTTTGGGAGCATAAAAACCGTGGAAGATAAAAATGTTAGAAAACCAATCACCCTGTGCCCAGTCACGTCCCACTTCACTAGAGGAAGAATCCAGCTCTTGTTTATATAAAGAGAATGAATCTTCCTGGCAGAAGAACTTCTTCCCCCTAAGGGAACAGGGCAGGCCATTGACCTTCAGATGAGTTACCTTCAAGGGCTAGGACTAATGAGCAACGTAGAGACTGCTAGGAGCTGAGGAGCTGGTGAAGTAAGAGATAAATCTCCTTCGGAGACATAGGTGTTTGTTTTTCCCCATCATGGATGCTTTTCTAAACAGTTTGTCAACAGCTGGCTTTAGATCCCTATTCAGTCCTTCTCTGATACTCTCCGATAAAATAACCAACTGGACCAACGCATAAGGTGGCCCCCTTGATGCATTCTGTGGTTCACGGCCCACCCTCTTGCCTTTGTGACCAGGCAATACACAGCAGGTGGACAATAAGAGACACAGAAAGAGAAAGAAGAGTAGAAAGGCAGAGAGAAGCAATGGTTTATTAGATTTGGACGATCTTTCATGTTCTCAAAGGGGTTTTACTATTACCCAGAGTTAGAGGAGTATGCACTATACATAAAACTATGATTCTGAGAAATGCAATTTTATATTGTCTCTTCTTCCTTTTAATACCCCATCAATCTTGATAGTCTCAGTGGTAACCTTAAGCCTTTACCAATTATCCAACTCTTGGCCTTAAGAGACATAGTGTTTTTGTTTGTTTTGTTTTTTAATCTATTTTTTTGGAGATCTAGATTGACATGGTAGAAATGGATAAAATTCAATATTATGGTTAAAGAAAATAACCTCATATGCTTCATCAGTTATGTATTTTAAGGTCAAAATCCATACAGTCAGGGAATCATTTCTTTAATTCAAATATCTTATACTCCAAGTCAGCCCTCCTCTGCGTAGATATTTGGAGATTGTTCTTTGGCCTTGCTTATTTGAAATTACCAACCTGAACTGTGAGCACAACCCTTAGCCCCTACTTTGCAGCATCTTGTGCTACAAAGGACTCTTCGGTTACTCAGTTTCTTCTGGTAGCTTCATAACGTCTTCTGGGTACCAGGTCCTGTGCCAGATACATTCTTTTTCACATACCTCACCTTTTCTAATTACATGGCAGAAAGGAGAAGAATTGGATTTCAATGTCAAAGCTAAGACCATCGGAATACAGGCTCAGTCTAGCATCATAGAAAGGGCAGTGGATAGGGGATCAAAGACCTGTTTGGGAGTTTCAACAGGTCACGTAGGTGTATAATCTTGGAGATGGCGTTTAACTGTTCTGAGGCTATGTTTTCTAAAAATTGGATTCCAATCTTTTGTTTGAAGGTTTCAATTGCTTAATGATTCTCTGATATGTTTCTCAAAATACAGATTTCTGGGACCTACTCACAGACATTCTGTCTGCTTGATCTTCGATAGGACCCAGGAGTGTGGGTCCTGTCTCATGGTCTGATGGAAGCAGCTCATTGTTCACAGGGTTGTCCTGAAGCACATTGAAGTCCACGTAGGAGTTTCTCATCTTACAGCACAAGGATTGTTTCTGGTTCTCCTCTGATTTTTTAAAAATCTTTTTGATTAATACACTTCAAGGGCTTTAGTTTTGAAATCTCTGAATGATTTCATGGACCATACACACTCTTATAATTTCCTTCCACATTCTCCCTATCATACACTTTACATCTAACAAAACTTAATATTTCTGCTCCTCTCATTCATGACGCTTCTAATTTTATATTTAAAATAAAGGTTTGTTCATAGCTCTGCAACTACCATTTCTTCAGAAGGATTCTATTAATCACTCAAATTAAAAGAGCTTGGAATATATAAAGGGTAGTGAGGGAGAGGAATTAGAGAAATTTTATAAAGATAAAATTACAGATTTATGCCAAAATATTCAAGAAGGTATAGACTATTTAACGGAGAAACACATTAGTAAAATTGGACATCTACTTTTCATATTACAGTTGGTGTAGAGAAATTTTATAAAAATAAAAGTACAGATTTATGCCAAAATATTTGAGAAGTTATAGACTATTTAATGAAGAAATACATTAGTAAAATTGAATTTCTCTTTTTCATATTACATCTTGGTGATATGTACTAGGTACTTATCCTTCTTTTAAGTGGTAAAAAGAAAGAAGATAAGTTAAAGGGAAAAAATGTGTTCCATAATTTTGTTAGTCAATCTTTTACTTGCATTTTGACACATAATTTTAAGAATCTGTATGCAAACACATTCCAGTGACCTCAAGATCATTTATGGTTTGTCGAAGATGTAAAAATAAAAAAGAAATGTAAGGTTCCCTAGAGGGCTTTCTATTTGAGTTATAATGCATCTTAATGTTCTGTATAATACAAGTATTAATAAGATGAAGATGTTTTTCTTTTATTGACACATGAAACATGCATAGAATCAACACAAATATATTGGGGAAAAACCGACCTGAGCTTTACCATCCTGTAATTGAAAAGATACTTCAAATCTGAAAGACATCTAAACCTTGCTAGGACTTTATTGGGCTTACTAGTTAGATGAACTCAATCCCGTGTACCATAAAATTCTGATATCTTGTGATTTATAAAATGGATTAACTGATCAGGATGATTTATCATCCCCTAACCAGATTCTGGAAATATTTTAAATAGATGCAATTTAAAAAGAGGTTTTATCTTCTAATCTCAGTGTGACAAAGAGTGTTCATAATGTTTTGATGATGAGGTGGAGAAAAATTTTAACTTCAAAAAATGAATTCAGAAAATAGTGTAATTAAGCAAAACATATGGGATGATATAATATTACTGGCAGTCATCCTAGACATCAATTTTGAAGTTAAGTAAAAGGGAAGAAAGTAAAAGAGCTCTGTTATAACATGAACAAAAAAACTTTTAAAGAACTTAGACACAAATGAAATTTACAGCTCTGAGTAATAGAATCCCCTGCAACAATGTCATCATCTCCTTATGACTATTAAACAAAATTTTAATAAAATTTCCTTTATACCCCCCCATCCACCCCCCCCACTTTTTTGGTCAAAGGACAACTGTTGACAAGTTGGAAGGTCAGGAAGTAGTGGGTGGGTAAAATTCCTGTTTCTGACAGGAAAATTTCATTCTTGAGGACAGAGAGCTGGGGATAATTCCTGGCCCTGCACAGAATGAAGCACAATGTGTCTGGCTAGACCAATGTCCAAATTACATCTAATAGCAATTGGCTGGGAATGAGAAGCATGTGGCTTGGATGATGAAAGGATAGCCTGAAATGTCAGACAAGAAAGAATTTTTAACAATTAAAACTAAAAATAAGCCCAGTCGGCTTGGCTCAGTGATTGAGCGTCCACCCATGAACCAGGAGGTCATGGTTTGATTCCCGGTCAGGGCACATGCCTGGGTTGCGGGCTCGATCCCCAGTAGGGGGCGTGCAAGAGGCAGCTGATCAATGATTCTTTCTCATCATTGATGTTTCTATCTCTCTCTCTCCCTCCACCTTCCACTCTCTGCAATCAATAAAGACATATTTTTAAAAAATTAAAAAGTTAAATACCAATGTGGGTAAGATATAAGCATTTCTATATATTTCTGGTGGGAAATTTAATTTTTCTAGAAGACAATTTTTAAATTTGTATCAAGAGATTGCTTATGACACTAATTTTTCTTTTGGGAAATATAATGATGCAATAATTAAGATGTGTGTAAAGATATAATTGTAAGAATGATTATCAAAAGGCTGCTTATAATATGGTAAAATAGAAATAGCTTGAATTTCCAAAAATATTATATTTTTGAGTAATTGTGGTGCTTTAATGCAATTATAGACCATGCAGTGATTATAATGATGCTGTAGAAGCTTATTTTTTTTTCCTTCAAAAGACTTTTATTACATCTTGATAAATGGAGATAGAAAGATGGTTTAGCATATAAAGCATATAGTACAATTTTGTATAAGTAAAACGAATACTATGCATGAGAAAGTATTCAGAAGAATGTAATCCAACCTATAAATTCCCATTTTTATTATATTTATAGTACATAACATTAGCTAAAATAATGTTAGTTATTGATTTGTATATTATATATTCCATCAATCAGAATATAAGCCCCATGAGTTCAGGGACTACACTTGCTTGGGTCACCATTGTGCTCCAGTGCCTGGTATGGTAAATACTAAGGGTTCAATAAAACTCTGTTGTTGTTGTTTTAGGCAAATGCTCACTAGACCTCTGTTGAACAAGTGAATGAACATAACAATATCATATCTAATAATGGAAATTTGTAGCTGGAATTGTGGTTATTTCTATTTTCTTATTTCTGATAGCCTCAATCCTCTGACTTATTTCCTATAATGTATATTACATGCCATGGAGAGAAAAGAAGCACTGTCAAGCCAAGGACCAGCTACGGATGGCTTAACCAAGCTTAAACATGCAGGTCAATACTCGGATGAAGAGAGATGAGATGCAGCCCAACACTTGGCCCCAGACACCACACTATTAAAATCAAATTTAGTACATAAATAGTATTATAAAAATAAGAGGGGGGGGTGTAAAAATGGTTCACTAATCGGTCATCTCAACAAATCCACAACAATGTCATCACCACCTTTGTCATCAATGGTTGTAAATATTTCATTGATGTATAAAATATCAATTCCTAAGCAAATTCAAAGCTTAGCACACATCAAAGTTGCTTCTGAACATTTATTTTTACAGATAAACCTCCAATGAATATACTGGTTGAAAAATGTATTTTGCTTATTGAAATTATGTCTTAATGGACAGCCTAAGGAATGAGATATCTGAATTAGAACCCGGCACTAGATTAGAGGGTATTCAGAGTAGCCGGGAAGGGCGGGGGGGTTAACAGAAACAACCAACAGTTTACTTTAGAAGTTACAATGACCACATCATATGCTAATGGCTATCTCTGTCAGTCAGTTTTTCACTAGTAAAGAAACTGAAATTAAACCATCAGAAACCTTCATTTATGAGGCTAGAAGAAAACACCCAGAAGGGGCATCTCGTCGCTTCACATGCACAGCACACTGACCTATGGAAGCCGTTTCGGACTTTCAAAAAACCATGGCTACAAAGGATGAAGGTAAGACCAGTGCTGGGAATCCCCAGAAAACTACTTGAAGTCCATTCCAAGGAAATTTTAATAGTTGGAGATAATCTACAGATGCACTATATCTAATTTTCCCACGTCTTTAGAGAGAACAGGAAAAGCACTGGCGTATCTTCCTCAGCAGGGTGAGAGGAAGCACCACGAGGGGAAAATGTGATTTCCTGATTCCCTCGCAATTTCCTCGGACATAGAAGAGCACCGGAGACATAAACCCAGACCACGTGCCCCAGGTGTGAACAGAGGTTCCCCAGCACAGGGCTGCTGCTGAAAGGTAGGTTACAACGTTGTCTACTGCTGAGACTCAAGTGAGAATTGACGCTTCATTTTCTATAAATATTTCACAAATTGTCTAAATACTCGTTTCCTTCCACCTTTGTGCTCCCAGAATTATCTTACAGTTGTATTTAAAGTATGTGTGTGTGTGTAGCTACTCAGAGCAGTTTTGAGATTTATACTATAGTTTATCTGACTGCCATTTCACAGGTAAAATCCTTCAAGATGCCCCCATTACTCCCGGGGTAAATACTCATTTGGGACATGTTCCCTGCCTTCCTCTGCAGTTCCATCTGTGCTAGTCTTCCCATTCCCGACACGGAAGAACCAGCAGGCATTCTGAATCCTCAGGTCTTGTTAACATGTTTCATGCTTTCTTGACATTGCACTTTTACTGGTGTAGCTTTAACTGCAGAGTAATCATAGCTTTTCCGGTTTCTCTGGCTGACTCCCAGGTCTTGGTTTGGGTTCACTTTCTTCTAAAATCTTCACTGATATCAAAATCTGGATTAGGAGCTCTGATAGCAGTCTACACATCTTCCCTACACTATAGTGGCTCAGATTTCTTTATTTCCTTTTTTCCCTAACCAAACTAAATTCCAGGAGGATAAGCATGATATCTATTTCTTTATTGAATAAATATGACCTGTAACATTGTGTAAGCTTAAGGTGTACAGCACATTGCATTGATGCATTTATATATTTATATGATTGCCAACGCAGTGACATTTATTACACTACATAATTACAGTACAATGTTATTGTCTTTATTTATTATACTGCGTATTATCTCTATGGCTTATTTACTACTCGTTACAAATTTGTACCCTTAAATACCATCAATCTTATCCCTGTCCCCCATCTCCTGGTAGCCACCATTTTACTGTTTTTTATAGGTGTATCTTTTTTATATTCTGCATAAAAGTGGCATTACTTAGTCCCTGCCTTTCTCTATCTGACTCACATTGCTTAGCATAACGTGCTCAAGGTCCATCAGGGTGTCAGGAATGGGAGGATTCCTTCTAACTTGTATGTCTCCATGATTAGCACGGAGTGCCTGCACATAGCAAGTGCTCAATAAATACCGGTTAAATGAACGACTGATCATTGCTTATTTGCCAGGTAAGAATCAACGCGCTCCCAGAAGTCTGAGTCTGTATTTTCTCTTTCAGGCTCATACTCTAGCACAGGAAACAATCCACAGGGTGAGAAGGATTAGATTTATTTACTTTTCAAAAATTGTTTTTCCTGAAGCATTTCTTATTCCCTGGCTTCAATATGCAGTCAATCTCTCTTCCCTCTGCCCCCACCGCTCACGCTCTCTCATACACACACACAGAGTGAGCTCTTATCTCACCACGAACATCTGGGTTTGCTTGGAGAACACAGTACAGACAGAGCGTTTACCTGAAATGTTACACTGACAAAGCAGTCTGTCACCCCGTCTCCTCCGCATTCGCTAGTAGGCATGCAGGATGGGGTCCACGGAGCCATGTGGTTTATTTGGGCTGTCGCTTACCCTCTGAGTACCTTTGGTAATTGGCTGTGTTGACAGAAGCAGCCAGTGTTTCGTATTAGAGGTTCCAGTGGGTGCATCGTGGGCTGATTGCCTTCTCTGTCAATTCATTCTGGGTGCCCAGTAATGAAATCAAAACGAAACCATCAGAAATCGGTAGCTTGTCAAACCCGAAGCAAGACAGAATGCCATTTCCCCTCTCTGGGGAATATGCCGCACGGTGTGTTTTATTTTCTATAGCCGGATGCACACGCACATTTTCTGGCAGGAGGGGAAAACATAATGTAACGGGTAAGGTGTGAAATATTCTGTAGTCTATGAGGCCTGCACATGTAAAGTCACAATCTGGTGATTCATAAGGAACTACAGTCATTACAGCCAGTGTGTGTGTGTGTGGCGGGGGGGGGGGGGGGGGGGTGTTTCTTGTTGGATTTGGTATCTGCATCGGTCTATATGTTATACACACACACACACACACACACACACACACACATATATATATATATATATAAAATCACATTTTTTAAAAAATAAATAGTTATACCTCTATGGCCTTCCAAGAGAAGGTCTGAAGAAAAAAACATGGAAATATGAGAAAAGAGGTTGGGTGTGAAGGAAATTCAGTTAACTCAACAATGGATGATGGAGTTTCAGTGCCCACAGAACTTAAAGTCATTTGATGAAACTGCAGATAGCCATTTGAGGAAAAAATACTGAATAGTAATAGGGTTTGGTGTGCTCTTTTCATATTTTTACTGAAGCGGCTAACTCCCAGGACCCCCCTGGGAAACTGGGTTTCACTGTGTTTATTATACTAAGCCTCTTTTGTCTTTATTTGCCCATGTAATAAAATTTAGTATTACAGAATGCCTTATCTTTGAAAAATATTTATTCTAGATGTTTTAATAACAAGTTCATATTTTTGTAGAGTATTTGGTATTTGTTGTTTTAAAAATGATTTATTTGATCCTCATAACTACCCCCAAAATTCAGCCAGGTATTTTAGAGGAGGAAACAGAGACCTCAGACTATGGAGTTTACTAATAAAATTAAAAAAAATTGAACTAGACTATCTCCTGACCCAGTTCAATATTCTAGGTATTAATTTTCCCAGAAGAAACATATAGCATCTAGAAATGTTTTATGGGTTCACTTGGACAGTTGTCAAGTTAGGAGCGGAAAACCTTCTTTATCAAAATAGATAACAAAATTGTGTTCATTTGCATGTATACTCCACAAAGCAATAATCAACCCAAGATCATTCCAGATGCGTCAGAAAGCTGATGTACACACAAAGGGGAAAGAAAAGTACTAACATGTTTTGGAGGAACTATCACGGCCTAAGTTCAATATAAGCCATGTCAAAGAAGTAAGAAACTTGTCATAATAGCTGGCGGAAGGCAGATCTGTAATAACAAGGCCAGTTCCACCATGGCACATTGCCTGCAGTCTACTTACAATAGCTCTGGCAGGAAGTATTTATGCAACTTCTTGCCTGTTACAGGTTATTCATCTATTATTCATTTGGACACAATATGACCGTAGTCCAGGCTGATTTTTGTAATGAAGTTGAACTTGGGTGTGAGTTAGTTTGTATGGTCTTCTCACCATATGATTTGACCGATAGGCCTACATTTTCTGAGTGGTGTTCTCCTATAAAATGATTAGTTTACATGGTTTATTCTAGCTCTACATCCACATCATAGGATTTTATATAGCTCTTTGACCTGTGGTACACGGTGTAAGTTGAGTACTGATACCACATGTGTATCCACAGGAGCTGATATCATGACTAGGAAGGGATTAAAATGCTCACTTTAGACAAACCAAGTTATCTAGCTAAATATTCATAGTGGAAGTTACTAAACAGGTCACAAATATCACCTAGAAAACAATTATCTCTGATATACTTCCCAGGTTGTGATGAACAGTAAGGAGCATCCTTCAAAACTGTCATTTATGTGTTTTTTTAAAAATAGAAGTAAAAAAGGATCATATTATTTATATGCTGACTAGTGCTGACACACTAATTTCTATAAACAAAGGACAGTGTGGCATATCACAATTGGACAATCAATGACAAATTGTGGAATCACAGGTCAATAGAAAAGAAAAACCAAACTGAATGAAGACGCTAGCTGCTCAGATTGTTCCCTTTCCTGCTCTCTTTGAAAGAAAGCTGACCTGACAGTCCAAGTTTCAAAAATGGTCTTTTGTTCATACTACGAGAAACAAAATACTAATCAATTTGTCTCATATATCGTAGAGAGGAAAGGGACATTGGGATTAACGAAGGCCAGTCTCTAGGGAAGCAGAAAATGAAGTCCCAGGAAGTGAAGCGATGCTCAGAATTACATAGAATTGCTTCCCAGGAAGAAAGGTCCGTCACACTTCCTATCTCCAGAACTCAAGTCTGGTGAATTTTTTCCAGTGCACTGTGCACATAAGTCTCTTATCCGATTCTTGCAATAATGGTCCTCGAGATTTTCGTGGCTCCTTCCCACACTGTGTGGGTGTGACCACATGCCCTGCGTTGGTGGTTCCATGAGAATAATGCATACAGGACACGGAGACTTCCAAAGTGCTTGTGCATAAGGGCATTTTCATTCTTGTGCACTTGGTATCTCCTGGCCTTGTGTGAATAAGCCCATGGTAATCTGCTGGCTGATGAAAAAATGAGGCCAAGATGCACTTGTTAGAGTCTCCCCTTGAATCCTAGCCGACCCACAGATGGCATAAAATGCCCGAGTCCAGCTGAGATATGCACAGTAAGGCTTAGCTGAGCCCTGCCCAAGTAACCCATGCAATCGTGAGTTAATGAAAATGTTGTTATTTTAAGCCGGTAGATTTTGTGGTGTAAAACCTATGGATATAACCAGTGAATGGCACCATCTGGTCAGCTGCCAAGCCAGACATCTTACCACCTCATTCCCCTCACTATCACCCATGCCATGCACCCAGTCCTGTAATTCTACCTCCTGTATGACTCATTCTGACCCATAAATGTACTGACCCTTCCCTCACAATTTTTCTGCTTCTATCCTAGCCCATGACACTCATCCCTTGCCTTAATTTTTGGTCACACCACCTCCCACCTGGTAGTCCTGTCTCCACCCCTTTTAGGGTCCCTTTCAGCTTCTACTCCAGGTATTTTCAACCTTTTCCATCTCATGGCACATTAACTAATCACTAAAACTCTGTGGCACACCAAAAAATACATTTTTTGTCCATTTGACAAAAAAAAAAAGGTATAATTTTGATTCTTTCACACCTGATAGCTATTGTTGTGTTGGCTGTTGTCATTTTTTTTTTTTAATTTGACAGTCTAAGGGAAAAGAGGTCAGTGCCCTTGACTAAATAGTCAGGTATTGCATGCTTTAAAAATTCTTGAGGCACACAAATTGAAAATCACTGTTCTACTCTATAGCCAAAGGTATGTTTTTTACAATTCCTGTATGACAATAATACCTTCTTGTCCAAAATTTTTATGGACTTCCATTCATTATTTTTAAACTATAATTCAGGCCTGGTCAGTGTTGCTCAGTGATTGAGCGGCAACCCAGGAACCAGGAGGTCACGGTTCAGTTCCTGGTCAGGGCACATGCCCGGTTTGTGGGCTCCATCCCCAGGAGGAGGTAGCAGATCAATGATTCTTTCTCATCATTGATGTTTCTATCTCTCTGTCCCTCTCCTCCCCTGCCCTCTGAAGTTAATAAAAACATATTTAAAAATACAATTCAGACTTTATATCATGGGGAGGCAAATATGCTTCTGTTTTTCCTTTTCGTACAGAATCTGCCTTCCAAAATTTAAATTTGCTGGCATTTGGGCCTCCCAACTGGAGATAACATTCTCCGAGGTGCTCGCTTGGCCAAGTTCTCAACAATGGAACGCGTACAGTTTTGTGCCAGTTCCTCAAAAGGAACTCGTGCGTTGTCTCCTTACTCACTTCTTCCTGCAGGGATGCTAGGTTTGTGGTGCAGGTGAGCTCACTTGGACTATATGGTCACGTAGACAATACCTAAGGAGTGAGGGAGCCGTGAAAAAGAAGGAACTCAGGTCTGCAGATGGCCTGGTAGAACAGAGCTGCCTGCCCGCACTAGAGCCCTCACCCTCCTTTGCATGAGAGAGAAATGTGCTTCCTTCTTACTTGAGGTTCTCTGTGTGAGGTCTCTTTTTAGGGTTTCTTAGTGCAGAGCCTAATTAATATACGTGACTTCCATGGATTGCTGGAGCATGGTTCTGTCACCGTCCTCGCCCCCCTATTTCGAACCTCCTCCTCAACCTCCGCAGCTGTAATGACCTGCCATCCATTTCCTAGAACACCCACCAGCTTTTTACCTGAACCTTTCCTCCTGGTCAGTGACTTTTCATTTTCTGCTCCCTCTTCCTCCCACTGAAAGCTGCCCAGTCTTAGGTCTACGCTAATACTGCAGTTTTTCTATGAAGCCGCCTCTTCTTTCCCCCAAGGCCGGGCTGCTTTTCTTCTCCTGTGTGACTCTTAGAGTCTGACTCACTGGATTACAGCACAAAGCACGTTTTTTGGCATTAGCTTGTCTCTGACCAAATGATACATCCTGCAAATGCAAAAACAATGTCTCTTTCCTTCACCATCATATCTCCAAATGACAGTGTAATGCCTGGTGTGTGTTGGGTGGTATCTATATGAACTAAATAAACTAATGAAAAGTATGGAAGAAAGACTGGAACAAAATATAGTTAAAAATTACTAGGAGCCCTTTCTGGGTAGTGGCTATAAGAGATATTTTTACTTTTTGTTTCAATATTTTTCAAAGACTCTAGAGAATGCATGTGTTATATTTATAATCACAAAGCACAATATAAAAGCGTATTTTTTGCTAAAACATTATGCGTTGGAAACAAATGCTTACTTCTAATTTTGATTTATATACAACCAGGAATATCAACATTAACTAGATAAAACATATTTCTGCCTACTATTTGGGACGACTATTGTATGTCCAGGCTAGCAACAAGGAGATACAAAACTGTAATTGACCCGTCTGAAGTTCAGTCCCCAGACGGAAGGAAATCAATATGAGCTGGTCCTCTCTCCCTCTAAGACAAATTTGTGTGTAACATAGATACACTGAGAATGATGGATGTGGGATCCATAGATTCCCTTGGTGCTTATTTGCAAAGGTTTATTTGTCCTGCCTTCCAGCTAAGTTTTCATAAAAGCTTTAAGGATTAGGGTTGTTTTGCAACTGAAACTTGACTCCCTGGAGACACTTTGAGAGAATCTTATGGTCTGATCTCAAAGGGCATTTGCATGGGATTGGATTTTTTTAATTTAAAAAGTATGAACTACCCCCTATTTCTTTCCGCCTCTAAAACAAAGTCATAAATGTGCAGTTGATGCGGATTTGAGAAAGTGGAGCATCTATTGAAAACACTTGCTCCTCCCACGTGGGGCCAAATCCTTCGCTCAGACACTTTGCTTTTTTGGTCAGCATCTGGACAACTCTCTTTTTTCTCTCCCTTTTGCCCTTGAAATAGGAAGAATTGATTGATTTGGGTATCTTAGTGATAAACTCATTGTTCCGGAAGGTAATGTTTCACTGCATGGAATCAAAGGAAATCTCCCTGAAAATCATCAGTTTAATGAGGACCGGTCATTCATTCTGATGAGTTTTCCTCATTTTCTCTTGTAATGAAGACAAATGTCGCAGACACATTATACAAAGAGAAAGGATGAGGTAAGGCGAAGGCAGAAATTAATTTAATCTTCTGCTCTAGCTTCAACTACCTACATCATTCAAACCAAAAACAGCAACACAAAATTAATAGCTTGACATACTTTTGTATCTGAAATAGGGTCCTGCAACTTAAACCAATTCAAGAGGCAAATTCGATCAGTGATTGAGAGCAATTTAGTGACCAAAGAAGTGTAAACTCTGTTTAATTGTGTCACTCATTCTGTCATAACTCAGCTGAAGAACATAAGAAAAATTGGCAAAGAGGATGAATACATTGGGCATGTACACCTAAAATATTAATTATCAGCTTATTTCCGATCACTGGTTATATGTTCAGATAAACTGCAGATCATGGGCTAAGAGTACATGGATAGATAAAAGGAAGAGTTATACCAATCTGCTTCCCATAACCTCATTTCCTGTATTAAAAACTTGCCATATTCTATTACCAAAATGAAAAGAAATGCAATCAATCTTATATTGATTCTTACTAAAAGCCTTTGATAAATTGATGATTTTTAATATAATAAATTATTTCTATGATAGAAGTCAGAACCTGAGCTCTGAGATCTCTTGTTCAATTTTCTCCCAAAACACCTCATGTAAAATTGAGTTAAGATAAAACAAAACAAACGCATGTATTTGCGGTTTGGAAAGGAGTCATTACACATTTAATTAAATTATACATTTAGTGTTTAATTTTCCTTGACAAACTATTTCTAGAAAGTTCCCTGTTTAAACACCTCTGGTATTAGGAAATTTACTATTTTTAGAAGCATTCCATTTTATTGGTGGCTAATTTTATTATTCTTTTTATCAAGCTGGAAAGTTGTTGGCATTTTATTTCACTTGAAACTTCTAGGGTGGGGAGGTCTCTATAATTAAACTGTTAATACTACAGTTTGTACATGAGGATACAGATTAAATCATTTTACCAAGGGCTAATGTTAATAAATTCAGAGTAAGGCCTAGAACAGTAGTTGGCAAACTACAATATGGTCCATGAGCAACCTTATGACAAAGAAGAGCATTCACATTTTTAGAAACAAATAAAAAAATAATATCTTAAGACACATGAAAATTCATGGCATTTAAATTTATATCCATAAATCAGGTTGCATTGGGCCACAGTCATATTCATTTCTTTACATATCGCCCATGGCTACTATCACACAACTATGATAGAGTTGAGCAATTTAAAATATTTAATATTAGCTCTTTACAGAAAAACTTGCTGAACCCTAGAAGAATGTCATCCAATAGAAACAAAATGTAAGGCACATATGTATTTTAAAAATTTTAGTAGCCACATTAGAAAACTATAGAAAGAAACAGGTAAAATTAATTAAATTAAATTATTATTATTATTATTAAAATTTATCTTTATTTTTGAAGTATTATGAATGTCCCTCTTTTTCCCCCACTGATCCCCTCTACCCTGTACCCCTCCCCTCGGGCCTTATCCACATTATTGTCTGTGTCCATGGGTTATGCATATACGTATATAAATTCTTATGTTAATCTCTCCTCACCCACCCACTCACCCCTGCCTTCCCTCTGAGATCCCTCAGTCTGTTCCATGCTTCTATGTCTCTGGATCTATTTTGTTCATCAGTTTATTTTGTTCATTAGATTCATTTAGATTATATATTTTATTTAGGTCAAAGTGCCTGAAATATTCTCTCAACAGGTAATCAATACAAAAATTATAGGTGAATATTTTATTGTTTTGTTCATACTAAATCTTCAAAATATAGTGTGTGTCTTACATTTGCAGTAGTCTTCATTCAGACGACCCGTATTTCAAGTACCTACTAACCACCTGCGGCCAGCCACGCCAGCATTGGGCACTGTGGGTCTAGAGGACAGGCTGCCACTTGTCCACGCACATCTTCAGCCACCAAGCAGCGTGTTTACGTTTGAATGAGTTCGTGCTCTCTGCCCTGAGCCTTCCATTCCCCTTTCCTGCTGGATGAAGGCCTGGGTCAAGCAAAGGTGGCTGACTCGTGTTGCGGGCCTTGGCCATCAGGGTGTAGACATGAGGCACTTCTCAGTGTGATTGTTGTTCATGGTATTGGCAGCAAAATCCTGAAAGTGCACTTGTTTATTTCTCCCCAAGTTCAGGTTCTAAATTCTGAACTGAATCCAGTCATCTCGGTGGTGCCTCTCCATTGCAGAGGAGAAATGTCACCTCTTTTGCTCTAGAGATAATTTCGCTGTTAATGTAATCTAGGTCCAATTAGCTTTCTTGGCAGCGACATCTCACCATTGACTCTTATTATTCCCACGGGAACATATCACCTCTATATCTTGTTTTAAAGTGTTGCAATTAAAGCCACATAAACCTGTCGTACACTTAAGTACGGCTACAAAAAACAATGTGCCTATTTCCATTTTGAAAAGGAAAAAAGAAGAAAATCACTCATAATATTGACTTAAATTTATGTTATTCTGCCTTACATTTTTTTCCCCTGAATTTTTATTATTAAACACCATGATCATAACGGGTAATAAAAAGTGTAGCCAAAACTGTTACTAGAGGTACTCAGAAAAAGTGACTCAGGCCTTCTTAGTTCAAGCACTTCTTTCTGTAAACTTGTTTTTACAGAGCTGTGATTTTATAGTATATTAAACTTGCCCAATAATATTTCAATGTAGTAACTGTGTTCCCAGATTTGAAGATGGGATGAACCACATCAGAACATATGTCATTCGAAAGCTCCATTTGGTTGTTTCCGATAACACCACTTTTCCATGTGTTACAGCATCTAAGGATGTTAAAGACCCACTGTTCTAGAATATATTTCATTCTTTTTCAATATTATATTATTTCTCATTCCTGTTTTCACAATCATAACCAGAGTTCCTAAAGGAGTTGTGGAATATACATCCTGAATATAAAAAGGTTACAAACCAGTTCCTAGTTTAGCCATCTCAAACTATAAGATGAAGCAAACGTTAACTGCTGTAGGGTCTAAGAAGTAATAGTTTGATTATTACAATTATGGTTCTAAAAAATAGTTATATGTTACTTCACAAAAGACATTGAGTACTTTCATATTTCTCCAGTGAGGCACAGACTGTCAGGAAATTAGTAACAATAAAAACAGAAAGTAATAATATAAGAACCGTAGCTAATACTTTTATGGGCTTATTATATGATACACTGTACAAATATTTAATATATAACCTCTAATACTCACAACCCTTTGAGATTACTCCCCATATTGTTCCCATTTTATAGGTGAGGAAATAGACCTACTGAAGTAGAGTGACTTTCCCAAGATTAAAATATATAAGAACATTGATTTTCTCAAATAAAATGCTGTGTTTTGGTAATCCATTGAGGAACCAATGATAAAAATGTGTAGTTTTGCTATGATGATCTATCCAGTTTTAAAGCATATTTTTGTAAAAATTCTAGCTTTCTTTCTAAACCTCTAACAGAAACAACTTTTACATATGCTGCCTATTTTCCAAAATAAGTCATCATTTCCTCATGAGAAAAAAAAATATATCTGCAAAGCCAGAATATAAATGATAGCAATGGCACATAATAAACTTCATTATAAATCGTGCCTTTTCTCTAAGGAATAGAAATTACAGAAGGATGTCACACTCAGACTTGTATAATTTATAAATAATAAATAAATTATATTATTGATTACAGAACTATCATCTCCCCTGTTGAATTTGCTTTTATTCCTAGTTTTCTACTTTTTTGTGAATGCATTGGCCCCCTCCCATTGACATGGGCTCAGAATCTCACAATCTTTCACTTCCTTTCTCCCACATGGAATGACTTATCAAATATTTTCATAATCAACAAGTGCATTCCCTCTTTCCTATTTTTACCTCCACCAGCATAGTACAGGCCCTTGTTTTATCTTTCCTGTTACAATTGCCTCCATGATGAGGTCCTTGGCTTGGGCCTCTTCTTTCAGATTCCCCTTGGATATTTCTGAAAAATTACTTTTTCTGAAGCACAGTTTTGCATAGTAGTTAAAAGTACTTATCCTGGAGTCAAGTCACCAGGGCTGAAGTTCTGCTCCAACATCAACTCACTCCGATTCTGGGCCAGTCCCTGAGACACTAGGCCTCAGTTTCCTCCCTCTAACATGGGGACAGGAGTGTGGCCTATGTCATTAGGTTGCCCTGAAGACCATATAGAACACATTCTGCACAGCACTTAAACTAGTGCCCAGAATGGAACTTATTAGCTACGATTACTATATTTAAGAAAAAAGACTGTAAGTTTCTAAACATGGCCTTTAAGCCCACCCCCCTCTCTCCCTTCCATTCTCTCTCTATAAAAGTAATGAAAAAAATACCCTCTGGTGAGGATTCAAAAAAAAAAAAGAAAGTTCTCCAAAGACAAAATGAGAACAAATAATGGTCAAAGTGTCTGTGGTTCCTTGAAGACGCTCCACTCTTTGTATTTCCCATCACTGCAGTGCAGTTTGAAGGAATGTACAATAGTTCCCAGTCTCTGTGTTTGCATCTTCAAATTAGGTGATAATCTCATCTTTCAAGCTTGAATTCACTTTAATTTCAATTTTATTTTAATCATTGTGTAGATAGTTCCCTGCATTTAGAAGTATAAACAATATAAATCTGTTAATTCTGTAAATTTTATAATTATAATGTAACTCTATCCTATCCTTGAAACATTTAAAAGAAACACTTTATGTGCAAAAACATAATAATGAAAGTGTATTTGTGCTGAAACATATTCTTCATTTAAACTTTATGAAAATTCTAGACTTAGATGACAAGATGTTTTTTTGTTTTTTTTTAAATCACGTAAAAGAATTGAAGCATGGCACTGGGGACCAGAGGATTGCTATTTACATGAGTAACTTTTGCCAAAAAGGTCAGAATGTGATAATACAGACTTTGTGGAACATTATAGTTGGCAAAAAAAACAACTATCAGCAGTTTTGTTTATTTGAATAGTGTGTCCAAATCCACTTTCATTAGCTAAAGTGCTGCAGGACCCAGCAGTTCAGGGAGAGAATCTATTTCCAGCAGCTTATAGAGATAATGATAAGCCATCTTAAAGTCTGGGTTTTTTTGAAATGACTGAAATACATTATAGGGCAGCAGTAACTGCAATGGTTGGTTTACCAACCGGTGAGGTGGAATTAAAAATGTATTAAAATGTATACAAAAGAAGGCGAAAAGCAGTGAGTCGCTATTTGCTTTTACATAGTTAAATGAACTGCTATTTCACTTTGTGCAGCTGGTAAAATAAAACCTGTAAAAATAGAAGAAACATTCCCTTTTGGATCTTGAGCAAGGTGAAAATCTATCATTAACGAAATAGGCAACTTCTCTCTTTATGCATGGAGTGCACGCACAGGCACACAGGGAAAAGAAGGGATCTTCTCCTGCAATGGATAGCAAGAGCATGGATTCTTTTTATGACTAACGTTTGATTGAGCAGAGCACACAAAATTAGAAAGTGAAACATAACCTCAAGGAGGAGAGGAATACACAGCTATGGATTATATATATATGAGTTATAATTATATACATTAATATTAATTACTGTTATTAATCTCAAGTCACTCTTTGAAACTCAGTCATGAAGATTTCTGACTCCTGGTCATCCCCTCAATGTCTTAACATCTCTCTATCTCTTCATATACTTGAAAATATTTACTGAATGAGAAATAGAAAATCACTGCCCTCATGTAGTTTGTGGCTTGGCATGTGTTAAACAATCCCATGAATATAATATTACAGATGTTATAAGGAACTCAGTGTAAAAGCACAGGAGGCTGGCAGCAGGGCCAGCTTTGCAGGCATGGGATCTGAGCAGTCTCCTGAGAGCTCATGCTCAGAAAGGCCTCCGACTGGGTTTAATGCTCTCCCATTACTGCCTCAAAATTCTTGATAACTTTATGTTTGAAATTGTGTGTTATAACTAACTGCAATGTAATGGATCATACGCACAAGCAGAGGAGATAGCGCAATATGAGCGTCCACAATTCCTTGCTGCCCCATTCCTATGTAGCACAGAATTCTGGAGGGCTTGTTACATGTGGGAGTTCAGTGACACTTAAGGGAGTGTAAGTATGTTACACTGAAGACTGATTAAGCAGGCATACTGATAGCCCCCGGAGGCAACCCTTCCGTTCTACGCAGAACTTACTTTGAATGCAATGATATGAGACGAATGATATCGAAACAAGCGGGAATGACCAAGAAAGCCTACGTATCCTTCCTTACTCAGGTTGCTTGTCTGAGTCACCCAAGCAGCCATGGGAAATGCAATGACACTGAAGCTGAAATGAAGATTGGGTAACTCAAAGTCCCTTTCCCTTTCAGTCCTGCTTTACCCATCACTAAGCTGAAAGTACAGAATGTTGGGTGAATGCGCACATGTCAAGAAGTGAAATAAAAACATCTAAATTCCTCTTTTAGTAACATTTCCACTGTCCTGGCAAAAAGGAAATATACATGCATGTATGAGCAACAAACAAAAATTGCATAATTTCTATTTTTGTCTACATGGGCAACTCATGTTTGCAATTAAAACTGGCATTGTGTGCTATAAAGATAACTATCAAAATATAAATAATTATCATGCTATAATTTATACAATTACTGCTATTAAAATTCAATTTTTTCTTTACTTAGAACAATACTAAATAATAAATTAAAAACACCCTGGCAAGTCAAGAGAGGCAGAAAAAAGTAGGTAAAACATTTATAATCTAGTACCTTTTAACAATGTTTTTGTTTTGCTTTTTGAACAAGGGGTTCCACATTTTCATTTTGTGCTGGACTCTGCAAATCATGCAAATGGACCTGTTGTAAAAGTGTATGATGAAAATTTAACTTAGCCTGGGAAGCTTGGAATGGACTTCTTGCCAAGTGATAATTAAAGTGACAGAAGAGATGAGTAGGAGTGAGGCAGAGAGAAAAGGCCGTAGGAAGCCTAGGTGGGGGTTGGGTGAACCGGATATTCTGTCCAGAGTGTCAGATGAAAAGACACCAAAGAAAGGAGAGAGGGGTGCTTGTGGAACAGAAGTAAGGTGTGCTTGGAACTTAGTATGCAGGGAAGACATTGCACGGGGCAGAGCTTACATTTGCACCATGATGCATCTCTTAGAAGAAAAAAATGAAAGGGCAGAAATGAGGGCAACTGAAATGCTCATGATTGATTATAACAAAAGCCACCCTATGTCAAGTTATTATTCTGTGTCTGCTACTCTGCCAAGTGACTTACTGACAATACTTTTGTGGCCCTCCAACAACAAAGCAAAGTGGGATGAGCTGACTTTGTTATTCAGAGACGGAAATAGGAGGCTCAGATTAAGAAGTTTGTCCCGGGTCATAAATCCAGTGACTGACAGAGTCATAGATGAAACACTATTTCTGAGTTTAAACTAGAATGCAAGCCCCAGGAGGGAAGGGACATGGCCTGTCTCTGTGCACCTATGTTCCTGCCACATAGACCAATGCCTATAACATTTGTTAAATGAATGAATGATCCTATCACTTGAGGGAGTCTCATTGGGCAAATTCCTGTCTCTTCATGTCTTCAAATGGATTTTGGAGTATCTAGATGGAATTTTTGTATACTTTGAGAGCCAGTAATCTTTATTTTCAAATGAACTATAAAAATTTAAAAAGGAAAGCAGCATGGTTTAATTGAAAGAGAGAAGACAGGAAAGCAGGGTATAGTCTTGCCTTTATTAGCTGTACTACCTTGGGCAGGCCACGTCCCTTCAGTCCTCAGCTTGCTTAATGCAATAGAACAGGGAATGTGTGAGGTTCTTTCCAATGGAATAGAACAGGGAATGTGTGAGGTTCTCACATATTACGGTGTTATTATTCTGTAAATTACTTGGCAATAATAGAACTCAATGCAAAAATTTCTCTTTTACGAGAAAAGAAACAGAAAGTATGATACATACAATTCCTTCCTTCCTTCCTTCCTTCCTTCCTTCCTTCCTTCCTTCCTTCCTTCCTCCCTCCCTCCCTCCCTCCCTCCCTCTCTCTCTCTCTCTCTCTCTCTCTCTCTCTCTCTCTTTCTCTCTTTCTCTCTTTCCTTCCTTCCTTCCTTCCTTCCTTCCTTCCTTCCTTCCTTCCTTCCTTCCTTCCTTCCTTCTTTCTTTCTTTCTTTCTTTCTTTCTTTCTTTCTTTCTTTCTTTCTTTCTTTCCTTTCTTTTTCTTTCACAAGCCTTTCTAATGGGTGTACCAGATGCCTGTGAGGAGGCTTCTGCTGGAATGATGGAGAATGGGCTCTATTTCTAGAAGTAGGAAGACCTTGAGGTAGTAAACCATGGGTTAGAGTTTGTCTGCAACTCAAAGATAGTAAGTGCCAAATTTATTTACACTTTCAACCATGACTCAGGTATACAATAGAGCCAATGTTACCGCAATACGGAGTAAGATGCCAGCACCCTTTAGAATAAATTCTGATGTGTAACTCATTTGACTACTTTACTCACTTTGACTTTTCCTTGGTGGAAGAGCAAAGATAGGCAGCTGTAAAACTTCCTACACAAAACAAGGTCTTTGCTTTCCACTAATAAAAATCAGTCCTGTTGACACAGATGCAAGCATGTGATTAGGAAGAACAGGGCAGGAATAGCAATGGGCTCTGGCCTCACACAGGGTTCAAGAGGCAGGTCTCATGGAGACAAGACAGACACACTGCTCCTGCATCAAGGGATGGCTTCCCTGGTACAGCGGCAGTCATTTCTTACAGGACGTGAGTGTCACAGAAGGATGAACAATGAAACATGAGGTTCAGATGTTTGGGGAACTTCTGATGAGTTTAACACTTGGGCAGGATAAGCAACTGAAGAAGGAAGTTTAACTGAAATGTTTATGAAGAGCAGTAAACATCAGAAGGATGCAAACAACTAAACAGTCAACACTGATCAACACCTGGAGCAGTCAAGCAAACATTACAAATAGATTTCTTTTTAAATTGAAGGACTGAATGAGTTAATTGCAATTAAAGTACAATCAAAGTTTTTGAAGGTAAGGAGACTCTGGAGTCCATGAGAATGTGCCTCACACACCTCCAGCTTCAGAGAGCTTAACCAAAAGAGTCCAGATGCTGAGATCTGAAATCGGATGTCACATTTGTACCAAGGCTATGCTACCACTCAAGCTGCTTCCAGCCAGTGATGGAGCATGGTAGGCATGTCTCTGTAAGATAAGGGACTCCTCGGAAAGCTGTTTTTGCTTTGAGGACCCCCCCAATAGCCTGACTCATCTTAGTCTGCACGGTGACCTAGGGTGCTTCCATCTAACCTTCCTTTCTTCTCTCCTTCACTTGGGATCAGAGGTGCCTCTTGGTCTGATGGTTTCCCCAACCTTCCTCTCAACTCTGTCTCCATTTTATTTCAAAGGCCTTAATTTTAGAAAATCCTGTCCTGGTGTCTGTTTCTTGGGAGAGTTGAACCAACACAAGGATACATCTGGTGGAGAAACCTGCTGAGAGATTCACTACTTAATCTCAATCGGGTGAGGGAGTTACAGAGGAAACAGACTAGCTCAGCACATTCTGAACAGAAAGGAACATGAACAAGCTGAAATACAATGAGTATTAATTATGGTTTGGGCTCTATACTAATTGCTTCTCATGCCTCATCTCACTTAATCCTTTCAACAAACTCATGTAGTAGTTTCTTTAGGGATCAAACTGTAGCTTGACAGCTCATAAGTGTTGGAGCCAGAATTCCAAGCCAGGACTTTGTTTTACTTTATTTGTTTAAATTTTAAAGCCTAAACTTTTTACAATCTATACTATATAGAATTGGCCAACAGTGTCCTTGATATGGGAATAAAACAGCAATAATATGTCTGCAGAAAAACAACATTCAGTCCCCACCACCAATACATCACTTCATCACCACCCTCATCTTTGTCATCATCTATCAAAACTCTAAAGAAGACTTGAAGTTGTCAAGCATTTGTATATGCACCCTACCCTTTAATCCTCATGATTTCCCAGTGAATTTGGCAAACTTTGGAAATAAAGCACAGAGATGTCTTTTCAACCTAACTCCACATTTTTTAAAGTTGTATCAGGTCATCTCTTTCCCTATGCTATGTCTTTACCCAAGGTGAATGAAAGATGTTGGGAATTTAATATACTTTCTTAATATACCAGGTTTTGATGGCCAATAGGACACACTTGAAAACTTGGTTTAATAACTGAGCTCAGTAGGATGAATCTAATATCCTTACTCTAGAAACAGTGTCCTCTCCAGGACCAGGAGGATTAGGTAATTTGGGTGATATTATAGGAAACATTTTGCCTCTGGGTCAAAGTCACCGGGCTCCAGACCAAGTTGGTAATGATCAAATGACAGTCTGTTTGACAGCTGTCTGGTGGCCTTTGTGATAGGACCTCCAGCCAGTCACTTGTGGGCAACCTTCCATGCTGCATTTGGTACCTGCTGCCATTTGTAATGACAGATACACCAGAAAGGCTGGGAGTTCAAATAGGCAAGTTTACTGTTGGTATCCATTATTTAAGACCAGCACTTAAACCCTAACTTAATAATAGCCCCCAAACCAGTCACATTCTTTTTTTCAAAAGAAGGGCCTTTCTCTGGCCTATCTGCCCCTCTCCCCTCTTCAACCAACAAGTTTCTCTTTTCCAATAGTGAGATAAAAATTTACCTTTGAATTAAACACAAGGTCAGCTAAAATAAGTCACTGAGAGCAGTCATTATATTTTTTGTCACTGGACCAATTAAGATTTCCAGCTGTCAGTTTCTGATGCTGCAGCTCCATAAAAAACGACACTGAGATGCATTGATCTGTGTCAAAGCAGCTTCAGAGGGAAAATTGGAACAAAAATAATGATAATTGTCATAGGATGTCACACTGTTAAATGAAAACATAAAAAGCAAAATGGTGTGGAGAATCTGCAATGTCAACTTCCTTATAGAGGTGAGACCACATTACACCAAAGCAGCCCACAGCTTCAGTGATTGTGCTGGGTCTGAGGTGGAGACCCTCCCTGGTCCTCAGAGAGATTCTGCCCAGTTAAAGCTAATCTTACTTCAACTGGATATTCCATCTACACACACACATATGTGACGGTATAATTTGTTCACGGAGTTCTAGTTGAAGAAAAGTACACTTACAAGTGAAATGGGGAGTAGGTAGTAAAGAAAGTTATAGTACATATAATAATCACCAGGAACAAAGTGTTTCAAGGACACAATGAGAAAGTGTGCTCTTTATCTCCCAAATAATTGAGGAGAAATGAAGCAGAGGTTAATGAACAAAGGTGTATTGGTTAGGCGTGATTGAACTTACCATAGAATGAAAGAATGGGAGGGGACACTATAATGATCTCATTATTTGAATATTTATGTCTTGCAAGAAGAAATTCATTATTTTACATTTTCTTAAGCATGAAACAAAAATTCAAGATTTTGAAATAGCTTTAAACTCAGTGAATTGTTTTCTGTTTCAATGCACTGTCGGGTTCAAGGTTGGTTTCTTGTTGGATGGTACAGCATATGTTTCCATGGGATACTGTCCGCCTTTACTCACTTCTTATCACAGCTAAAATATTAACCAACCTTCGTGCTGGAACTACATTCATGTACATTGCAAACAGGCTATGAATACAAGAGTTCAGTTAAAATCAGTGAGAGCATTGTATGAGAATCAATTCACTATTTAGAATAAAGTGTATCGCATATGTCATTAATAACGATAGATTCCATGCTGCATATGCATTACGTCAGTAAAATATATGATTAAATTATGTATGCAAATATTCATATTATATGTATTCATACATATGAATACGTATAATATATATTTTTTAAGGGGAGAGGAAGGCCAGTTGTTACACATTTATCAGCAAACCACTGGGTAAAAGCAATGTAACACCAGATTATGGCGGGCCTTACAACCCAGGCACGGTGAAACACATCTTTGCATAGATCTATGAAATTAAGTGTCTTTCTTATTCATGAGACTATCACATCTGGACTAGAGGTTCCTTAGTAAAGTTAATGGCAGGTAAATTAACCCCTGAAAGGATCAATGTCTATATGTGTTTAGCCAGCAGGGAGATCTGCACCCTCCTCCAAGAACACGTTGACAAGCAGAAAGGGATGGGGTATTTTTTTATGACTAGAGGGAAGCTTGCTTGTGTACTTGCTCTTAGCTTTATAAGGATTCAATGGCATGCAGTACAGGTCTCTCTACCCTGCCACTGTTAATCCAAAACTCTTTAAACCTGAGTGGACCACTGCTACACACTGTCAGTTCTATAAGCCCAGGCTAGCTCAGGGTGAGAAGTCAGAATGGAAGAGAAATGGGAGTTGAAGAGAAGAGAGCAATAAAAGGAGGGACAAGTGAGAACAGTGGAGAGGAAAAGAAGCGAAACATGAAATAAGTCAACCAAGTCAGACATAGTGACACTAATTATTTTGTCTCATGATGTACAATACTGGACCTAAATCACTGTGTTACCCCTCTTTCACATCAAACATATTTAAAAGAAACCCAATCCATTATCATGTTAGTATATGCACAGATGTTTAGCCATCCTGGGTTGCAGGTATCACTTCAGCCCACTTGCCCTTCTCACTTCAATGGTAGGACAAGTTACTAAATTCTAGCCCTACTCTCACTTATTAATTCAGACATTCTTTCAGCATGCATGGAGCTTTAACTTTCTGCTAGACACGGTGCTTAATGCTGGTGGTAACAAGCCTAAGTCAGATGTATTACCTGCAACCGGAGCCACAATAACCTCTGTGATCTCATCTCCTCTAAGACTCCCCTTTGATTCAGTTACTATTTCACTCTACTATGTCATCTGTCTTCACACCTGGAGGGATTTGTAATGAGTGATTGCTCTACTTGGGAAGCCCTTTCCCTAGACACCCAGGTGGCTGTCTCCCTCATCCCAATCAGGTCTTCGCTCAAGTGCCATCTTCTCAAGGAGGTCGACCCTCCCCACCTCTAGTTCTGCAGCAACTAGTCCCTTAGCACATGTCAACCATATACTTTACTTATTTAAGTTTGTAAGGTATTGTCTATCTCCCTGCTCTACAATGGCAGCTTCTTAGAAGAAGGGATCTCACTGATTATTCATTGAATATCCTGAGTACTAAGCATCCTGAGTACATAGCAGTTGTCCAAAAAATATTTGTTCAATAGATGAATAAATGGATGAATGTGGGGCACATAAGAAATGTTTTTAATCTCTTGCTTTTACTTTTTAGCCTTTGAAAGGCCTTCCTTCTGTTTCTGACTTATAACTTAAGTCTCCCCCATTTTCAGTTCCAGACTATGCTTCTCTGGGTCAAGTTTTTTCCTTCCTTCTGATACTTGTTCTTGATACTGTGTCAGTTGCTCTCTCCTAGAGTTTCTAGAACCTTCTAAGAATTTACCTTTACAATCACCTTCTGAGGTGACTGTGGGGGGGGGTGGAGGTGGAAGAGGGTATGGGGGGATAAATGGTAATGGAAAAAATGTAAAATAAAATTTAAAAAAACACAGCATAAAGTGGTTATGTATAAGAGAAAATATGTGAGTAACACTTGAAACTCATAATAAAGTAAGGCTAGGGGCTGGGGAAAGATGCAGAACAACTGGGATAGGGGAAAGGGAAGGAACATCTCAGTAATATTTGAAGAAAAGTTGGATTGCAAATTCTCACACAAAATGACATGTCTAAAAACATACATAGTAAACTCTCTATTCTACTGTAAAAGGTTATCTCATGTTAAAAAATCTAATAAAGATGTTTTGATAAGCTAAACATCAGTAAAATATATTATAAATCCCTCTGGCTCATAAAGACTTTAATTCCCAAGAATTGCTCCCTTCTCGAAAATAAAATTCAAATCAATAAAAGTAAGAGTCCTATGAATACCAGCCCTGTCTGCCACCAGAAATAGAGTATGAAATTCTCTTGAAAATTGGTTGTTTCTGAACTGCTGCTATAAAACAAAGGATGCTAATTTTTAGGCTTGGATTACATGATCCTAATTCCCTGAGCAGATATATAGGGTTTTCTGATTATGGGAGGGTGGTAGAATTGATGAATTGACTTGGAATGCTGAAAGAGTTGTCATAATTCTGCTATAGATTTGTTTTATGGCTTTGGCAAATAAAGTATCCTCAGTGAATCTCGGTTTCCTCATCTGTAAAATGAGTTAATCTGAAATAGCTAATCTCTAAGATCATTCTATTTTCTGACATAACATGATTTTACAAAGTAATTTATGAGCTGTGTTGAGATTTCCCATCCAGCCGTAGGTAAATTACTTTCTAGAAAGCAGCCGTATTTATATAAATGTTTTCTGGAGAAAACATTTTTCATATTTCTCACTTGGAGAATTGAGAAACATATCTCCTACTTCTGTAGCCCTGGCAACAGGAGCAGAAAAATCCCCTTTCTCTCAGTTACTTTTTCTTAAGTAACTAAATAAAGTCATTCAGCTAAATAAATGGCAGGAGCAGCACTCCTAGCTTTGAGCTTACTGTGTTGTCCATCATTATAGACAGAAAGTGTTTTTCAGTGGTCTTGGTGCAGTCAGCAATGTCCAAGGAGTAACAAGAGAAAAAAAAATTAACCTGAGAATGGGAGAAAAGGTACTTAACCTAAATCAATGCTAAGAACTTTCATTTTTATATATTATGAAGGAATTGAAGTAAGGAGTAAATATTGTATGAGTGAGCTACTTACCTTTTAATCTTTTTAATTGTTTAAATGTCTAATGAATAGAAAGGAGTCCCTAAACTGAAGGCTGCCAGGAGTGCTGCAGGCAAATCATCACAGTTATGAAGACAGTCACATACCCTCGCAGGTCTCCTCTTGGAAATGGGGATGAAAGTTCTCAGCGTGATCCTGCCTGTGCCTCCTCTGGCTTCCTAGTTGCCGAGACCAAAGACATCTGAAGTTGAGAACTAAAGTTAGTTCTGTTTCGTGTATAACCTTTTCTCTCAAAGCACAAGACCCCGAGAGGAAGTCTAACTTTACAGCCCAGTTACCTTGGACAAGTGAATTCAACTGTCTGGAGACACCATGAAATAAGAATGGTTAGAGTACAGTTTGGATGAAGTGATTTTTAAGAGCACCTTCCTGCTCTCCCATTCCAAGGTTCTGGGCAACTTCACTCTTCTTAACATCATCTTACTCCTGTTTATTATGAGTTATGTTCGTCACTTGGTAGAAGGTTCTGAGAAGCCCTGAGAAACTGTGCCTTTGCCATTGCTAAACCAGGTACCACCTCACTGTGGGTTTGGCTGTTCTGCCTCATGCAGACTGAAGTCAAGCCCAAGTAGTCATCATCCCTCACCCCACTGTCAACCTCTGCCTTCAGTACCCTAAAGCAAGTCCAGTACCAAGGGGATGGTGGTCTAGAAGGCCCACATTGGAAATACCATGGTGGGAAAAACTCGTCATTGCAAGAAAGAGATTTGAGAGTAAAATGATTCAAACTGATGTAACTGATTCATCAAGAATGGCAACCAAAAAAGATTTTTTGTAAACTAAAGTTCCATAAGAGACTCCAGAAATGTGTGTCACATTATAGGAGATGAAGAGATTGTGAAAAGTGGTGTAACCGAACAAGGAAGGGGTGTGGGGGCAAAACCTGGTGGGTTCCAGTGAAGATAGTAAACAATGTTGGGGACCCTAAACCTTTCTCACTTTATCTATGTCACAGAGCTTGCGTATGCCTGCAGAACTATGAGATCAGTAGTAAAGAAAAGAACTTAATAAACTGATGAACAGAATAGATTCAATGACATGGAAGCATAGATGAGACTGATGAATGTCAGAGGGATGGAGGAGGGCAGGTGGGTGGAGGGGGAGAGAGTAACCAAAGAATTTATATGCATATATACACAACACAAGGACACGGACAATGGTGGGACAGGGACTGGGGAGGGGGAAGGGACAGGGTGGAACGGGTCATTGGGGAGAGAAAGGGACATATGTAATATTTTAAACAAAAATAAAATAAATTAAAAAAAAAAAGAAGAAGAAGGGGGATATGGAGAGTGCTCCAGTAGTCCTTGGCTCTACAAGTACTACGGGCAGACTGAGTGAGTTAGATCCTAGTGTCCAGCTCCCAGGCAGTCATTACTGATGCATGGTGCTGCCAATCAGGATGTAGAAACACCAAGTGGATCACTGAGCCAGCATATGTGTTGGGTTATAGATCAAGACAACCTTGGTCTTACCAGAACTCAAAAATTATTTTGTAAGATCACAGGGATGTATGGGAGTGAGGCAGATAAGGAATCCAGGAGATGAAAGTCCACATCATCTCAGCAAGATATAACCAAATCCCTGACCACAAGATGGCATAAAGTCAAAAACATGGACTGACCGCCAGCTGAAGACATGCCCACTCTTGAGACTGAGTATTGTGGATTTATCAACCCTCCTGTTACCTGGGATAGGCATTTTATAAGAATATGGAATTCCAGTAATAGGAACTATAAAGATTTGAGCTTAAGGTCTCTAAATCACGCTTCCACCCTCCCCACATTGATTGAATACCTATATATTAACGGTAACTTGTCTGTATTAATTACACAGCATAGTTTTGGGTTGAATGGAGTTTTTTGTTTATTTATATTGAAGATATTTTTAAAATAATGACAAGCATGCTATGAAAAAACCTGTGGTGTTTCTTGTTTTTGTTTTGTTGTTTCGTTTTACACAACTCCTTTAAAATTTGTAAAGTTGATTGACATCTGGTAAGTTAATATTTTTTAAAATTGCATATTAAAAATGCATTTGGAATATAATTTTATAAATTGATTTCTCTCTAAGTAAATAAAAACCTGCAAGCACCTATTAATATGTACTAAATCACAGTAGGAAAAAAATGGGTGGTTTTATTTTATGAAATTGAAGGCTTTTCTGGTCTTCAACATTCTGTCTTCCCAACTCTTGAAAACAATATTTAAAAGGTGGAGACAATAATAGTGACAGAAGAGTTGCTATTAATACTTATTGAGTTGTGATGCACTCTTAAATCACTTTTACTTATTGAGTATTTTCATCCATCCTGAGCGGTAGGCATGCTTATTTTTATTCACGCTCGACTTGCTTTAGCATAGGAACTCTTACTCTAGCATTCACTGATTAAAGGGTTTACCATGGATCTGTGAGCCTATTTGAACCAGGTTCAAAATGTGTATGTGTGTGTGTGTGTGTGTGTGTGTGCATGTGTGTGTATGTAAGGGTATATGAACTTCTAAAAGACCCTTAGGATATATGGTGTGTTGTTGTTTTTCATATTCTCAAAGTGCTCTATGGCCCCTTCCCTTTAAAAAGGTTTAAGAATCTTCTGTAAACAGATATTTGAGAAAAGTAATTTGGCCCAAATTTTAAAAGATGATGGAAAAAATGTGTGTAGAAGAAGTGGGGTGAGTTGGAGATTTTAGCCAGCATATGTTATATCTTTGAAGGAACATTAAAATGTGTCCTTTGATTAGCGATGTGTACAGATTGTGGCAGATTATGCCAACTTTCCCCCTTTGCTCTTTTTCCGAGTGTTAAACACAATACATGGCATGTGACCTAAGCTATTAATCTAAACATTATTCTCATTAGTTTCAAAGCAGAGTTATTGCTCCAAAGGATTTTCACAAATGGCACCCTGCTTCCCCGTGGCTCTGCTCTCACAAACAAAGCCTGCTATCCCCTTCTCCTCAGTGCTGAGCCAAAAGGCAGAGCTTGGTATCTCCAATTCCAGCTGTGCTTTTATTGTGCTTTACATCAATCAAAGCTTCAAAAGATCCTAGAAAGATTTTTCTCAGTTTTCACATCAGAAGAGCTTGAACAAAAATCACTGTGCAGTGGGGGGGAGGGGGGCACCGATAAGAAATCTCAGAAGGAAAGAAAATGCAGGAATAGGGAGGCTCTGGGAGAAGGTGGAGGGAGGATTATCAGTGTCGTAGAAAAATGTTTTCTGGTGGAAAAGCAGTACAATTTGAAGCACAGTAAAAGAGTAATTTACAATAATCTACAGTCTTTCAAGCAACACTAGATGCTGCTACAATGGGCACAATGGGCAGCCAAAATTTACATGGTCAGGTGATCCCATTTCAACTCCTCTTGTGTGGGTGCCATTGCCCTCCAAAGGTCTAGGGAGCCTCGTAGTTCTCTGGAAGTGACAAAAGAGAGCCTCTTACTGTAATGGGCTGATCAGAACAGAAATTCCTTCCTATGTTTCTTCAGAAATCATTTTTAAATTGGAGCTCAGATCACTGCCATTCTTGCCTTCAACAGCTACAAATCCCTCCTATTGTGCGCGCTCTCTGTCTCTCTCTCTCTCTCTCTCTCTCTCTCTCTCTCTCTCTCTCTGTCTCTCTGTCTCTCTACCTCTAGCTCTCTCTCACCATTATATAATGTTACCTTAAATAAATAACAATCCATTTAGGTTTTTTTAGCCATAACATATTTGGGAATCTCCAGTGCTGCTTTGCTAAGCAAGCAGCCCAGCTGTGCCTGGTGCAGCATTCTCCCTTCTACTTTTGTCTCCTTCCCACCTCCAGGTCCTAATTTCTCCTGTATCCCCCCTCCTTGTCTCCTTTCTCTTAACTTTGGTGTTAAAAGCCTGCTAAGTATTAAATAACCTGGTGAAACATTTTGTCATCTACCATATATTGGATCTCTACCATGTTCCAAGCACTGTGTTAAATACTCGATACGCATTTTCCTTCTCATAGAAATATCACAATGTAAACTTATTATCTCCATTTTACAGATGGGAACAGTGAGTTTGGGGCACGTGATGCTTATTTTGCAACATTACACAACTGAATAGTTATAGAGTTAGGGCTGCAATTTAGGACCTTTCTATTGCAGAGGGCTGAGCCCATCCTCATGATGCTAAGATAACTCAAAGTATGGTAGGATGGCCACAACTTACACCTGTAGGCCGGGTAAAGGGAGGTATGGCCAAATGTTTAAAGGAAAGAGTCACTTTAACTTCTTAATTGTCACCCTACCAACTAGATGAAAACACTCTACCAGCAACTCAGAGCCCATTGGGTTGGCATATCAGTTGACACAATTTTACTCTACCATGCAACACTGATACTGTGTCAGAGCATCCCCCATTAACGCGCCCACCCACATATGCCATTCAATTTCAGCCTCCTTGGCAATCCCCTTGTTGTTCATCTTGCCCAGAATACTCTCTTTACATTGATGCATGTGTCTTTTAAGATACAGGTGCATTTCCAAGATCTCCTTAAAATCTCCTCTTACTGCTCCAGCTCACACTTATCTCTCCCCCTGGTACTGACCACTGGCAATGCATACTGTTAACACATACCTAAGCACTCAATTCAATAAAAGGTCTTTCTTGGTAGAATGTCTTAAAGAAAGCAGCCATTAAATATGCATTGGTCTTCCCCTTTGGTTCTTAGCATTTTGCTAAAACAACATACTGACAGACTGATATTTTCTGTCTAAAATCTCCGTTACTAGGCAAGAATTTCAGAGAGGTGACAGGACCTGTCCAAGTGCTGAAGCTGTTTTCATTACGGTTGCAATATAATCATTATGAACTGGCCTTCTCCACATGAACAATACGTGGCTAACTCCATTTTTTCTTAGACTCTAATCCCTAATTTCTGTCTGAACTTCTTAATCTTACTTTTACCCCTTGGCTGGCTATGCCCTGGTTGACTTATCCATGCACATGATAAATGGAAAAGAACTCTCCATGTTCATTTTGTCGGAAGATCCCTTGACTGATGACCCCAATCAATGAGTGACAATAAACAAGAGTGCATTTCAAGGGTTATTATTTTCCCAAGAGATATATTTCTCTTAGACTAATTAATGGGCCCACATTAGCACCAAATATAGAATTAATAAACTTATTTATGATCATAAATGTATAAAAATCACTTTTGCTTTATGTAATAAATAAGTGTTCCTTGTAGAAAAAATAAGATGGCACAATAGATAAAATAAAACATAGAAGTAATTATTTAAACCACTTTACTACATGTGTTTCCAAACACACACTCACACCCACCTGACACTTTTTAAAAGGGATTGTACTGTATATATTTTTGTGTGGCTTCCTTTTGCACTTACTATGTTAATAGCATAATTGTTGCATTGTGGATATAATCTATTTTGACATTACACTGTTTTTAAACATTTTACATTGTTATGTAAATAATATAGATTATACATTGGTATTATTATGTGCTATAAGTAACACAGCAATGGACAACTTTGCTTGGTGTCACACTTCAGAAGATGCTAACGTCACAGAGTATTTGAGCCATGAATTGGTGATATCATATATGGCATGGGGGATTGTTTGGAAGGAGAAAAAAAAATGCCAGGGAGACTATTTCAGAGCCTAAAGGAGCAATTCAGTTGGGAAAGTATATAAGGGCTCATGAATCTTAATTCCCGGACTTCCCACCAAATTGGGTAAGGGTGAGATGGGAAGGGACAGTTACAGGAAGTTGAAAGATGATAAAAAATTTAAAAAAATCAGAGAGTGACTAACTTTTGTGCTGAATTCCAATAGTAACAGGCTCCCTGGACCACGACTGTCTCTGAGCAGTAGATACCCCACAAAAATGGTGTGGAATGAGAAGACAGGTGTGGGAACACACACACATACATATTTTATACTTATATATAGTTCCTGGATATATAAAGTCATGAGATTTATACAATTTCCAATGGGGGATGTATAAAGAGAAGTGTGGTTCAAAGACTTAAATAAAGGTTGGGAAGGTGAAGCATGTAAGATGTAATCAATGAGACAGGAAAAAGTCCTGGGCAAGTGGGGTGTCCAGAAAACCAGGAAAATAAATAAACTCAAAAAGGAAGAAACTACAGTTAGCTCAGGAAATTTTAAAAACTTGAATGAATTCTCCATTACATAATTCCAAAATTTAAAAACCCTAATGGGCCAAAAAATAATGTTAAGTCTACATGAAAATAGTGGTCTAAACAGTTATGTTTCATCTTTCCTCATTTGTACTTATCTGGCAGTCTAGGTGGAAATTCAAGAAATCTATAACTGCAATGTTATAATGATTTGTTTAGACTTTCAGTCCTCAGATTGCCCGGTGCTCTCACGGCCCCCCACCTCTAAAATGTTGATAATAATGCTTGCCACTTAGGATTAGCGGCTAGAACACTGGCAACGCACATAGGAATCTTCGGATGAAATACTCCAGGAAGACACACAGGTTATTATTACACTCAGCACTGTGCTCTCTCCTACTAGGAGATTGCTTAAATAATTTCTCAGCTACCCTGGAGCTTTGACAGGGCCTTCTGAGAGGGCACGCTCTCTTCCCCTGCTCTCAGGAAGAGTGTGATCACTGCTAACCTTGCCAATGAGGCAAAAATAGCTGAAGCCAGGGCATCTTCATCTCCCCAGAGGGCTCCAAACATATCAAGGTGCAGGACCGCTCAGTGTTCACTGACAGGAGGGGTCTGAACACAGATTTTTGTGATGACTAAGAGTCAGAAAAAAAAAATACAAAGGGATCTTAAAATCAGTGGTAACCTATGATTTTCAACACAAAGTAAGGACCCAGTTTGCTGGGGAAAGGACGCCAGATTTGCACTTACCTTTTCTGCTATATCTGCAAAATAGAATGTTATTCATGCATAGATTGTTCTGCAAAATGATCACTGAACATAATAGAGCTGTGTGGCCAGCACTGTGTAACTGAAGAGAAAATAAGCAGGGCATCTGGATAATATTGGCTACGCTGTTATATTTGGTATAACTGCACCTTTTCACAAAAAGACATGCTTTAGATGCCTAAGTTTTATTCTGCTTGAGTTTTAAGGGTTTCCAGAGAGGACCATGAAAGAGAGAATGATAAACTAATAGAAATTTACTGGTTTGCATTTTTAAAAAAGTAACAATATTTTTAAAAAGTACATTAGAAGCCTTATGAAGGGGCCTGGAGAGTATTATGCTAAGTGAACTAAGCCAGTCAGAGAAAGACAAGCATAGCATGATCTCACTTATATGTGGAATCTAATGAACAAAAGAAACTGATGAACAAAATAGACCCAGAGACACCGAAGCATGAAACAGACTGATGTATATCAGAGGGAAGAGGGGAGGTGGATGGGAAGAGATTAACCAAAGAATTCATATGCATATATGCATAACCCATGGGCACAGACAATAGTGAGGTGAAGGCCTGGGGAGGGGGCAGGAGTGGGGTGGAGGGGGGCCATGGAGGGAAAAAAGGGGACATCTGTAATACTTTCAACAATAAAGATACATTTTTTAAAAAAGTACCTTAGAAGCCTTATTCATTGAATGCTAGCCTATTTTTGCAAGGTGCTGAAAAAACAAAACAAAAGCCACAACATGCTTCTCCACAAATCCACAAGGACATTCTCTACCACCTTGCCTGCCAGACAAAGCTGAGTGTCAGAAGAGCTGAACATCTGGGTAGCAGTAAGATAAAAATATCTGGGATGCCACCACCATATGTTGCAACAAAATGGCCAGCTCTGTTCATCCAGGCTTTGTTTATGCTTTATATTAATGGACCCAGGCAGGGTAACCAGGCAGCCAACTAGGAGCATATGTTGCTCAGGCTGCGGTGCCTTGATTCCATTCTCAGAGGCAGTGCGTGGGTAGACATCCCCGTCTGCACCCAACCACCTAAGCTGTGACAGGACCAGGCACTCGGTCACACTCCTGGATTGAGACATTTGCTTTCCCTGCTTAACAAATACAAGCCTTTGAATTGATGTGGATGTTTTCCTTGAGACAGTTCAGCAGAAAAGAGGGGGAAGGGTGATGAAAAGATTATGCATGTATTTTTACCTGCATTGATTTAGTAGATATCTCTATAGATAGTAGGTATCAACAATAATAACATATGTGTGCAGTGGTTAACCCAGCCGTCGTCCCCATTCATACAATCTAGAGCGGGACCCCTGTGGGGATGGGAGAGCAGGTGAGGACACATCCAAAGATTCATATATATTTTGGCTTCACCTCGCTCATCATTACCTCCCTCCGCTCCCAGAATTCGTTACACAATTAGATAAGTGTCCTCGCTGCTCCCATTACCCCAAATCTGCCAAGATCATCCCCGCATCCAGAATTTGTTTCTCTTTTTCTTCCCTCACTGAAAACTTTTCCTTCATCTAATTAAAGTCTCTCCATCTTTAATTGTCTAGCTCAAGCCCTGCAAATAAAGAAAAGTTTATCTCTTCATTCCATCACCCTTGGAAAATCTGCAGATCATAATTACATTCAAGCCTTGTGTATCGGCCCCTCCAAATTAAATGGTTATTGTGTTCTAAACTGCAGTGCCAAACAATGATAATGATGAAGCATAGACAGGAAACTTTGGGAAGCCCGAGGAGGGTTTTGCAGAGAGCCTGAGGCATTCATTCATTCATTCGTTCAAGCGTTCATTCAACCTGTAGTAAGAGTGCCTGTGAAGGCTATAGGGACTTAAAGGCACATGAAACACAGGTCCTGTCCAAAAGGAGTGTCAGTCTAAGGAAGTAGGAGGAAGGCCTGAAGATCACAGGTGAACTTCTTGGCTAGAGAGGAAGCAGGGCTACTGGGAAATGCCCAGTCTAGGCAAACAGGGATGGGAAAGTCAGAGCCTGTCAAGCCGGCATCTCACACAGCCTGCAGTCAGAGCCTGGCTTATGTGCCCAGGAGGGAAAGCTCTAACCCAAGCGGCCCAGGGCTCCAGAGAGCTGCACAGGCTGAGCATGCGTCTGAGATGAGCCTTCAGTACTCGAACGCGAAGAGGCTGCAGGAAGCAGCCAAACGGTCACACAGCAGCTGAGCGGGAGGCAGGCGCGGCAGGAATTTCAGAGTGTTAGAGCCCAGGGCAGGGAAGAATAGCCCTGTCAGCCACTGCTCTGCTGAGGCCGAGGCCGAGGCCGAGGCCGAGGCGAGGCCCCTCCTGCAGCCACACTTCCCAGCTGGGGTCGCTGAGTCCTGGCTGCTCAGCTCCGGAGGAAGCACCCTGACAGAAAGTGGAGGGGTGACTAACCGCTGAACCAGCTTGCTATGGGGCTCCCCAGCTCTCTGGTTCCTGAATTTACAAGTGAGGGAATTAGGCTCAGAAGTAAATGATATTCATTAAGTTCCCACCAGTATTAGGGCCTGTAGTATGCATTATTCCATTTATCCTTGCAATAGCGATGTGAAGTCACTACTATTATGACATTTAAAAATGCAACAAGTTTGCAAGAATCAATAACAGCTAGTTATGTGGGACAGCCTCCATCAGCAGACCACTGGATCAGGGCTTAGGAAACGATGGCCGTGAGCCAAATATGTTCTGCTACTTCCCATTTTAAGTAGTTTTATTTTGTTTTGTTTTTTGTTTTTTTAACTAAAACACACCCATTTGCTGCATATAATTGATGGCTGTTTTAGTGCTATAATGACAAAACTGAATCATTGCAACAGAGAATATCTTCCCTGCAAAGTAAAAATTATTTACATGGCCTGGCCTGTGTGGCTCAGCAGTTGAGCATTGGCCTATAATCCAGGAGGTCATGGTTTGATTTCTGGTCAGGGCACATGCTCAGGTTGTGGGCTGGACCCCCAGTAGGGGGCGTGCAGGAGGCAGCCGATCAGTGACTCTCATCATTGATGTTTCTCTCTCTCTCCTTTCCTCTCTCTGAAATCAATACAGACATATAAAATTTTTTTACATGGATCTTTACAGAAAAAAGTTTCCCAGACCCTGTACGAGATTGTAAACTGCATGAGGGCAGGGGTGTTGTCTATTATGTTCTCAGCTGCTTTCCCAGCACCTACAACATTGGCTGGGATAGAATTAGTGCTGAGTGCATTCATTTTAACGAATAAATCAATGGCCCCAGAACTGTGTGATTCCAAATCACACAATCTTCACTTCAGTCATTTTTGTCTTTTCCTTTTTTTTTTCTACTAAGTTACAAACTGGATTTCTATAAATTATAGATCTGCTTAAACAAATATCCAGTCATATTTAGAAGTAACGTGTCACCAAAATATAATTAAAATAGAGTATCGATAAGGATGCTTCATCTTCAACCTAAATATCCTGCTAACGATTAATAAGAGGCCAGGATGATGTTCCAACCTTGGTGACTTTCTCCCTCCCTTACACCTTTAAAATTGTATCATGCTCTTGAAAAGTAACTTGAAAGGCATGGCGAGATTTCCATATTCGTTCGATATGGCTGATGTTCTAAAGCACCTGCTTCACTTTTCAAGTGATAAAATAATTTTTCTACTGAGGGGTATTATTTATTCATACAGAGTAATAAAGACATTAATAAATGGTGATTATATTATAGCTCTTGCAGTGATCTGAAAATCCAGCTGCATTGGCTTCACCTTCTTTGTAGCTAAAAATAATAGCTGCTGTACAGCTCAGCCAAGAGTTCTGCTGATGACACACCAGGCTGATGGGAGCCTGTTCCTCTGTGCACAGTTGCAATCGCTTACCCAGTAGGTTTTTAAATTATTTTTTATTATCACAGCAAATAGGTCAGATAAGTTTGCGCAGATTTTGTTTGAACCAGGTGATCACTTGACTTCATGTTCCAGTTCCTCAACCCACTATTTTTTAACCTTTATTTAAACAGCCTGCCCACCAAAACGGGATGTCAGAGAAAGTCAGTGGTGTGCGTCTGATAATGTCTGACAGTTTCAAAGATGCTGGAGTAGAAGCAGTTGTTTTAATTAGCCCGGGGCCGGAGCCTCCTTCCCCAGGAAACAGCATTTCCGTTTTTGCTGAGGAAGCAGCCTCCCTCCGCTGTAGCTCTAGGTCAATGTGTTGAGTTTGATGTGACAGTGAGCTCCGGGAAATCAGTCCCTCATCTACCTGTCATCAGCCGCGCAGCTCTATTTTTTATATCCGCAGTGACCGTGTCAGTGACGCACACACGACCCAGGTTAGGGCATTGAATGGCAAGTCTTAGGCATTTGCTCAACCACCACTGCTTGGGATGCAAAATTGGGATAACTCTGTAACTGTTCATCGTCATTTTGAAAATTCAAGGGGAAGATACTGCTTGAGTTTAAAGCCAACTCAGAGACAAATTGCTCCAAAAAATGAAGAAAGCAAAAGTGTTTTTTTCTGATAACCTAATCTGTGTTGGTAGAACTATGGGTACCTGAAATTACCCCTAGAATATTTATTTTGGTGACACAATAAATTCTCTATTTTGCTCAAGGCAGGTGGAGCTGCGTTTCTATCAGTTGCAGCTCAAAGAGCATTAACTGATTCAGAAAACTTACTCATGTGAAGATTTATCTTTCAGGAGCCTTCAAATGCTTAAAAAGGGCATCGGATTTGAATTGAACATGAACTAATTTTGGAGTCAAAAAGCCTCAATTCAAAGTTGCATCCTTTTAATTATCTGAGTCTTATTGAATTGTCTGGGAGAAAGCTATAATAATATCCTTCCCAGCTCTATTACAGGGCTGTTGTGAAGATCAAATGAGACAATGAGCGTGCAAATGTTCTGGACATTGAAAGAACTGTGGTAAAGTAACGGTAGATCAATTTACTTTATAAAATACAGTGGCCCATTGTGTTTCACAAAAAGATAAATTATCTAATACCCCTGTATTGGTAGAGTCATTACAAAAGCACAAAGTGTCTCATTATGAACTTATCGAGTTTATGAACTTGAGCCCTGGCACACTCTCTTAGAGAAGTTTTATGGCAATGGCAGGAAAAGCTGGGGATGTAACAAGGGTAAATTTCAGGCAAGGGTATGCATTCATTCAGAAAACATTTGATCACCAACTACCAAGTAAGGTATTAAAAATAACTCCAGAAATTCAGGCAGCAAAAACACTCCAGGTGCAGCCCAAGATAGACCAATATATAAATAATTGAAATGTGATAAGTTAAATGCTCTGTTAGAGATAAGAATCCAATACTATAGAAGCAAAGAGAAGAAATCCACTATCTGTACTTAAAGGTACTGGGAAAAGTTTCTGTTAAATACGTGACCTTTAAACTCTGTCTCAAGGGATAAGGTACAGTGCTCCAGGGGAACGGAACTGAAGGATATTCTGCAGGTTTTATTTAGTCCTAAAGGTGACTGTGGAAATCAAACAAGCTTTGAGCAACAGATAGGACACTGAATTTTTACTGAGAACATTTGTATTTTAATATCAGTTCTGCTGATAACTCACCGTGTGACCCTGCTAAGGCTTCTTCATTTCTCTGGTCTTCAATCTCAATTTAGAAAAAGGGGGTTAGGTGACCATTAGAGTATATTCCAGCTCAAAGAGCCTATCATGTATGCCTGAAACCGCATTTAATAGATGAAAAATTCTGAGACCTAAAAAAGTAAATTGCTCAAAAGCTGAATATGAATGTAGAAGACAAGAATGACTCTGGTCATAAATTCCAATATAAAATCTCTCCTCATGTCCACAGTTCTTCCATTTGAAATAGTTTCTCACTACATGTTTAATTTCTTCATACGTATTTTTGTGATTGTCAGTCAGAGACACACAAGAAGGGCTGGCTCAGCAAGATGAGCAATCAGACATCTGGCTGAAATCTATACTTTGTGTGCTTTTATAGATGAGAGAAAGAACAGTAATGGCCCACTGTACCTGGGAATGGTACCCTTGTGTTCTGGCAGCAAAGGAATTGTCCCAGTAGTTGGGGAAGATCACACAACTGTGACAAGAAACAAGACATTACCTGCATTGGTCCCTGAGGTCGGGGACTACTGTTAGTGTTGGGAACATAGATCTCAAGTAAATTACTATTTCTGGTCAGAAGTGTTAGACTTTTGAATAGCAAATTCCTACGCCAACTTTTTTGTCTTGCTGCATGATGTCACAGATGAGACTCATGCTTTCGTTATTCTTCTATCAGCTGGGGAAATGTTCTCAAACTGGGCATCGGCCCTTTCACTGTCAGATTCCACAATATGTCAGAAACTCTCCAAATGTTCAGCTCCCCCAGTGGCCATTTGGCCATTCTCAGTAGAGTACCCTGAGGAGACAGACAAGTTTTTACTTATCACTCCGTGGCAACTCACTAAATGTTAATTAAATTGAAGTGGTACCGTTTCTCTCTGAATGAACACTTAGGAGGTAGATATACAGTGCTGAGGTGACAACACCTAGCAGAAATATAAATACTGTGTTCTGGCACCTTGTTTTGTAAAACTATCTTTTCAGTGTCAATCACATTTTGAAAGCAGTTATACTCTTTGCATTATTAATCCATCTTTACCAGTAAATGTTACATTGGCATTGTTCATTTTTTAAATATAATATACAAAAATCTGAAATGGCATATGTTGTAAAATTTATATTATGAAAGGATTCATCTCCTAACAAAATTTTTGACCAAATTCTATTCAGTACAGTAAATTATGGTGGGGAAATCATTCAAGGAGGCCTTACAGGAGATAAAAAGTTAAATAATATTATCTAATAGATAGTGAGTGCTCCAGGGACTACTGAAGCACTTTACATTAATGAATCTAGTCTTCCCATCAAGGCTACAAGCTTGGTAGTATCATAACCTATTTTTGCTGGTGAGAAAACTAAAGATCAAAGTGGTTACATACATTCCTCAAAGTACACAAGTAGTAATTGCTAGACCCTGAGATGACCCCAGGCAGGCTGATACCAAAGCCTGTTCCCCTAACCCTTGTATCAGTATTTTCAACGATTAATGTTATAATAATTTAATAATTATAGGAGTCAGGATTGTCTTACCTAATGAGTCCTCAATAAGTATTTTTTTATTAATAATTATGTTGCATTTAACTAGAATGAAGTAGTCCTACTGAGTATCAGTTATATATATATTATTTTTTTAAAAGAAAAAGAAAAGACTAACTCGATACTATCTCATTTTCTGGCTTTTTGTTTGTTTGCATGTGTTTGGTTTGTTTTTAGATGAATTTATTCATCTGGATTTAATTACCTGAGTTCAAGGAACCATTGCTGATATCCATTTAACTTTTATAGTTTGGCTCTCTCAAAAATTCAGGGTTCTATATTTTTATCAAGTATAAACAAAAGAAAGTCACGTTGAGCTTGAGAAATAACCATTAAGTACCAAAGAAAGATAAGACTCAGGAAAACTGTGTTATTTGGAAAGTTAGCAATAAGAACAGGAACTCTGGATATTTTTCTCATCTGAGTAAAGCTTTCTACCTCCACGTGAGGGTTTCTGGATGCATTTCAGTCCCATCACATGTGAAGAAGGGGCATCCATCTGGGTGGTTGTGCTGTATGAGCTGATCTGCTGGAGACCCACATAGTGGCAAACACATTCTAGAAAATATTCCCAAGCTGTTTCCATCAGTTCCAGGAGGCGCTACTTAAATGATGGGGATGCTTCTGGAGAAGTCCACAAGAGGCAAGAAGCATTTTACTTCGACTTTAGAATCCTTTGGTCTTAATCTTTCTCCCAACCTCTAAAGCATTCAGCTCTAATTGTTCCAGATATTGAAGTAGGCCTTTTTTGTTTTTGTTTTTCTTCTACTCACTTAACTAAAAAAGCAAAAAAACAACAAAACCCCAACCAAGTAAACACACACAAAAAGCTTAGGCCCTTTGGAGTTTTAAAAGAAGGCAGTTCCTTTTTATAGTAAAAATAAACAGAGAAAAAAAATTTTTAACCACTATTTACTATGATGGAGTTAAAAAATTCATAAACATTAGTTTATAGTGATCAGTTTATCTAAGCCATTTCTTTTAAACATAGAGGAAACTGAGATCCCAAAAGTTAAGGAAATTTTCCAGAGTCTGTTTGGTTAATAGTAGAATCAAGTTTTGACAACTAACTTCCTAGCCAGTTGCTTATGACTTGCAATTATATCTGTTTCCATGAACACATACCCCACTCCAGGCATGGATGGGAATAACACCATTGGCTAGTATGACTTTTATGCCTTTATTATTTTTATAATGGCATCCCTAGCAAAAAGGGAGCAGCGTTGTCATGAAATTACACATTTGAGCAAAAACATAGTAAGTGCTCTTGAGAAGAGAAAGCAAAACAGCAGTGAAGTTCAATGAAAGCTAATTATCTGGAGAAATATATTTTCATCGAAGGGGCAAACTCTCACAATTGAACCTGAGACATGAGGAAAATGAAATTCAAGTTTAATCTCCACTTTGGCAGTTAAACTCTGGGTAATTATCCTTAGGAGAATAGTCTTTTGGGGTTGGGTAGTATTTTTTAAATGCTTCATTAATTGTATTCATCATCAGGAATAAATTAATACCAATCATATATTGTCATTATAGCCACCCTTCATTATTATATGTGTGCTGAGTAGGACAAAGGTCATGGAGAAGACCCGTTCCTAAAATGTACCCTTTTCTACTCTTCTTGTCTGTATCTGTACTTGCTTAGTTAATACATATGATCTTCATGCTTGGTAGTGATAACAGACACATTATTGATGTAAATCAATTTCTAAGCCATAGACTTGTATATGTATGTTAAGTAGTTTGGTTGTTAATTAGGATTAATTTGGTATTACCCTAACACCAAAACCTGAAAAAAAAAATTCAGAGAAAGGAATACTACAGATTAATACCCCTTATGAATAAAGATGAATAAAGATCTCAATTAAATACCAGCAAACCAAATCCAGGAAGAAATAAAAAGGTTTATACCTGCACATTATATGAAATGTCCAGAATAAGGAAACTTATAGGGAAAAAAAGTAGAATGGGGGTACCCCTAGGCTGGGGGCTTGGGGGGCAACGACTTCAAATGGATACAAACATTTATTTTTGGGTGATGCAAATGTTCTAAATGTAGATAGTGGTGATGGTTTCAGTACTTTGTAAATATACTAAAGACATTGAACTGTACATTTTAAATGAATGAATTGTATGATCTGTGAATTATGTCTCAATGAAGATATTAAAAAATATTATAGCAGTGTAGAACAAAGGCCTCATGGTTATGTTTCAACGAACAGAGTTAGAAAAGAGGGTCTGTGAGATATATAGGATTTTGTATTTTAGTATTTTTTTTTTCTGACTTAAGTGTTTTCTTTGGAGACTATTTTCCTAGCCTTTTACCAGTATGATTATTAAATTATTACTTGAAAAGTTCTTTTTGCTTAGACCAGGGAGTGATTTGTCACTAACAGCTATAAGATAGGTATAGTACTCATGTGCAACTCATCCTAGGCAAAATACTATTTTAGATAGTGACATCCCTATAATCTTGTCATCCTCACTCTCTTGTGCTCTACTATCTTTGTGCTCTACTATCTTTTCTAATGTGAGAGAGCTATAAACATTGAGTTACAGGTGCTTAATGTGGAGAAAACATTTCTTGTTTTCTTTCAGCACTTCTACTCTTGCATTTAGAATAAGAACATCCATCATCTTGGAATTGTTGAGAAAAAATTATTTGCTTTTTCTTATCCAACAAAGAGCAATTTATCTGAAAGGTAACAATGAGAGAACAAACTTGTGCAATTCAACCTCTTCTTGGTCCCCTTTTTGGGCTTGCCTGACAGAGTGTGCATTTTCTTCTGATCTTGATTGAATGCGTTACATACACCTAGGTCAAGAGTCATGTTTGTCTTCTACATGCATATGTAAATATTCATCCCTCACTAACCCTGCTGTTGGAGCCCAATTTAATGAAGACATGTTTCTCTTTTAACTTTTCAATTGCATGTCTATTTAGCAGATTCATCTTGCTCTTGCTGATCTAAGGACTAGGCATTAGCATTGCTATGCAGTAGTGAGAATTAAAAATTCCATGTGTTTATTTTCTAATTTACCTTTATCAGTAGTAAAGCTGATATTTAATTACTCTTTCAATGTTCAAATAATTCCCAAATCGGAGGGATAAAGTGTGATGCTATTCACTATTCTCTTAAGTGGGAACATGGCAGAAATGGCACAGGGCCTTGGGTGTATTGTTAATGGGAATGTCATTGGCCATGTGCATCAGAGCAATGAAAATAGTGCATAACTGGCTTTCACCTGTTGTCCATACTTATAGAGAAGTAAGTTACCTCCAAAATGATGCCAGGTGACAAGTTCATGTCCTAAAACACAAGATGCCTGGACCATATGGAAAATATAATGCTCCTGAAGCCTACCTCCCACAGTGGAATCATGCTGAGTGTCATTTGAACAGCATGGTTACTGTCTTTGTACACACAAAGCACTCACTAGCTCCAGATGGAAACAGGCTGACACAGGACTTCTGTATCCATCCTCACTCTCAACTGTGTCCCTGCTCTCCAAGGATAGACATCCATCTGTCCAGAATTATTTAACTAGAAATCTGCCTGGGGGCAGGAAGCTGGGCAACATGGCCAGATTTACATAACATTCCCACAGTGTATTTCTACCCCATTTATTTCAGTGAGAGGTTTCAGATTCCCTAAGAGAGGAAGGGAAGGTAAAGTGGGGAGAGCCTGGATTCCTATTTCCCATGTACTTAATATTCTGTGCTTGAATTGTGCATCTGTCCTATTCTCTTTTCCCCGAGTCCTAATTTCATTTTATACTCCCATGACAGAAAGGAAAAGGTCCATTCTTTTACCTTTCCCCAGGCACACTCTACTTTTACAGACACGGTTGCCTCCAGAATTCATCAAAACCTTGTATGAGGCTCTCCTTTAAATGTCCCTTTGCAACCCTCTGTATTGGTGACATTGCTACTCTTACCTCAGACCTGTAATTGAAATAAATAGTGCAGAACTATATTCTGGGCATATTTTTTTTTCCTTTCTCTGTGCTGGCCAATTCATTTTATCTGCAAATTTTACACTGCATGGAGATGAATATTAATGGCCATATTAGTATGTAAAGGTGGCATTGAGATTGATGCATGGTGAATGCTCCAAATAGGAAGTGTGGAATTGCCTATACCTAAGGAGACACTTTTGAGACCTATATCTTTGGCTTTTATTCTATTGGCCTATGACCTCCTCTCATTTGAGAGACTACCTGGAGCAAAAATGTCTACCTGAATGCAGAAGAAACCAGTGCCCCCTAAGCATAGACCTTCCTTTAATGGCATATAAATCATCAACTAAGGATTACCAGAAATTTGAGAGAAAAAATATTAATGCTAAGGATAACACTTTAAGTGAAAAAAAATAGTATTAACCTGGAAGAAAGTTTAATTTAAATGAATATCATATGTATATATGTGTGTGTATATATATGTATATATGTATATATGTGTGTATATATATAATAGCAATTTGTTGAAAGCATTTCAAAAAGTAAGTATGCCATTTTAAAAAGAGATCCTGTGAATACAAATTATAATTATCACATGATTTTCCTACTTCTGTCTTTTAACATTTGTATTAACTTTATACTTGCTTAATTTACTGCTTTAAGTGTTTGCCTTTATCAGTGAGAATTTTTTCCTATATTTTCTTATTAATATATTTTTTATATTTTCATTTCTACTTTAAGAACTCCCTTAAACTTTTCTTGTAACATGGGTTTAGTGGTGATGAATTCCTTTGGCTTTTTCTTGTCTGGGAAACTCTTTATCATTCCTCTAATTCTAAATGATAGCCTCACTGGGTAGAGTAATCTTGGTTGTAATCTTGGTTTGCCTACTCTGCATATCTGTGCCATTCCCTCCTGGCTGCCAAAATTTCCACTGAGAAATCAGCTGCATTTGAATGGAATCCTAAACCAGATTACATAACTGGAGACCTGAAAGATAAAAATCAAGGAAACCGTCCAGAATACACAGCGAAAAGAAAAAAGTGATAGAAAATATGAAAAAAGTTAATTCAGAAAAAGTATAGATCTGGGGGCTCCAAAGGACATCTAAGTGGAGTTTCACAGTAAGAGAATGGAGGCAACAGAGGGAAAAATGATAATAAAATAAAATTTCCACAAGTTAAAGAAGATCCCTGTCTTCAAGACAGAAATATTCTCTCCAGTGTCCAATAGTATCAATAAAAGCAAATAGTACTCAGATTTATGTTGAAAATATGTTTGTATTGAAAAAATAATTTTAAAATCTTGTAAAGAGTGTATGTGTGTTCTATGCCTCCATGTCTCTGGACCTATTAAAAACAAAATAGTATGTGTGGCTTGCAAGGGAGAAGGAAAGGCCTCATGGCTTTGTAAAAAAATGGGTCAATTTAAAAAATTTTAAAGAAACTTTGGATACTAGGGGACAACAGTGCACTCTCTTCAAAGTTCAAAAAAATTATTTTGAATCTAAATTCCTGAATCTATTAATCAAAAAATAACATTTTAAAAGTCAGTGGCTTTGAACGTTGAGCTTTCATGTATCTTTCTGAAATAGATGTTGCCTGCAGATATACTACAGAAAAATTGAAAAAGGGAATAAAAAACACAGCACAGTAAAATAAATTATATATTGATACAGATTAAGCAAAAACAATTGGTAAGATTAGAAAAGTCAGAGAACTATAGAAAGATACCAACAAGAAGAAATCATGTCCTTTCACAAACCTATAATTAAGAGGTGAAAGGATTGTAGCTGTAGGAAGGCACATGATTGTATTTAAAAAGAGAAACAACTCATATGCTCGAGCTGAGCTTTGGCTGCTACTAGATTTAGGATCTCCTTCAGGACAAGGCACATAGAACATTTATCTTTGGGTCCCATGTGCCTGAATATTTAGCATACACGAGTGCCCCTTAGGTATTTCTCAGTTCAACTTTTCCAAATCAGATTTCCTCTCTTGTGGTCATTCCCTTAGGTACATCACCATATCTGGCATAGGGAACTAAGAATGACAACTTCAATTCTCTTACACTCGGCAATTAGAGAATCTCAAATTTTATTCTTACCTCTTCAATGAGACTTCCGTCCATAAGCACTTCTATCTCCAGTGTCCTAGCTTGGGCATTAGTTATTAACGGAAGACTAACCCCAGAGGATCTTACCTATTCTCCCTTCCTAATGGTTCTCACCTTTAGATTAAATCCATCCTTTATATTAAAACTTGACACTATAATGTATAAAATGGAAAATTTTATACTGTCTTATTTCACAAATCACTATTTTTCTTGCAATATTCACCCTCTTTTTTTTTTTTTTTTTCTACAGCAATATAGCTCACAACTTTTACCCAACCTCACGGCTGGGTAGGCTAAAAAGTACCTGTCTTCTTTCTTTTTGCAGAGAGATGTAGTGATGCTTTGGCTAAAAGAATATAAATGAGAGTGGTTGTGCAACTTTCTGGAAATAATATTTAAAGGACTGAGAATGCCCTGTACTTCACTTCTTTCTAAGAGGCTGGGAGGGAGATGTTATCACTGAAATGGGAGCAGCCATAAAAGATAAAAAGTTGTAGCCATGTGTTGAGGATGATGAAGCTGGGTCACTGATGACAATAGAAACAAACCACTGTATCACTTAAACCATTCTAATTCTGGGTTTTCCATCACTCACGTAAACATTTAAAACAACTGACCATACCTCCTGAGTAACGTTAGACTTCCTCAGTGACCATCAGGGCTGTGCATACCGTGTTTAAAACCTACCTTCTAACATGGCCTCCTACTACAGGCTGCTGTATGACATGTGTTCTTGCCTCTGCAACTATTCATCATTTTCCTTCTTCCCATCATCCATAAAGTTTCCCTATTCCCCCTGACGTATTCTCGGCCCACTTCCTCTCCAAACCTTTGGCTAACCCACCATGCTCAGGTAGAATTCAATGGGTAAGTTAAATTAAAAAAAATAGCTTTTCTAGTTTTAGTATTTTTTTTTTTTGGTATACATCAATTTCAACAATCTATCAAAAGATTAAGGTATATAAATTCCTAATCATTTTGAAAAAAAACCCAAATCCTATGGGGTATCAACCTTACTGAATTGTTACTATATTCAAATATAGTCACCTTCACTTGGCTTCAAAAAATAAGAAATAAAAGGTTAATTTACTTCCATGTTTTTGCATGTGAATTCTATTACAGTATTTCTCCCTTATCGAGGTTATACTATTTTTAGTCCATTCTTTGGAAATTTAAAGGCAGGGAGATGAAAACAGCCTAGATAAGCAGACAGACACACACATACACACTTACACACAGATTAAAATACACACACAAATTCAGGTGTGCAAAATATAAATGTTTTTTACTCTTCATGCTAATCATTTCTAGATTTGGGGAAACTAGCCATTGAATATGTTTTATGGCGGTCCCCTCCATATGCATATATACTCTCACTTACTTCTATTTTATAAGTGGTCTCTTGTCAATGTTTTAGTACTAACTTTCTGTCACTATTGAGTCCAAATTCAGAATTTGATGATACATTCCAATTACATCTAATTTGGAAGCCATATGCAATTTGTTTTAAAGATCTCTCACTTTCATTGGCACTCATCTCTGGCATCATTGTACTGCTTCTTGTCGGCTGGAGTGGTGATTGTCAGCACTCAGGAATCTGTCGTGCGGTTTAAGGGTGCCCATCTCAGTCAGAGGGGAAAAAATGACAAAGGGAAGCATTATGCCTCATTAAATGATATTACAGACACTGCCGTGCTCTAATCTGTAATTGAAAATAATTTCAAAATCACACAAAGAATGGCTCCCTGGGATTTGCTAACACCTTCAAATTCAGGCCTAGTTTTAAGACATTTAATGATTGCATTATACGGTCAATCAATCCAAGCCAGAAAAGCTGCCTCTCTCCATTCTTCCAATTGGAGCAGACACATGAGAGACAAACAGAGTCATCATGAGACAAGAGAAACAGTGACTCGCCAAGCTCACTTGGGAGTCAGAATCTTGGAAGAATTTTGCTTCCGTAGACTGATGCCAGCTACACACAACACAGCCTTCACAACAAGGGGTCCCCGTTGTTGACATGACAGAGAAAGAGCAGGCACCTACACGTGTGCTGGGGAAAGCTGAATCACACCCATGATGCCAGGAAGTTCGCAGCACGCCTGCAAAGGCTCCTGAGGGTGGGAGATGGACAAAAGGCCTTCGCTCTCTCTGGCAGACAATCAAGCTCCTTTCAGCAGCAATGCACTTTCACAGGAGGGCAAAGCTAGGAAAGCAAGCAGCAGTCATTGCAACAGCTGGAATATCCAGGGGGGTTACTCTTTAAAACGTTCAATCCCGCTTTCCTCCTGGACGTGGTCAGTAGCCTCAATGAGAGCTGACTTAAATCTCATCTAAAAGATGCCTTCACTGCAACATCTAGATTGCCGTCTGACCAAACTGGGCACCGTAACCTAACCAGTTCATCTGTAAAGATAACTACCCCAGGAACCAATAGCTGAGATGTGTGTGTGCAGGTGTTCATGTGTGTGTATATCTATGTCTAACACAGCTCTTTCCAACCACACTGTCATTGTAAACGACAGCATATCCGATGCCTGTCTGTGTATAGGACTGTCCCTGTCTGTCTAATCTACAGAAACAGACTGTTATTTCATCCCAACCTCATAGGTGAAACCAAGTTTTAGGAAAAAAGAAGCTGTGAAAAACCCTGGGAAGGATGTTTAGGTGTAAGAGGCATTCTTTTATAAAAGCCCATAGTTTATTAAGCTGTATTCTGATAGGGAAAGATTGTGCTGAAAGAAGGCCGTATTTTAAGAAATGTTTCCTCTCTGTTCATATTTTCTCCTTAGAAATGAAAAGAAAATGCTAATGCAATGGCACTTGGCCCCACAAAGCTCTGAAGTACAGAAGGACGTGGGGACTTCAGGAGCATAAGCACCTTGGGAGGAAAGGGAGGCAGTAGGTAGTGCAGTTTATATAAGCTCTGCTCAGCTTAGACAGACACCGTAAAGATGGTTTCTAATTTGCCCTGTCCCAGGGTCAGCTTAATTAATATGCACCAGAGAGCTCAGCAAGCTCATGCCACCATGGAGTACACAGTCCAAAACACGGGCTGATGCTTTTTCATCTCCATCCTCTTAAATTCCAGCCATAACTCCCTTGGGTCCAGGCTCTAAGGACATAGCAGTCTGATTTACCCAAGTTAGAAACTGACAGTCGATTCTGTTCACGCATTACTTTTATTTTCTCCAACTTGTTCCATTAGTTTCCTGGGATTCATTCATAAAAGAAGTAGGTTGGAATTGGATGCCATCAAAAGGCCCTTTGAGCTTTGATTCTACAATTTTGAGTCATCAAAGATGAAAATGGTGACAGGATTAAGAAAGGAAACCTCATTGACTTAGACAACAGTGTGGTGATTAACAGAGGGAAAGGGGGTAAGGGGTAGGAGAGGGTACAGGGGGGATAAGTGAGGATGAAAGGAGACTCGGCTTTGGGTGCTGAACGCACAACACCACATCAGATTGTGTTATAGAATTGCACTCCTGAAACCTATATAATTTTATTAACCAAGGTCACCCCAATAAATTCAATAAATATTAAAAAAATAAAATATAATGATGCCCTTTTAAGTGGAAAGGGAGAACTCCCTGCACTTTCTGCTTGAAGGTGGCACTGTTCAGTTTGAGAGAAGATAGATGTTAAGAGTGAAAAAATCACACTGCTTAATTCAAAACAGGCTGCTTACCTTTCCATTCCGTAGTTACTACTTCCTCTCAGCAAGAAACTAATTAGGGCGGGAGGATGCGGCCTGCCAGCAGCCTGCCTGCCCCAGCAGTGTTCTCTCCCTAACCGTGAGGCATCAGTGTGCTCGCTGCCCACCTGCCTTTGTTCTCAGAATAACACAATTATTTTCAATATCTCCCTCGGGGTTATTTCCCTTATAAGGTAAGCTCCCCAACTGTTTATCTCCTTGCTTTTTTAAAAAATATATATTGTTTGATTTCCTTCCCCTCTGTCCTTCATATTGATTGCTACTCCATTTTTTGCTTGTTTGTTCTAGTGTCCATGTAATTTTGAAAGTTCATAAAAAAAACACACCTCCTTGTGAAGTCCTTAGCAGCCACTGCTACCAACACAAGTGCCATGGAAAGAACAGGGGTTTTAGGAACCATGTGGATACCTGGACTTCGGTCTTGGTTTGCCTTGTGAGACTGAGGACCCGTTACTTTGTCTCACTTTCTCCTATTCCACAGTTAGAACATAGGGTGTCAAGTTCTCTGAACTCTGTTCCTTCCTTCTAAACGCCTGCAGTTTTTTTAACCTGCCTAAATAAAAAACAAAGAAATCTAAACATCAGTCTGGACTAAAGGAGTAAATCTCTTAGCATAGATATTTTAACTCCTCCTTCTGAGTTAAGAAAAGTTGTACTATGGATTCCATAATGAAGAATTTGTGCCGCTAGCCCATGAACTCAGACAACAGAACAGTGTGGTGATGGCTGGGACGGGGGGTGGGGCATAGAGGCTGGGTGGAGGTGGGGAAAGGGGGGGATGGGAGATATCTGTAAGTGTCAATAATAAAAAAAAAGTGTGCTGCTAAAGGCCTACATGCAGGGTGGCTTAGGGAGCCTCCACCCAGCCAATGGGCTCCTGGGCTCCTCTCTGCAATGGGGTTTATATGTTGGAGACTCAGTGTTTTAGGGCCAGGCCTGGTTTCCAGAGAACAAGGCCGGAGAGATTACAAGTAAAGAATGTTTTTTCCCCCATTCTGGTTAATTCAGTAAATTTAATGTTTACTTTGGGGAACAGAGGAATCTGGTGAGAACTTATTCAAAATATTAAAGAAAAAGATCATTGGGGCAAAAACAGGTTTTCCTGAACAAAGGACTAATTTAAAATGCTTTTTGTTCTGTCTTTTCACTATGTGATGTGTATATAGAATGAAGTGGGAGTATGGGAGGGAATTGGTGCAATGAGGCTTTTAAAATATGAATAAAGTTCTGGAAGGTTATATTCTATTCTGTTAATGTTGGTGACTCCAGAGCAATGGAATTCCATTGCCCAGGAGAAGGGAGAAAATTATTAACTTTTAACAGATGTTTCTTCATAACTGTTTGCTTTATAACAAGGAATGGTTATTGCTCTCAAATCCATATTTGTTTTTCTTAAAATTATATTATTTTCTATTGTTACATATTTGAAAGAACTAGGCTTGGTCAAGAATGCACAAGGTTAATAATTGTAAGCATTAAGTGAGGTAGTAAACATAAAAGCATTTCAAAATGTTATGTTATAAAAATTGTAAGGGCTTGTTGTTCCTAGAATTATTCAGTGAAATCATTGTATTGTCATTGTATTAGTTTAGTAATGCTATTCAGCATAATTCTTAGAGTATGCTGTTCAAATATCTTTCACTCAACCATTCATTCACTTCAGTTTTCATTAAAATGTGTTTAGTGATCCGACTCGTCTTCAGAAGGACCTGCTGTGTCCTGGTTTCTCCTTTGGGAATGAGACACCCTATGAAGGAGCCAGGCAGTGTACCTGTCTCCCTGGAACTTATAGAGAGGAGGAGAGAGGGCCAATATGCTAATTATGCAAAACAAAACCTGACAATTCCAGATTGCTGTGCGTGCTATGAAAAATGCAATATGATAGAGTAGGCCTAGAGTAGGCCACATTTAGATGGTCGATATGTGTCAGGGAAGACTCCAGTGAAATTTATTTATGATAAAATAAAGGGAGTAAGTTGGATCAGGATAAGCTGCCAGATAAACACGGTTCTTTCAAACATAGACTGTCATCCATCAATCCCTTGAAGGGATGTGTCCATATGTTACTGATGTTAATTTTCTTTTTCAAGGGCAAAAAAAACAAAAACAAAAACAACCCAAAGTTTGTTTTCTTGCAAAATTTTTATGAAAAATGATCAGTGGAAAGACGGGAGTCAGAGGTAATCATATCGTTTTTTTCATTGGGAAGAACACAGGTTTGTGATGCTGGAGATGTGGGTTCAATTCTACTTCCTTCCTAACTGTAATCTTGGGAAATCTTATTGTCTGCATTTGTATAACAAAAGATTGAAACCATGACTTCTAGGATTCCTTGCTTCTACTGGATGTATGAGTCCGAATACAAACAAATAGCTGTTCTGTTCAAATTGCTTTTCCTTGAAGACAATTAATCCTATATCTAAAAAGCAATTAAATTGAAAGCAAGGACCAAGGATTAAAACAAACTCAAGGACCATGAGGAAAACCAACCTCAGTAAAACAGTTACAAAGCTTTAAAATAATATATTCATGTCTGAAGTTACCTAATTTAGAGGAAAAAAATGGGGAGATTCTATATCAAATACATCTGAAATCAAAATTATGGTATTGTCACTTACCAGCTATGTAACATTGTGGGAGTTTTTTTTCTTTTCTTTTTAAAAATTTACTTTGAGACTCAATTTTCTCATTTATGAAACTGTTGGTTTTTTTTTGTTTTTGTATGTTTTGTTTAGTTTTTGTATGTGATGATATTGAGGTGAGGAATATTTGTATTTTTAGAAGAAAGTTTTTGAAGTATTTAGGGGTAAATTATGACTGGTGAAGCTTAATTTCAACTTTTTAACTGGTTGAAAAGATGAAATAGATTAGCTAGAAAGACAAGTAAAAGGACATGAACAGAGTGATAAAACAAGTATGACTAAATGTTAATATTTAAAGACAGTGGTGGGTATATAGATCAATAGTACTACTTTTTTAATATGCTAAAATTCTTTCAATGTTTGTACATTTTCATAATAAAAGTTTTATTATGATTACTTCTAATGTAAACATCTCTACAGATTTTTAGAGAAAATACATTTCTAAATAAATTAAATCTTTGGGAGATTTTCAAATTAGAATATCTACCTGGTTAATTTGGCATTGGTTAGCTAGCTAACCAGTATTCACTCTCTCCATCTTTTTAGTATCAGAACCCAGAATTTATGTCCCAGTGAAAACCTCCTTTGCAAATTAGGGAAGACAGTACCAGTTACTAGTTATGTAGTGGGCGACCTCCAAAATCCCCTTCCTTCCTTCTCTTGTTTTGTGCCAACTGGAACATAAACCCAATGGCTAAAGGAAACATTTAGCTACCATAGTGTGTCATGAGATGACATGCCAAGGGTCATGCAGTAGGAAGATAGAAGATGCCTGATTCCCTTATGTGTGTGAATTTTCTACTGTTAGACATATTTTAATGAGAGAAAAATGAAACCTTTCTGCTTAAGCCGCTATTATTTTAAGTTTTCCATTATTTTCAGCTTAACCTAATTCTAACAAATTTAGTATTTATAAATATATTTTCTATCCAGATGCTAGATGTAGTTACATGAAAAAGAAAATTGTGGCTATCTGTTATAAACTGCTTAATGGCTCTCATATGATATCTATATCCTAATCTCTGAAATCTGTGAGCATTACCTTATAAGGCAAAAAAGGACACTGATAATATGATTACATTAAAATTATTGATATGGGGAGATTATGCTGGATTATCCAGGTGAAGTTTAAGTGAAATCATGTGAATTCTTATCACAAGGGGGCAGAGAGTGATTAGTGAATAAGAGAAAGGATTGTGACCACAGAGACAGAGACTAGAGTGATGTGGCCACAAGCCAAGGAACGCCGGCAGCCACCAGAAGCTGAAAGAAACAAAGACCTGATTCTACCATAGGGGCTCCAGGGAGGGTAGTCTGACCAATACTTTAATTTCAGCTCAGTGAGACTAATAAGGACTTTCTGGCCTCAAAACTCTAAGATAATACATTTCTGTTGTTTTAAGCCATGAAGTTTATGGTAATGTGTTACAGTAGCCACAAGACACTAATACAACATCCATTTTCACATGTAAAAAGCAATTAGCCAGTTTTATGCTTTGCATATGTTTCACGTTCATAGCATCCCAACTAGACTGTGGTGCTCTACAATCTGGTTAAGAGGTCCAAATTAAGTTCTAACTGAAGGCAAGTTCTATAGCAGAATCGAAGAGTTCAGCATTTCCTGGTACAGTCAACAACAGCAACACCAACTAACACTCCCAGATTGCTTTTTCTGTGCTGGGGCTTGCAGTACAAGGTATTCTGAACAACCCATTGAGGTGGGGACTTTGCTAATTTCTTATTTCAGGATGACAAAACAAAACAATGGCTCATTCAGCTTAAGAATCCATTCTTTCTCAGTAGTGGCAGAGTTCATCTCAAGACAGCTCTGGCCTGTGCTTTTAACCACTATGACTCACCATCTCGGAAAATGAAGAACTGATCTTGGAGTTAAGTCTACCTAGGATACCTGGTACATACGAGTTATCTTTTTTTTTTATAATCCATAGACTTCTATTTGCAATTTTTACTATTTACTCACATACTTGGTCACAAACTTTTAACAGACGCTATAGAATGATCAAATTCCAGCAGGTTGAAAATATTACTAAGGATTCATTGCAGAGCCTTCTGATAGATAAGGACATCTTTGATTCACCGTTAACAGCAAGGTTAGCTGGAATTTGACACCCGAAGAGTTAGGGAGCAAAGAAATTCCAAATGCATGCAAAATGCAATCCATTATCTTGTGGAAAATTTTCGAGTAAAAGTTAACTAGTGGAACATTATTAAACTTGTCTGCTCAATTGAGAAAAATAGATTTTCATTAGGAAGGAAAAAAACAGCAATAAAACTAAAAAAATGTATAACAAGAAAATATCTGCATGACCAACTTAACTTTAACTGTTCATAAAGATTAAGCTATACAGAATGTTTTGGTTTGCTTTATCACTTTTCCAATTTGTATTGAGCCCTCAAGTATAAGAATTTCTTATTATAATAAAAAACTAATTCATTTATTTATGGAAAAATTATATAATTTAATACTACTTATTTGCTTACCCATTTATATAAGAACATTTTTATTAGTGTTTTGTATTTTGCTGAACATTCCTACAGTATATGATCCCAAACTCTCAACAATGTTATGTGTGCACATTATTATCAACACCCACATTATGGGCAAATCAAGTAAATTTTAATATTTTAAGTAGACATCCATAGTCACATAGCAAGTCAATGTTAAATTGGCTTTTTAAATAAATCCTTTCAGATTTTAAAGGCTACACAGAATTTTAGCTGCATGGGACTGCCAGAGACCTGTAAAAAAAACCTTAGAGGTGAGAAACTCTATTAACTGGCAGAGAACAAATACAATTTGCATGTGTGTAAGCACTTGGCAGCTGTAATTCCAATTCTTTTGGCTTAACTCAACTCATTTAAAATCACAGGGCAAAAAATAAAAAGAAAAATATCTGCAATAACCTTCCTGGCACTTGTCCTTGTAAATCTGTAACTTGTAGAGCGGAATCCACTAAATCTCTCTGGGCGTTTGACCCTTACTCACATCATGAGACCACGCATTCTCATGGGGAAAATACAAGTCTTCTGTCAGCGATTTATTTATAAAATAGCAGTGAATCAAACTTGCTACCGGCTTTGCTTAGACTACGGTATTCTTGTCTTCAAAAAAATGAGTTCTTTCTTATTCAACAGTGGTTTGGACCTTGTATATTTTTTATCTCTCCCAGAGCTGAATTTGTTCCCCATGGCCCTCTGGCTCCCAGTAACTAAAGCTCTTTCTGCTGCTGGCTTTCCCCAGGGTTGCCTCGCCCGTTGAACCTCTAAAAAACTGAATCCTAAATGGGTTCTTCTGGGTTATGGCTCAGATTTCTGTATTTTGAATTTGTTTTGGACTTCTTGTGTCCTGTCTTTCCTTCTTTCTGTTTTGAATGCTTAACTTGAGTTTGCACCTATTTCCATCTTTCCACCGGCTTGCTCATGTGCTCACCTTGACTCCCTCAACTTTCCATGACTAACTTACATCCAGTTGTCGGCTTTCTCTGGTTTGAGTGCTCTTGTGAAGGTTTCTCCTTTATTAAAGAAAAGGAGAATGATAATAATAGAAGACAGAATAAAAAACTGGGGGCTCAGATAGACTTGGGTTAAATTCCTGGCCCTGCCATTTACACACAGAGTAACTGAGGAAGCCACGAGGAGATGACCTGCTTCTCCTCTGCTGTGTTTATGCATCACGTTTGCAGTCATCAGGTCCTATCTCTTTTTTTCCTAAATTTCTACCAAATCCAATTTCATTGATTCCAACCTGTTGCACTGCTTTAGCCCAGGCACTTGTAATTTTACCATCTTTGTCATGCAGACACTTCCGGGCCTTCCTGCCTTGAGTTTTGCTCCTTTTCAAGTTCATTCTATCCAGGGTTTCCATGATCTCCATGTTTCTACACATTACTCTCTTCCTAGGATATTCTTCCCTCTTCTACTAACATCCACTCATTTTTCAAAATGCAATTTAGGTATCAGCACTTCTGGAAATCTACACTTGACCCCTCTACTATCCCTTCTCTCCTCCCACACACATACTCACAAACTTCTGGGTTTGGCAGGTCTCTTATATAATCCCACATAACCTTGCAAAATTCTTTGTATATTAGCCTGCACCATGACGGTTTGTTATTGTTTATATGAGTTAAATCCTTGAGGGCAGAACTTTTTTTTCTGTGTCTGTAGTTGCAAGACAGCACTTGAAACATATTAAGTACCCAAAACTGTGTGTTACTCAAAGATCAAAGCCACCACTTCTCCCAGAAACAATGAAAAACTCACAGTAAGTGGGACTTGCTTTATCCCTCAGCAGCACGTGCTGTCTGTGTCTTTGTTTTCATATCCTGCTTTGAAAGTCTAATATGTCAGCTTCTTTCCACCATTTGATCATTTGAAGAGATGTATTAAGGAAGGGAAGTAGGATAATTTTATTGACTAGATCTTGTGATTTCTGCTGTGACAAGTAGTGACATCATTCATTCATTTAATGTGCATTTATTAAGCACTCACTAGGTATCTGAACCTCTATTAAGGAGCCATGGGTATTAAAAATATATATATATAGGCTTTTAAGCTCACAGTCTAATGGAAACATATTGTTTGAATACTCATTTTACCTCCCCAAATGCCTTACGGAAAATGAGTTATTCTTTATCATTATGTCATTTTTGTTTCCAAAAGCGTCTGGCATATAGTCGGTATGTTGAGTAAATAAAATGCATAAGTATATACATTTATATATACAAATACATGTACATATGTTTACAAACATGTAAATAAATTATACAAATAAAAATAATAGTCAATTTTACATCAAATATTTGATCCCAGAAGTTGGAGCTTACTCAAAAACTTGTGATTTTTTTTTTTTTTTCTGTCTGTCTTTCAGCAGTACTTGGCCAAGCTCACATTGATCTTTGGGTTATTATTAGATAAAGCACTCATCTGTCTTTTCACCACTCCTGCACCCAAAGACATCACCTTACATTAGTGACATTGGACATGACACAATATCAAGCTGGGCTTCCCTAATGAAATTCTGGCTGTCTCGGGATAACCTATAACTTGACCTTCTAGCGGATGCACGTACGTTGCGCATATCTCCTTCTGAAAAATCCCCATCCATAATTACCTAGCTAGTCAGATTGTTAATGAAAGAGCGCTTTAAAGGAAAGAAAATGCAAGTTCCTTTATTTTCTAAGTTCTCTTATGTTCTCAAGCCTTTGTTACACCTGGAGGCTGAGGGGTGAGCAGCACTGCAGCTCCTGACTGCAGGACCCAGGCAAGATGCTTCTCCTTCAGCATCGGTGCAGATGCCAAAGGGAGCCATACTAAGGATGGCACTCCTGGGCAGCCTCCACCTCTCCATTTCGGAGTTCCTAAGTCAGAACTGTGCTTTATTCTGGACACATGATTTATAATGCAATGCCTTACAGGATTATAAAAAAAATATGGTTTGAGAAATGTAAAACAAACATAGAAGGATAATTTTTACTTTTTAGGAGAAAGCTCACAAATAGGATATCTTTCTTTTTTATGTACAGATAGCTCCTGAGTGATTGCACTGCTTATCTCAACACAGACTATTTTGAGAATGGGGAAAATTATATATGGCTATGGTCAATAACTTTCTCTTTTCAAAATGTGAAGAAGTCATGTTTATTGGTTCTCTATTGCTGTGTAACAAAATACCACAAATTTAGCAGCTTAGATTAACGCACATATTCTCTTAGAGTTCCCCCAGATCAGGAATCTGGACACATCTTATCTTAGTCCCACTCAGGGTCTAGCAAGGCTGCAGTCAAGGTGTTGGCTAGAGCTGCAATCTCAGTTGAGGCTCAGGGTCCTCTTCCAACCTCACTGTTTGTTGACAGATTTCATTTCTGTGGTTGTAGGAGTGAGCCTCTCAGCTCCTATAGTCTGCCTCTCTGCAACATGGCCAGTTCGCTTCTGCAAGGCTAACAAGCTCTGTGATGCTGCTTCCTGTCTGTTACCTCTAGGCCATCTTTCAAAAGGATCACCAGGTTGGGAACTGGTCTGGTTAGCATGTGCTTCCTTTGAATACTAAAATGTCAAATTATTAGGGACTTTAATTACATCTGAAAAGCCCTTTCACATTTGCTATATAATTTATCCTACCATGAGCATGAATTCCTATTATATTCATAGTCCCTCCCACACTGAAATGGTGGGAGTTATATGGGGAGGGTCCGCAGGGAAGCGGGAATCTTGGGAGCTGGCCTAAAATTCTGCCCAGCACATCATATTATATCCCACATTTTACTAATTCAGCGGGCTTGGTTCAATGCTACACAAAGCAGATAGATTTATATTTTGGATTGACACTACTCATGAAGCTTAGAGAGTGTGGTATCTTACACATGCACTTAGATATTCTAGGGATCATCTTTAAAGATATGGCACTAGAAAACAGATACAAAATTTAAGAGTTTAGGAAGTAGCTTTTTACACATAGTTGAAAGTGTTTACAACACAAGCAAGACCATAGTTTTGTTTTCTTGATTTAGAAGATGTGTTGAACTGAATTGTATTTTCATTTACACATTCATTGCTCCACTACTGAGTCAGAGCATTAATATTATTTGAATCATATCTCTCGAAACCTTTATGACTTTAATGGTTGGTTAATGGCTAAGATTCATTTAAAGTAGATTTTTACAGATATACAAATTATAACTATGAAAGCCTATTATGCTTTCAGCTTCCATGGTTAATGTGATTTATTTACTTTCCATTTTATTATGAAGACAGTGGGAGAAAATGTTTTATTTCAAAGATGCTTTGCTTACGTTTTTTTGAAAAAACTTTTTGGTTTATTTTTAAATCTTTTCTAGTACATAAGCCTTGCTACAAGTTACTTTCTGTCTTTTAGCAAATGATTCTTATCTTTTCCTGCTGCACCTAGGATATTGACTAGGTTGGTTTGAAACAAGTTATCCATTTCCTCCCAGTCTGACCTTATCTCTCCTCTAGGAGATTCTTCCAGGTAGTAGTCATGTCATGGAAACCTAGTTCTTAGCTATGCACCTCACAAAAATGCCATGAACTATCCAGATGAACATACAAAAAAAATATTCACAGCTTTGACATATGCCTCAGGTGTCTTCCTTCTGCCTGAAGTGATTTAATCAGTGGTGATGAAATGGCCCAAGATAGGCTATAAGAATCATCATAGAGGCTTTTGCTATAAATACTGAAGGGTTTCTCTTTTTGCTGGGTTGTTGAGATTTAGACCATCACCTGCCAACATCACCTCTGCAACGTTTGTATATGATGAATGCCCACTTTAATAAAAGACAATACAGTGGAAAACAGAGGTAAGATGCAGATACAGATATAAATATAGGTATAACGAATATTTCTATGTGTGTAATTACAAATCTAGATGTGGAGATACATGGGTAGATAAACAGCTAATAGATAATAGATAGGTTTAGATAGCTAGATCTGTCTCAACTTACAAATATCATGTAAGGAGAAAGTATGATATTAGTTTTGAGCTCCCAGATTCAGCAATGCCCTATTCCCAGTTACACTTGTGTGATTTTAAAATACGCCAGGTCAATAAAGTCTTTTCTTTATACTAGCTTGGTTTCCATTTCTGATCTTTATTACCAAAAATATCTTAAGCAGCACAACAATCACACAATGCGTTGGCCGTTAGAACACGAAAAGTCTAATGAAAATGAAATAATACAAAAGTACAACTGATGATTAAAGCGATTGGGGATTTACTCCTAAAGATGCTGGGGAGAATTTCTGACTAAGTGGATAAAGGTTCAGGAGCAGGCACAATGTGACTACTGTGTGCCCATGATGTTCACGTCGTTCAGACAAGTTATAGCCCCTGGAATATAGAGAAATTCTCAGATGCTTAATTATGAATTATTAAGACAAATGAAAAGAAGTGTCTCATGCAAGTTGCAAATTAAAGAAACCCGTTATATCATGCTGCACAATGATAGCATAAAGTTGAGCCTAATTCTCAGCAATACAAGTAAAGTTACTATGGCTACTTAGATGAAGTGCTGTATTACCATGTAGAAAGACCAAATTAGCCCAGGTGCGGACTTGCTTTTCTTAGCGTCTCTGATCTACTCTAACTTTCTCCATCCTATTCTAAATCCTGGGAGGCTGCCCTTGAGGTTCCCCTGTACTTGGTTCCCTTGCTTTCTGGCTTCTGCTTGGGTTCAGGCAATGGAAGGTCCTAGAAGGACTTTCAGAGGCAGAAGAAGGATGGCATTGGGGAATTAATTTCCTCCATCCCTGTAAAGCCATTGTGGCTTGTCTGTACTTACCCACTGAAGACCAAGGCTTCTGTCAAGCAGCCCACTCTATATAGCTACTGTATCTTCTCCCCTTAGGCCTAGGGGTGATAAGGGCTCCCCAATATTGGGCTTCTTAACAGATATTTCAAATCATTTTGGTCGGGTTTGCCACCCATTTCTCATAGTATTCAAGTTATTGTTATTTGCCCTTTACGGTGCATTCTTTAATTTTGAAACATTCTACCAAGAATATGCATTGCTTTTAAAATCAGAAAATCAATAATGTTTTGAAATACATGTATCTTTTAGAAATTGCCTGGTTAATATTTCTAGAAATTACAATTCAAGATAGAAAATAGCAATGATATCTGTAGGATAGGATTTAATGTCTGTTGGCATATTCCTCCTGGGCATTGAATTAAGGAATTTGCATAAATTATCTCATTTATGCAAAGGTGGTTTTCTATGATCTTATTTTATGTGAACATAAATGAAATTTTGGTCATACATCTAGCAAGCAGAAGCAGCAACTCAAGATTATACCACTTGCATAAATATAATCAGTTGGTAAATAATATACATTGGTAAAGAGGGTTATAAATTTATGATACATGAGGCAGAGATCTCTGCTTTTCTGAGAAAATAGGCACTAGTCCTTCTATTTTTAAAAGAGTGGAGAGTTGCCAAGAGTGCATTGCACATCTGTTTGACCGGACACCATACTGCCCAACAGAACATTGTATGAAGCAGTTTAGTGTTGTAAATAAGTCAATGAAATTTACAATTAGAATCTGTGTTTGAATCCCAATTCTGTTGCTTGGAAATTATTCTAAACCTTGTTAAAATTTAATTTCTCATCTGTAAATTAGAGAAAATAATAGTACCTTTCTCTTAGAATCTCTGAGATTAAATAAAATGCATATATAAAGCTCAGCACAAGGCCTAGGAGAGAATGAATTAATATTATTATTATGATACACGACTTGGAAAGGTATTAATAATAATAGTGTGTTTGTAATCCTGGGATTCCTGTTAACTGTATTGTATAAATTACTTGAATCACTAATGTGCACATTACATCAAATTTAATGAGAGTTCAAAGTTCAGGTTAAATGTGCTTTTACAAGAAAAACACAAATAGTGCTTTTTGTGTGTGAAGCAAAACAAACAAACAAAAAATCAAAATGAATAGACCAAAAAGCAGTAATAAATGTCTCTTTTTTTCCCCTGTGACCAAATAGCTTGCCTAAATCCCCCCATCTTTGAAAAATGACAGAGAGCTCAGTAATTAAAACATATATCATACTCAAACAAATATACTTTGAGGAGAATAGAACGCCAGTATCTCAGGAATGACACACATAATTTACTAAATAAAATACAGTAAAACAAAGAAGGATTGAAAGAAATTTCTCTGAGTTAAGATATTACATGTTAAGCTCTTTCCCTAAGAGAATGGTCAAGACTTAGATGCCTTCAAAACAAGTGTGGGAGGGAGAGGATGGCCATGAAAATTGGGACAGGTCATTAACAAGGATAGCACATACGACCATTTCTGGTTAGAAAGCTTCTACCTGTTATCTCCCAATTTTTGTTGTTTGGACTGCTTGATTTAATAATTGGGTAAAATAATCTTTTAGATTCTGTATTAGAGTGGGATTTGATTTCCACTGATGGTGACTGCATGACATTGAAAAACATAGGACTTGAGACATAGTTTGTATTAAAGTTCTAAATTTAAAAACCCTTAAATGACAAGAACCATGGAATGAAGAAAGAAAGGAAGAAAAACATGACTCCATTTTTTAGCTTCTTGGTCTACATGAATTATTTTAGATTTGGTCACATAGTTCTATGGACATGGATATAATTTATTCCCACAAATTTTCCTTTGTAAATTACCATATGAAAGGATATGATATAATTTTTAACATTTCACATTGATTGTGGCCAAACCTCTTTCATGTTCTTGTTTGTTCTCACCAAATACCCAAATTCACTATTCTTCCTAAGAATGCACCAGAGGGAAAACGTAGAGAAAGAAACAAAAGAATCTCAGTTGTGGTTGTCAATCATTTTTCTGCCTCCATATACACCTGAGGGATGTGATCTAGATTCATGAGTGACAGTGAGTAGGATGAAACAGAATCTCCTCTAAGGAGGAAACGCATATATCCAATTCAAGTGTGTTTATGCATGCCGAAGCTTGGGTCCATGCTTTTCTTCTTTGCATTAGAAAACTTTGATAAAAATCCTATTCTTTCTTAGGTTTATGAACTTGGGAGATTAAATATATTTGGCCCTTGGTTTTATCATAAGGAAAATGGCGATATGGCTAAATAGCAATGTTGTGGAAAGAATTAATTCAGAATAAATGCAAAATACCAATCATAAAGTAGGTGTTGCAGAAATGATGGTTATGTCAAACGCAATGATGATAATGTCTTAGTATAATTAAATCCCCCAGGATGTTTATGATATGATGATAGTCATATGAAACTCATGTGTACAAGAAGACTTGAGAACATAACAACTGAGCAAAGTGGGATTTATTGGGAAAGCAGCATTTAGAACTCAGTGATGGTGGATAAGGCCAGTCAACCTATAGTGTGTGTTTATACAACTGTCAAAACTTTGAGGTGGTAGAAGGTTATAATTCTTTGTTCACTTCGTCCATGTGGTCAGTGGACTTTTAAGTCTACATAATTAATTTGGCAATAGGTGGTGCTATTGTGACAGGATTTAGAAATTGTCGCCTGCCTCAAAGGACTTCACAAATACCAGGCACAACAGAAAGAACTATTTTCAGGGGCTTGGCAGGGGACCCTCCCTGCTGGAGAGAGGAGGAGAGAATGAGACGTCAGCCTTGGCAGAGACAGTGCACATTTGATGCCAAAACTGACAGTGCTTAAGTGAATAGCATGTCCTGGCTCTGTTGTCCAAAGAAATAACCTGTCAAACCCCTAGAATAAACTTATACATCCTCTACATGGCACCAGAAAAACATACTGACAGAGTCAGAAAATGCATCTACATTTTAAAACATCCTGTTCAGTGAGTGTCATATGACTGGACAAAACCAGTGCATCACACCCCTGGTTTCTGGAGTAGGGCTTCTGATTAAAATGGCCATGTAACTGACCATTGGAAAGAGTGAATTTCCCTATGGTCCACAGTTCCTTCTTTGGGTAATAAATAAACTCTAAACTTGACTTTTAAGTGACTGATTTTCACATGCTTCTCCATCATTGACATCAATGAAAGAACCACAAACGATGCTCTCAATTTCTACTCCAAATAATGATGACGATGGAGATAATGATTGTGATATAAACAAGTGTGTCCAGGGAACATCTAAGACCTATTTAAATAAAGGTCAAGGAAATGCATGGAAAGTGAAATGAGTGGATACATTGAGGGGACAGGCCCCAGGACTGACAGCAGGGTTGGTGTCTGAAACTTGAGAAAGTATATGGATGAAGAAATAACTCATCTCTAATGAAAGAGAAAACAAAGAACGTAGTGAGACTAAGGCCAGGGGTGGTGAGTGGAAATCAGAGAGAATGTATAATTGACTGCTTCACAGGGGCCCATGGCCAGCTCCCCCAGATTAGTATAATATTCTGGAAATTGGGTAGAAATGCCTATAATAAAGACTGATTCAGATAACAGAGCAGTGCTCCATAGTGGGTAAGGCCATGGGTTCGGGAGTAAAAGATACCTCGTGTATGATTAAGTACACACTTGATGGTGGATCATTCACTTACCTACTCAGATCAGCAACTTAGTCATAGGTATTGATTGTAATGTGAACTTCACAAGATTGTGGGAAGAATTAAATAAGATAAAGTATCTAATTCATAGCCCAGAGTGTGACAGATACTACCCAGTGTTCAACAACAACAATGATGTAGGATTGTCTACATGTATACATGTACCTCTGTCCATGGGTAGCTCTGCTTTATGGCTAAGAGTATGTGAATGGTCTATGACATCTTTCACTCCTTCGTTATGACTTTGTTTGTGTTTTTGCCTGGTCAGAGGGCTAGCCCCTTCTTCATCTAAAATACAGGTAAACAATTACCACTTAGGAAAAAAAGTGACTTTTCTGATGGAAAATGTTCTTTCATAAGGAAAATTGTCATTGGGAGCATTCTCCCTGACTTCAACAAAGTAAATATTAGGGGCGATCAGAACACCACTAATGGCCTTGAAAGCTTCAGACATATCAAGGGATGTCAGCAGAGTGGAGGGAGCGTGAGTCTAGCACCAGTTGAGGTATGCTTTGTTCTTGAGCTCTAATGCTGGAGAAACATGTGAGAGGTGCTGGAAATGTAGCACAAAGAGGCCAACAAAATTGTCAGCTGTTACTCAACTACTAAGATATCACCTAGATGTAAGCTTAGACTTATTTGACTCCATATCCTTGCTTTCCCCAAGACACCAGGCTGACTCCTAGCACATGGCTACCATGCTCAATCCTTCCCCTTTCCATTTCTGCATACATTGTTTCTGCTGCCTGGTAGTTCCTTCTGTCAATATACATAAATATCTACTTCTGTCAATATACGTAAAAAACATGACCTCAGTGAGGCCTTCCCACAAACTCCAGAACAGAACTGCTTCTTCAATTTCAAAGCACCTTTTCTTAAACCTACATTACAACATCTGACACAGTGTTTATGGCTATAGTCCCAATACTTGGAACAATGCCTAGTATATAGCACATGATCAATAAATATCGGTTGAATAAATGAATTGCATTTTAATGATTTATATACAGCCTCTCTGTCTTCATAGACATTGAACTCCTAAAAAACAGGGTATAACCAATTTGCTAAAAGTGCTGAACTGTGAAATTAATGTTAATTAATCTAATTAAAATGTTAAAAATGAATTTAAAATGTTACTGTGAAATCCTAAAAGAATTTTACCATATTTCCTAGAACCATTCTCAGATACCACAAAGCCCAATAGCATCTAATACCAAAACTGACTTTTTTATGAAATTTAAAAATTCTCTACTTCTTGTTACAATCCTTGGCTAGATCTAGACCTGAAATATTAAAGGGGAAAAATTAGCATGTTGTTTGTCTACTCTCTTCCATGAACCACCTTTTTACTACAACCTCACATTTCTAATTCTGTCCACTCAAGGGTTAGACTCAGTAGGGTGTGAACATTTTTAAAAAGGGGGTTAAAATGGATTTATTTCCTGGGTGCAGTTTTAACCTGGATTTAATGCCATAGAAAAAAAATGGATTTCCAGATCCTGGGTTTTTCTCTGATGTGGAACTTTTTGGTCATCTTTGTGACATTGTATGGATGCCTCAGTCAGCTTAGGCTGCTCTATCCAAGTACCACAGAATGGGCAGTTTAAACAGTAATTATTATGCATCATTCTGGAGGCTAGGAAGTCCAAAATCAAGGCACTGGCAGAGCCAGTGTCTGGTGAGAGCCCACCTCTTGGTTCTCAGCTGGAAGAAAGAGAGAGTAAGAGTACTCTCTGAGGACCACTTTATAAGTACACTGATCCCATTCATGTGGGCTCCACCCTCAGGACCATGTTACCTCTCAAAGGTCTCACCTCCTAATAATATCAAATTTGGGGGGTAGAATTTCCATGTATGAATTTTGGGAGACACAAATATTCCATTCATTGCTGTGGATATTTTTTGCAACACTCTGCCCTTTGGCGCACTCTTTAGCTCACCACCTACCAACTCACCTTTCAGAGACTGTCTGGCAGTAAACCCTGGCCTCTCCAAAAACGTGTCATTAATGTCTTGCTCATTTATCTGCCCATTTAAATGAATATGGGGGACAAGCTCATGTCTATTCATTGTGACCATAATTGCAAGACTTAAACTTCCCACTTAGCATCTTGTAATAATTTTTGTTCTATTTTAACTTTTACCATCTGGCATGTTGCAAAATACCTTATAAATATTAGGTAAGTAATTAATAAATGGATAAATGAATGGATGGATGGGAGCATAGCTACATAAATATAACTTTTGTGAGTTTGAAGAAATACAAACATCCTTCACATCAACCCTTCTGAGAGTCACAGGAAGGTGAGACATGTGATGGGGGGTCAGGTTGATGCCATTGAGGAGACTACTAATAGGGAGACCTTTATATTTATCTGTCCTTAGTTCTCATGCTTACAGGCCTGGATGAACAAGGCATGTCAAAGCCCTGGTTTTCGAGTGGTCAGAATCCAAGAACACAGGGCTCAGATCTTAGTCTAATGACTTTGAATCTGTACATGAGATTCTCAGTTGAGTGGAGAGAAGGCTCAAGGCTCAAGGTTTGAGATTAGGCAGAGATGAGTTTGAAGAAGGAAGAAATTTTTCCAGGACTCCAGCGTATTTCAGCTATATTATGGGTTGAAATAAATATTTTTGGCTAAAATTAATATTCAGTTATAATTTCATACTCTTCTTTATTTGCTGCTTGATTGTTGAGCTGACTGACAAAAATGTATTGTTACCAAAACATTTCCATTGCCATCTTATGTTTTATTTAGAGGACATAAATGTCCCCTCTCCCTGGGAAAAAGCATGACAAGGTCCATGACTTTTCTGGCTCCCTTTTAGATAATAGCAGTCCTAGGATCACTTTAAGCAACACAGTGTTGGCATTTTTAGCCCAAAATATTAATCAAAACTTCACATTTGAGTTAGCATAAGTTGCATTTTTTTTCCCCTTCCACAGTCTGGACCAGCTTTGTGCTGGAGTCTTGCAGTGGGGAAAGGGAAGTGTATTTTTTTCCCTGTGTATCCGGACCTTTTCCTGCACTTTCTAACTTCTGATTTAATTGGAACAAGTCAAATCTGGGTACAGGGAGAGTGGAGCAGATGGACGGGAAACAGGTAAGGAGATAGGTCAGTTTTTATTCAGTTGGTGGTAGCTTGTGGTTCTTTTGTGAGGCAGATGGTTAGAGCTGGGGACGCTGGGTGGCTCTCACTTATGTTTTTCTCTGATGTTGAGCTTTGCACTGGCTTCTGGGGTTTAACTGTTGACTCCCTGGCTTCTGTAGCTGCCTGAATAGGTACAACTCTATTCTGCTAACTTGTGTTTTCTTTCTCCGCTTACCGTCCTGCAACAGACCTTCAGCCTCTCTCTGCTCAGGTCTCAGGACTCAGTCCTACTGGGCAAAGCCTCAGACAACCTGTTATTGTGGCTCACTGCAAACGCTCTTACCTCCTGTGCCCCATAAACTCTGGAAATGAACACCTACCTCAATAGGGGGCATTCTCTTGGTCTTGCCTCCAAATAAATAGACTTTCTTTTGCCCTCAAGGTTTCCTGAGTAGGAGTCAAACCCTACCGCAGATTTGACTTTCCCTTCCCCAGCTATAAGCCAGACATTGGGCCCCCAAATGCAAGAAGCACACTGCAGTGCTGCCTGGGGGATCCTCTTGAACCCACTTTCCTAGGCTTGAAGTGGGAAGAGGAAGTGGGACTCAACGCCTTAGGACAGCTCTTCAAAGTAGTCTCACTTCCAAACTCCTTTCCTTCACATCAGGGCCCCTTTTCCCACGTGGTTTATCTGATGGGAACTCCAGGAGGCTTAACATTTTTCCTAATTTCCTTTAAAAATCGACACATAAAAATTTGGCCTTGGAATTTTGCATCTATTCTTTCTTGGAATTTCCCAGGAATCCTCATTTTTAACATGCTGCTATATATTGTACATATAAGGTCAAGGGTCAAACTACACACTTAGCTTGAACTTTCAGAGCTTAAACTACGTAGAAGTTAGAAACGTTCTATGTTTAGAAAGATAAGTCATATGTTTACTCTGCTCCTCATTTTTACTTGCATTAAGTGGCTCTAATTTTTTTTAAAAAGTAGGCTTAATTGTACCCGTTAATTGAAGCTAATTCAACTCGCAACGATGAGGCAAAGGGGAAGGCATTGCGTGCTCTGAGTCCCCAATTTCTCTGTATAAGCTGTTTCTCTGCTGTCCCAGCTTCTGTGAGAATTCAAGAGCAGCAGAGCATAAGCAGCTGTGTGGCTTTTCATCTGAGCAAAAATCTTAATCTACAGACTGGAAATTTGTCTTTTTACTCCCTTCACAAGGTTTCCATAAACTGAATTAGCTTAGTTCATTACATGAAAATTCTCTCTGGTGGGTGAAAAAGCTACTAATGAGTAAAACTGTAAACAATTAGATAAAGCAAGTGGCTAAAAATCTAAACTATTTATCAGTTTCTACAGCCGACGGGAACATGGCCAAAGGAAACAGCACCTGTTCCTCCCCCTGTTGCACAAGTTTCAGGTGTGAGAATCTTCATCAAAATGCTGTTATTTTTTTTGTTCTCACTTGAAAAAAAAAATCTAATATATTTACATGGAAGAAAAACATAAGAATAGTCATGAAAAAAATACGGAAAGGAATTGGATGAAATTAGCTCTAGGAGATAGAAAGTATCTCTCTCAGACTATTATTGTAATTAAAACAGAAGAACACTCCACAGGACTAAGCAGATAAATGAACATTTAGAAACTCCAAGACTCTTTTAAATTAATTTAAATTTATAAGATGAAAATATCATTTCATACCAGTAAAAATGTAATAAAATATTTGGGGTTATTTGATGCATAATGGTAGAACAACCAGCGCTTAATTTGAGGAAGTTTGAACATACACATACAAACATACACACATATGTGAAATATGAGGCACGGTTGCACCTAAATAAAATCCTTAGTGTTTTACTTGACAGTAAATTCCAGTTAAACCAAGATTCAAAGCTGAATAATGAAAATAAGAAAAGTCATTAGGGTAGTGTGTGGACAAAAAATATTTAAAATATTGGAATAAAGACTTCCTTTAGAGGCAAGACAGAAAAACCCAAAGCTTTTAAAAGAAAAAAAATAACAAGTCTACATAAATATATTAACATTTATATAGAAAATTATTTAAATACAAAAATGAAGATACTAACAGCTGGGAAACATGCATAACGCATGATGAGACAAAGCACCTATTTTAGATGTATACAAAGAAAGCTTACAATTCAGGAAGAAAAGCTGAAAAACTGAATAGGAAACCAGGCAATTGGTATAAACCAGCAGCTTTCTAAAAATAAAATCTAAATAACTCTAAATATATAGAGAGATGATCAACCTCATATTATTTAAAAACAGTGAGATATCATTTAACATTGAGATGAGCAAAAAATAAAAATGAATGAATATATTCAGTGATGGTAAAAGTATGGGAACAGAAACTCTAAAATGTTATTGATAGATATGTTGAAAATATATTTTGAAAAGCAGTATGGATATACCTATCAAAGTTGTAAATATGAATCACCTTTGACTCAATTTTTGCCCTTTAGATTGTTTAACGATCTATTTTTAGGCATTCGGTCTAGAAATATATTGATGTATAAACTTGTTTATTTTAATATTGGGAATAACAATACTGGAAAAAATATAAATGTTTATCAATAATGAGCCGGACTTAAATTCTTATATCACTCTAATAAAATATTCTGAAGCAACATGGAATACTGTACAATGACAAATGACAAAAGCATTTAACACAATAGTAGGTCTTGACTGAGCCCAATTGTATCAAAATATGCTTAGAAAATACCAAAGGATTAACACCACACTGCTATGGTGGCTTCTTCGGGTGATGGAGTGAGGGCAGAAGGAGGGGGAAGGGATTTCTCTTATTTGTGCATTTTCTGCAGCTTAATCAATTTTTGATTTTTATTATAATGTGTCACTATTATAATAAAAATCACAGAAAACACAAAGAAACTCAAGTAGACAGAAGGCTTGGCAAAAACAATGCCTAGATTTAAATAAAACATAACATCTGTAATATAGTACTGTGTGATGTGATAGAATTGAAATCATGGCAGTCTATCTAAAATTCCCTAGCCTGAGAAGAAATACACCACCAAGTCAGCAGTTAGCTCATCTACTCACCAGGTCGGAATGAAATAATACCTTGTCATTTTTAACCAAAAGGGATTAGTCCTAGGCAACAAATTCCTTCTTTCTTATCAACTCAGAAAGGTAGGTCTTACTGAAGACATTCACCCTAATTTGAAACAGAGAGGTCTGTGTGTGAATACTTGTAGAACTAATTGTTATGCTTCATGACATACTTTAACGATTATTGGTCCCACTATTTATCTTCCAAGGCTGCTGGGGATATTACGTGAAATAATAAATGTGAAAATGTTGTCAAAGGGTGCATTCAAGGTAATTATTATTGTTCAAGTGTTGGCTTAAGGCAAAAAACCATCACCATAAGTAATAACCATGAGTTTTGAAAATTGTACTATTAACTTAAAATAAGGAAACTGTTTTTGTTTCTCTGAAAAGAAAAAGAAAAAAAAACACACAACCTTGATAAATGCAGTTGTGGAGGAGTAAAAATGGTTTGGAAGGCAACTTGGAAATATATGTTAACAAGTCTTAAAATAAGCAGAACTGTGGAACAAGTAATTCTCTTTCTAAGAATATATCTTGAGGAAATAATGTATAAGGATTTCATGCGAGCATAATTATAAGATAGGAACAAATTAGAAATGATATAGTAGCCAACAGGAAAGTGGCTAAATAATTATGGTGTTCCATGTAGTCATTAAAAATAATTCTGCAGTAAATTTGAAAATGTACATAATATATTATTAAATTAAAAGGTTAAGCAATGTTTGTATAGTATTATTCAATATTGCTAACAATTTTGCTTTAAAAATACACAATGAGGTTGAGATGGGTAAAATAACTTATCTCAGTTAACAATGCCACTGAAATAGATCTAGCTGACTTTTAAACAAACACATATGCATGCATGCAACAAATAAAGTGTTTCTAATAGAGGCCATTCAACTCAGTATTTACTAGATGATGGGAAATTTGCATAAAACGTCTATGTACATCCAATAAAAATCCTATACATTGATTATATAATTTCAGAGATAAATAAATTGAGGTTCAGTGAGGCTAAGTACCTAGCCCTTAGCCAAATACAATAGAAACAAAACAAAACAAAAGTAACCATGTGGGTCTCTTCTTCTTGATAAAAATTCCCTTATGCTTAAAGTTTTCATATGTGATCAGAGACCCCAGCTGAGCCTAAATAGAGACTTGCACCCTTGGAAAATAATAGGTACTACACAAAAGCATGATGGGAGAGTTGTCCAGAGGACTTGCTTGTGGGCACTTGTGAAAAACCCTCTGGAGACTCCCAGAAATATCAAGGAGAGGGGAGATATGTTGAAGGGGGTAAGACCTTGCTATCAGCAATTTTTTCAATAAAACAATAAATTTTGATATTGCATATTAAAGTGCTTCTTTTATTATGTACAGCTAGTGAGGCAACAGTTAAATTAAGCTACATGTGTTTTCATACCTACCACATAAGCAGATTTTTGCAATTGATGAGCATGGAGGGTCCAGAAGGGAAGAAAATCCTTACAGGTCTGACCCTGATACCTTTCCCTACATCCTGAGTACCAATAATTCAATCACTAGAAAACTAGATTAATCTACAAAAACTACAATTTTGTATCATGTATTTCTATATTAGTTATCTATTGGTATAACAAGAAACAACACTTAGCAGCTTAAAACAATCCCCATTGCATTGTATTGCTTGGGCATAAATTGGCAGTTCTTTCTCTAATCTCACTTGGAGCATTTTATCTAGATGTAATCGGATGGTAGGTGAGGCCAAAGTCAACTGGAGACTTGACTGAGACATTGGGAGAGCTGGGCCTCTCCCCTTCTTCCTGTGGTCTCAGGGCCTCTTCCTTCCTCATGTATCTTGGATTCTTCACAGGGTCTCTCTAAAAGGGTTTCTGGACTATTTACATATCCGTTTCCTCCAAAAGCACAAAATTGAAAACTACTAAGCCACTTTAAATGTTAGTCCCAGCACTACTATCACAATGCTATCTCTTACATTTCTATTGATAAACTGAGTCACAGGACCAGCTCACATTCAACAAGGGAGGGGCCTAGCTCAGAGCATGAATCCAGGTGACAGGGTTCTTTGAGAGTCAACTCTGGAGATCAGCTACCACCCTGCAGTACATGCTATGTGTCAGGCATGAGGGTCCAGGGCTAGGCACACAATAGTGAGTAAGCTCAGGTGAGCTTGCTGCCTTCAAGAATCCTATAGTCTAGGGGGCATGTAAACATCAATCAGGAAACATTCCACTATAACAACTGTTCCAAAGGAAAAGTACTGTTGTTCTCAGGTGGTGATTTATACTAATCAAGGAGGCTTCTCTGGGAAATGAAGCTAGAGCTGATGGGAAGCGTGCATAACAATAACCTCCTTGAGTAAGGAATGGGATAAGCATCTCGGCCAGAGACTAGAGCACCCATACAAGACATGGGTGCCACACACTGAAAGAAAGGGCAGCAAAGTTGTAGCTGAAAAAGTATGTGCGACAGTTAAGAGGTAGAGCAGGCTGGTAAGGTAGATAGAAGTCCAGCTTGGTCTTCATTTTAGAGCAAGGAGAAGCTACTAGAAGGTTTCAAAAGTAGGAGCTGACAGGACCAGTCTTGCATTTTGAAAAGATCCCTCTGGCTGCCCTGTGGGGAGCAGATTAAAGAGAGTGCTTTAGAGATGACTTGATTCCCCCTACCAGGATATTGCAGCCCTCCAGGTAGAGGTGAGTTGCTTCCTCCATCTCATAGGTCTCAGGAGAGCTGGATTCATGACAGAACCACTGCCAGAATTGTTTTCCTTCTTTTCTAATCTGTTTTCTAGCTTCTATTTTCTTTTCCTGACTCAAATAAAAGAGATTCTGGATCCAAAACGACTCACAGGAAAGGGTGATCGAAATGAATGAAATGAAGTAAAGAGCACTGTATCTTAAAAGTCTGACAAGGACCCAAACCTGACTCCCTTTAAACTGTGAGTTCTTTCAGTCATCGGCCCTACTCGGAATTCCCTTGGAATCTCCAAGAAGGTAAACGGTGATGCCTTTATTATCTTTTTTTGGTTTTCTTCAAGCTTAAGCCCTAAACGTTCTTATCAATTTACCTACTCCTCTAATTAGAAGTGTTTCTCCGTGCGAAGAACGGCACAGGCATGGGTTCCAACCCTTGCTCTGCTGGTGAACTTACATAAGTTCATGAGCCACCCTGAACTTCAATATCTGTCTCTAATAACAAAGCAAAGAACATCATAGTGTAGGTCCAAAGTGTTGCAATCGGCCAATGAGATGATGCAAGCAAAGGGCTTAGCTCAGTGCAGTACAACCTCCTGGTTATAAGATATACTTTGGAGCCAAATCAATCTTGGCTCAGTTCCCAGCTATTCCAGTTATTACCTCTATGGCCTTGAGCAAGTTATTTGCTGTATTGAACCATCAATTTTTTCTTATTTGTAAAATGCATATAAACATAATACCACTTTATAGTGTGTTTATGAGGATTACTTGACAAAAGCTATGGAAAATACTTAATAGAGTGACTGGCATATAGCCAGCATTTAATCACTGCTAACTGCTATTATTACAAAAATTATTAGCACTCAATAAATTGTGTTTAATTCTTCTTTCCCCATTCAGCAGGACTTATTTTTTCCCATACATCGCCTTCATAATAATTGCCAGCAACCTTACTTGTATTCTGTGAATTTGCTTTCTCTTCTCTCTCTCTCCCCACCTCTATCCACCCCTTCATCTCTCAAAATGTGGACAACAAAATCAATAATATAATAAAAATAATACAAACACCTAAACATTCAGAGTTAAATTTTGAAAACGGAATTGTTAAAACACAGGGGAGAGAAGCCGTAATTTACAAATTTATCAAACTAATTTAATTCTTAATATAGGACTAGGGTTTTATAAATCCCCCTACTTTATCTGTTGTCTTAGACCTACCAAATCTTGGTCCTAAAACAGCCACACACTTGCTCCCATAAATAGCCTGCTGAGTGCCTATCAACCACAAAATAGATGCTTTCAACTTTTTACGGAATTCCTAACACCTATGAATTTATTTGAGGTTCAGATATTGCTCTTCTGTTCTAACAACAAAACTCCTTTCAACCTTGGCTGACATCCCAGTCCATGTTGTAAAATGTAATTAGCATGTAAGCATAAGCATGTCAATTCACCAGGTCTTCTTTCCCCCACATCAGGAATAGAAGAGGCCCTTGGCAATACCTAGCACACTCTTCTTTAGTTCTGAAAGAACAGCTGTTTCTGACATACAGCTGCCAGAAGAAAACCCTCAGTGAACTTTGTTTTATTGTAAGAATTGGTGAAGCTATAAGAAAATGATTGAGACAGTTTAAATGCAGAGTCAGGGAACAAATAACTTTCTATATGTGAATGGTAATTATATTGTCCAACCTTACTCTGAAAACTTGTTAGCTCAAGGTTGGAAGTGCCACGATATTTGTGTGCTTCCTTTGAAACATTTTTATCCCCTGGGGCATGCTGATACGACTGATTTTTTTGGAAAATATTTGACTTCAAGGAGTGAGCTCCTTCCTTCTGCTTTTAATTGCTTTGCTCTAATTTTGTTCAGACTGTTTATATTTATACTACACTGTAAGACTTACTAGGCTAAAATAAAACATAATTTACCTTTGATGTCTTTCAGGAATGAAAGAACTGATATTTCATGGAACAGGATTTTCAGAGGCAGCAGAGTTTCCAGCCATTATTGGGAAACAGCTGTTCTTTTATCTTTCTTAAATATCTCCAGTCACATTTGCAGTGAACCCATTAGGCCCCATGAAGTAATACAGCCAAGAAAGGGCTTCTAATGTGTATGATATTTAAATGATCTAATTTCATAAGTAAGTACAATGTTAAATTTATGTAGCTCTGTACATGTGATTAAAATTCCTTTTACTTACAATGGTGCATGTGAAACAAAACCTTATTAACTCAGACCCTCTGCAATCAGAACTTGAGATAATTAAAAGGGAAAGAGGCTTGAGAATCGATTCAGAAATCTTTTGCTGAGCAAAGGAGATAGAAAAAGTTTTTCCTTTTTTACAAGATATTCGGAAATAAAATTATTTCTAGTACTATAATAGCACTTATTTGCATAATGTTAATTTATAATAATAGCTGCAGTCACTAGGTTGAAAATTGTTTCATGTATTTTATTTGGTAATCATATTTACCCTTAAGAGATCAATTTAACCTTGAGGGCTAATAAATTTCAGCTTTCAAATTAAGAAATTCTTAAAAATTCTACCAATTCTAAGGACTAAGGACTTATCCCAAGTCATTCTGCTAATTCAGGAGAGAAGCTTGTTCCTGCTACCTACCAAGTGGATTATTCTCTAACTATCCTACTGGTCTCCAATTTAAGAACAAGATTGCTAAAGTAATTAAATATACAAATTAAAACAAGACAAGTACCTCTACTTGGCATAGTTAGACACTTAAAAATATATCTATACATTTGATTAGTCTATAGCCGCTTCTTGTCTCTCTTACTAAGTTCTAAAGAGGAGATGCTGGCATTTCTCATAACTAGTGTTGACAGAGTTTAACACAAGCCAGGCACCTGGCTGGGGAATATGTCGTTTTACTTCCTGGAAGCAACAGGGACCCATGCAAGAAGTGATACAGAGTTACTCAGATAATGACGTAAGCCTCTCTGAGAACCCAACCCAATTTCTCTTCTTCATTAAAGTAGTTCTAAAATGAAGCTGGAAATAAATTTTTAATGTAAAAAAATCGTTGAAGTGGCACAGGACCCTTTAGCCACATTTTAATTACCCTTCAGCTCTCTATGAAGTGTATCTTATTTCTAACTCACAGGGTGATTTGTCATAAAGTGTCAGACAGACATTCTGCACTATTTATTAAGAGCCCACATTGCCCTGAACATGGTACAGAGAAGAGCATTGTCCGTAACTAGGCCTGACTGAGAGACTGGTAATTGCTGCACATCACTGACCAGTACAGGCAGAGCTGCTGCATAACAGTCTGCTCCCGGGACCTGCTCACGCTGGCTCTGGCTGGGCTTCCTCTGAAGGGCAAGATTCAGATCTCAGATTTAATGAAACACTGTATTACCTCTGGAAATTCTAGAATGCCATTTTGCAAAGCACACATTTTGAGAGTCGTGGACAGGCATTAGTGACCAGCGGAAATTACAACATGCTAATGTGTATGTGAAATACCTGAAGTACAGAGAGATAGTGCCATCCTACAGCTCATTTAATTTAGACTCGATACAGTCTTAGAGAAAGAGGGGCAATAAAGGGGTCAGATGGGCAACTTTTCCAGTGTCCTGCTTGACATTGTCTACCCTGGGAGGTATCAGTCCAGGAAAACAGCTGTTGCACTGGAAAGGGAGATGATAACGAATTTGTAAGATTTGGAGGAACAAAGACAAAATAAGAGGACAATGGAGATTTCACAAGGTTGTATTGTACGTCTGGCAAGGCAGAGGTGGGGAAGTTCCTCTCCAGCCTTCTCTGCAACTCATGTTTCAAGGTTAACTCCCGCTTTCCAGGAATCCCACTCACAGCACCTGACATAGGACCATGAGGATCTATTCATTTTCGTATATGAGTTCTACCTACGCAGGAAGCCTGAAAAAGGAGAAACTCCTGGGACTACGAAATCAGAGTGACTTTAGATTGAACTTTGGAGAATGCTTTCACTAACTTATGACCTGTACACATATACATCATTGAAATGTAACAAACTTTACTATTTGGAAGTCAATAATCCCTTCTTAGACGGCTATTGCTAGGATTGGGTATTATGAGTGCAGTGCACCTAAGATCTAACGTGTTTTGGATTTGATGGTTCTCGCTTCCCTTGCATGCCCTTTCTCTAATTAATATATTTACTTTGTATTAACACTAGATATTTGCCTCTTTATTGGATGGCTTTCTTGTGCATTCAGTACATTGATGGTACATATTCAAGCCAGGGACAGAGGTTATTGGCATTTTTATAATATTCATTGTTGTCAGTGTAATTTATGCTTAAAAGAAGAACTGCTCAAGTCAAATCCACTGTTTATATGAAGACACACAAGCAGGAGAGACAGGAGACCAGAAGTATGAACAAGCCTGTGACCATCCGCGGAGTGCAGAGTGGCGAATTTCCCCATTGGAAAAAAATGAACTTTGGTTCACTGTGAAAGCTGATGGGCAATCAATGTTTAAAACCTCCTGCCTGCCCTGGTAAAAGGCAGCTCGGAAGGGAAAAACTGACAAAATATCTGCATAGCTTGCACTTCGATATAATTAAATTCAAAAAGAAGGGTCCGTGAGACATGAAGCATCCTAATAGGAAAGATGATGAGCCATTGAATAATTCCTAATGGAAAAAGCGAGTGATAAGGAAGGGAAGCTTGGAGGCTGGGTTTATAGTGATCAGCTCTCTTTGGAATATTATGATGCTTTGGGTAGCTGCTCCTCATGTTTATTCATTCACTTATTCATTTATTTCATTCATTTATTCATACAACAAATAATTATTGAGTACATATTATGTGCCAAACACTGGTGTGTAGACAATGAAAGGATATATGTGGTCATTGTCCTCATGAAATGTATAATGTAATAAAAAATCAGAAAATTATGAAGTAAACAAATCCGTAAATGTGACATTTTTTTTTCCCATTGAGGATACAGCATACTCTCAGAGTAAACACTGTTTCTTTATTGATTTCAGAGTGAGGAATGGAGAGGGAGAGAGAGAGACAGAAACATCAATGATGAGAGTCATTGATTGGCTGCCTCCTGCATGCTCCCCACTGGGGATCGAGCCCGCAACCCAGGCATGTGCCCTGACCAGGAATCGAATTGTGATCTCCTGGATCCTAGGTGAACGCTCAACCACTGAACCACGCCTGGCTGGGCTGTTTTCTTTAATGTTAAGAGTGCCCCATGCTTTCCATATCTAAGCATATACAGAGGTTAGCAAAAGTAGTTTTACAGGTGTGAGTACATGAAACACAGTTTATTCTTGCATTATTTCTTTATTATTCTATTGTTTGTATAACAACTATAAACCTACTTTTGCCAACCCCTGTATTCCACAGAAAATGTTATTTCACTAAAAGTGTGTGGTGGTGTTACAAAGTAATCAAAAGGACAAAAGCAATCAAAGGGAAGAATATATATTATAGAAAGTTCAGGAAATTCGGTTTGCAGGCAACAATTTATTTGCATTTGAAGTTATAGTCGTCTTCTTTGGATAATTAATTTCCAAAGAATTAACTTTTTAGGCAAAAAAATTAAAAGAAAAAAAAAACCCACAGAAGTGGAAAATAGGTTTTGCTTGGACAAGCAAGAAATTTAAAATGAAGATTAAAGAAACTAACAAATTAGGTTCACAATTTTTACTTGGAAAACATTAATAGAAAAAATAAATATGAAAAACTGGAGTGCAGCAGGCCAGAGAGATTTAGCAACTACAGTGGCTACCTTGGTCCGCTGGCTGGAATCATATTATTCATGAAGGATGTCCTTTATACATGCCATTTTACAAAGCTTGCCTTCAACAGGTCAAATAAAGACCCAGACAAATGCTATGGAGCCTACCACTTTAAAGTATTACAACATTAAACCAAAGAACACTTTGACCAATGTTTGATATGTTTATTTGTCCTGTTCTTAAGAAAGGCTACCTTTCTGAATAATTTATTGTACCAAAGATAGCATGAAAGTCCAACAAAGTGATGACAATAATAGCATCATTTATCTGCATCACCTGGGGACACAACCATGGTGCTAACCCACCTGTCCCCAAACTTGGCTCTATATTGCAATCATGTATGTAGTTTATAAACACTAGGTCCAGTTCCTAGGGACTTTGATATAATTGGCCTGGGATGCAGGCAGAATTTTTTTTTTAATATTCTCCATGTGACTCTAAGGGGCAGCCAAGTCTAAGAACTGCTGCTATCACCACTCTGGAGTATCATTAAGCAGCCCTACTTGTTATTTTGATCTAGTTTTTTCAGTCCTCCACAAATATTTAGAGAAGTATAAGCCTTTGCCAATCAAATCGTGATTTAATTGTGACCTTTTCCAAGGGTCACGCTGAAAACATGGTACTGCTCATGTGACACAAATTAACCAGAACTTTCACCAGTGAGTCATGTTTCAGGACCCATCGCTGCTTTTCGGCACTGCTGTCTTCTTGGTGTTGACTTCAGACCAAAGTAAATTATTCCTCTGACATGCTTTAGCATATTCACGGTGAGTTTGTCTAGTGATGCTTGGCCATGGGAAGCTATCGCTTGGATGTTTAGTACTCTATATTGATCTCTAGCCCTATGCTTATAGCATGATCTATTTTTAGGTCCTTTCATCTGCTGGAATCCTAAAGGGCATGCATTGTCTCATTTATCTCTATAGCCTAGAAACCTAGCATAGCCCCTGTTAAATACATGCTAAGTAAGTCTGAAACTCCACCCTTTCTCAGTTGTAAAAATCCGCATGCTTATTTTACTGTCATACTTCACACATGTGCTCAGTCTGAATCTACAAAATAAATAAATAAATAATGGGGAAGATTGCAAAGGTCTAATTAATTATTTACAGAGCATATCATTACCTTCAAAACACCATGCTGGACACTCTAAACGGAATATTAAGTGCCCTTTTGTTGACTTACAATGTGGTAAAGAACATGGACACATAATTTTAAAAATCTGTCATATAATATACACGATGGTGACTAATTACAAGTGGTCAAATCAAATTCTAAATGAATTGCATGGAAAAGTAGATATCTTCCAAATTTTATTCTTGAAAGATCAAATGTAGCCAGGAAATGCATAAGTTCTGAAAGAAAATAATATAATAGCATTGGCAACATTATGGTAGTAACCTAAAAAGTTTAATTTCCTAAGAATCCTGACACACTAATCAGAAAGAATCTATGCACCCCTAGGTTCAGAGCAGCGCAACTTACAATAGCTAAGATCTGGAAACAGTCCAAATGCCCATCAGTAGATGAGTGGATAAAAAAAGCTGTGGGACATTTACCTCATGGAATACTACGCAGCTGTAAAGAAGGATATCGTACCATTTGAGACAGTATGGATGGACCTGGAGAGTATTATGTTAAGTGAAATAAGCCAGGCAGAGAAAAACAAGCATCACAAGATCTCACTTATATGTGGAATCTAAAAAGCTTAACAAACTGATGAACAAAATAGATCCAGTGACATAGAAGCGTGGAACAGACTGAAGAAACTCAGAGGGAAGGTGGGGGGGATGGGAGTGGGGAGAGATGAACCAAAGACTTTCTATGCATATATGTATAACCCATGGACACAGACAATAGTGTGGTGAAGGCCTGGGGTGGTGGTAGGGGGGTGGAGTAGAAGAGGTCAATGGGGAATAAAGGGGACATCTGTAATTCTTTCAACAATAAAGATTTTTAAAAGTTTAATTTTATTTTTTCATCATGTAGGCTTAGACCCAAATCAGACATGTCAGCTCAGTGTGCTTTGAGAATGGACTTTCAAACTCTCCCAGTTGGAAAAAGTTTCACTTCCTGACTCTCCCTACTCATTGAGACTCGGAGAGACTTTGCAGCAGGGATAATGGAAATGCTTTTCAGCACCAACTCCCCCATTCACTGCTTTGAGCACCACAATAAATAGAGAGGACAGGAATTGAAAGTCTTTCTTTCCCCTCTTTGCTTCTTCTAAGTGCTGTACTGAATGGATGTCAACTTTCTGCTGTAGCCCTGGCAGATCTTACTTTCAAAAGAACAATCAGAAGGAAACCCTTTCGGAAAATTGATCCACCGAAGTTTGAAATGCTTAAAAATAAACTGTCAGGTCTGTCTGCTTCTCGCCACACAAGCTGTCAACCTCACCTCTGGCTTCTTATTTTCCAAACCCTAACAACTGAGTTTTCTCTTTCAAAAGACTTCTCTGAAGCTCCTTTTCAGGACTATTGTAGACCTTGACCAAATATTTTATAAATTGGACAGAAACCTGAATTGGGATAAAAGCTGACCAGTGTTCCCTGCTGCCCTGACATCTCTACCTACAGAGTTCCAAACTTTGGGTTAGGAAAGAATATTCCTTCCAATCAATTTGAAAATTTCAACCCTCGCTATTAAAAATATATAGGTATAATATATATATAATTATATATAGTCTTTTTTATAATATATATTTAAAGTCATTTAAAAATGTTTTTTATTGATTTTAGAGAGAGAGGAAGCTAGAGGGAGAAAGATGTTTCCCGCACGTCCCCTACTGGGGATCGAGCTCACAACCCGGGTATGTGCCCTGGCCCGGAATCAAACCTGCAACCTTCTCCGTGCACATGATGACGCCCAACCAAATGAGGCACTCTGGCTAGGGCTAATATATATTTAAAATTATATGTCTATACACATATATGCAAATGTGTGTTTTTGTGTGTGTGTGTGTGTATAATTTCTTGTTCATCTAGCACCCTAGATTTGAGCTCCTTCGGTTCCTGGCAGAAATAGGCTCAAATACTATAATAGTTGTAAACACTATCTATTTTCCTTTGATAGAACATGTCCTTCCCAAGGCATTTATCTTCCATAATAAAGCCCTTAGTCTCCTATAACTGGGGGTGTGAGCCACAGTACTTGCATTAGAAGCCATGTGTCAGATCTGATATGTTGACAGGGATTATCCCCAAAGCCCATATGAACCTGTCTAGAGGGCCATGTTGTGACTTTGCAACTTCGCTCTTGATACAAGCGTCCTCATGAAAGCACCTATAGAGTAGGCACTCAACAACATCATCACAGGTTTCAACTAATAAATGCATTTCTGAAGGGATCCTTCACCCCTCTAACAGAAATAAGACACAGAAATTGTTAAAGTGGCAATAATTACTAGTTTTGCTGAATGTCAGTAATTTAAACTCAAGGTTAGCGGGTTGGTTGATATTTTGCCTGTTTTAAGTATATGGGCCCTTTCATAAAAGGTGGTAAAAGCCATCTTTTCAGATTGGGAAAGGTGAGCAAGACCAACTTAAGAAATTCAAATCTCACATACTGTCTTTAACTGAACAATGGTCTTGTGTCAGCTCTGGGTTAGAGCCGTCCCTCTTCATGACAGCCCCAATGCTGTGGTGGAATAAAAAGCTGGCTAGCTGCATCCCTGGCCTGTATCGCCTCTTCACAGATAGGAAGAGAGAAAGTGATAGAGAAAGGAAGCCCTTGTCACCTACTGGCCTCAAGTGCATGCCCTTCTCTTAAGCAAACTGTCACACTATCTTTCCTGAAAAAGACAGTTTAAGAGGTGTCCATAGCTCCAAACTAGGCTAAATAGGTAACACAATATTTACACTTTCCTACAGTAACTAGGCTTCTGCCTTCTACTAGCTGGAGGACATCCACACTTATCCAGAGGGAAAAGTAATGGAATTTAACATACTTGGTAATTGAGTAGTTGCTGGGTTCTTTGTTTATTTGTTTTGTGTTTTTGTTTCTGTTTTGTTTTGTTTTTGCATGAACCCTGGTGAGGGGACATCCAAGTCAATTAGGATCTAAGAGTAGCTATTCAGTTTTAAGAAGTAAAGCTCCAAGACAGATGAAATCATGCTGATTTCCTTCTCACTCCGGGCTAATTTCCTCTCCCTTCATGCCACATGCTTGAAAATGACTGACCGCACATGGGTTCTTCACACACACCCCGCACATGCTTCATGGATTGCAAAGCTCCACAGGTATGTACACTCAAGCAAAATATACATCATTAAGTTCCAAACAGTTAGGCTACAATGAAATATACTTGACATTATGTCTTAGGAAATCACATTCCTTCACTGTCACACTAGGAAAGTCAATTCTCTAATTGCACAGCATCACCAAATCAGGCCACTAGGAGAGAATGCATTAATTAGTACGTAGATGCTGTTTTCTTGTTGGGGTACAAATAAACTAGAATTTTAAGATATGATCACATGTGTATACATGCGTATATGTGTTGTGTTGTAAATTTATCTTTCAATCTATTTGGGAGGGTCACTTTAATTTTTATTTTCTCACTCTTTTACTTTTTTTTCTATAAAGTGTTAGTGCGTGGTCAGAATCTCAAAACTATCAGCCATTCATCAATTCACTCTCTCTGACCTCATCTTTTGCTTTCCCTTCCTGTAACAATATCCCCTCCACGTGCTTTTTGAACTACCCCCTGGACCTGTTGGTTTAAAGATATTCCATGGCATTTGCTCTGCTTACAATGCTCTTTCTCTTCTACCTTTCAATACTTTCCTAGATGTCAAGGCCCAGCTCAAATAGCACCTCCTCTCTGAAGCCTTCCATAGTTCCCCAAACAGAAAAAGGTAATCCCTCTCCTCTATTTTCACATCACTCTATAGATATAGCTATTATAATAATTACCTTATTATGTTTTAATTGTGTATTTGTGTATTTGTGTATGCTCTCCCCTTTCTCCAGATAGACCACCAGTTCTTTAAGCACAGGGCTTGACATAATACCATGCACTAGATAAATGCCTGTTAAAAGACGATGGGAATAAATAATGGATGAATACATTAGAATAATAAAGAAACAAAACATTATTCTCAAATATTTCTTTGTCCTCTTATGACAATTTGCTTTTATTGAATTTCCACTGAATTTTTTTAAATTCCAAAACATTTTTCGTATTTAAAACCTGAGAATGTGGGGAATAAAAGAAAGAAAATTAATAGCTGGAGAGAAAATTATGGGTGAAGGGAACACAGATTTTGCAGTTCAGACAAGACATGACTATATTTTAGCCTAGTCTTTCAGGAAGCTAGCAGCAGGGTGCCCCCCCCCCCCATTGCTATGATGGAAATGCCAGAGACACATATTAAGTATAAACAAAGATACACAGGAAAAACAATAGTCCCCCTTGCACTTTGACCTCCAAAAGTCATTTTTCAGTGCCTGATAAGAAAGTGAGGGATGCTTTTCTGTAAATGGCAGTTTATGATCTCTGTGTAGAGAGCCCTGGTCAACACAATTATGTCAAAATATCTCAGGGTTCATACAGGTGCTTGCTGGCTGAAGCTGCCTGTTGAGGACTTTGGTGGTCATTAAAGAAACAGAACACTTGTCTCGTGAACTCATCTGTGCAGGCACATTGGAAAATGGCACGATGCCAACCAAAACCATGACTGTTAATAGGCTCGGCATGCTCCACATTAACAGCTCTCTTGAAATTGTCAACAGGTTAGAAATGTGATGGCAGACCTATGAGGAAGCAATATGCCTGCACTTTATCCATGCTTCCCTCCCTCCCTCCCTCCCTCCCTCCCTCCCTCCCTCCCTCCCTCCCTCCCTCCCTCCCTCCCTCCCTCCCTCCGTCTTTTCCTTCCCTTTATTTCTTTGTCTTTTTTCTTTCCCTATGCACTTATGAAGTGTTGATGTATTCTAGTTAATAATAACAACAAACAATGTACTTGTGATATACACCCTGTTTGCACAGAGAACACAGGGTGTAGAGACTATGTATGACATCAATACAGGGTCACGATGATGATATTAAATATAGTAATAATAGCATCATTGAATCTTTACCAGGTATTACACTAGTTATTTTACATCTGTACCACCTCCTATCTGTGTCATAGTGGGCAAGTTATTAAACCTCTGGATGCCAGTTTCCTCGCCTATAAGACAGGTCACAAGAGGACCACTTCCAGAGTTGTGATGACACTTGGCCGAGTGCCTTATATGTGGCAGGTGCTCCAGAGTTGCTAGCTCTTATCATTATCATTGTCAATGACTTCCCATTCTGCAGATGAGAAAACTGAGCCTTAGGGAACTTAACTAATATGTTCACGGTCACCCAACCTATAGGAATAGTTGGAACGCACATGTGCTGAAATGAAAAAATGAGCCACCGAGATGAGGCTAAAGAAGTGACTGATTTATAGAGCCAATGACCAGAAGAGCAGAAATAAAACCAACTGTGAATTCTCGCAAAGGAATTCAATTTAACCTTCACACATACATCTGGGGAGGATAGTATTGGCTCCATTTTAAAGGTGGAAAAATCAGGTTTAGAAAGTCTGAGACTTGACCAACATCACAGAGTTAGTAAAGGGCTGAGCTGTACTCCTGAGACTTACAAGTGCGAGCTCTCTCTGGCACCCCACGCAGTCTGCGCCAGAAAATGGCAATATTTTGAATTCACACCTCACCTTGGCAGTCCCTTACAGATAGATGGCATTGAAATAATGGATTCTGCACAGCCTTCCTTGTAAATTAGCTTCCAGCCTTAATATAGTGTTCCTGAAGTTGATTTTTTTGCTAAATGGTGCTTTATTACAGCAACACTATGTGTGGAGTTAGTCCTTTCTGAAATGTCTTCTCCCCAGAGGCATATCAGCCAACACTAACAGCAGCTACCTTCAGCTCAGAGCACCAGATAACTGATTTATTTTGTTGCTGGCACCTTTATGAGCTTCATTTGCTGGGGAAGAGCTACCAAAAAAAAAAAAATCCTGCCTTAGATTTCTTTCTAAAACCATGGCATTGAAAGGCTGAAGTACCGAAAGTGATCTTAAGCCAAATTCCGGATGGAGAAACATAATTATTTTAATGAGCCCCATTGCTGAGTGAATCCAACATGGTGTTTAAGGCTCATAAGCAGTGAGCTGAGAGCATCTCCAGTTCCCTGAGGGAACATACCATGGGAGCTGAGAAATGCCCAGGTGCCTTTTCTCCACCACCTGCTGTCTGGCCCCCTAACTTTCATTCTCTTGCCTTTGATGCTACCTAAATGAGTATTTCCAATATTAAATTCCCTGTGGTAGCTTTTTTAAAAAGAATATAACCTATAATGGCCCCAAATCCCTGTTGCCTCTTCTTTTGCAACTGAGAAATATATCTGAATAATACAGTGAACTTGACCGTGCTGTAGGATATAGAGAGCTGGCAGTAACAGGCTGTTTAATTCAACTTGTACAAGTATGTTGGGTGCTTTCACCTACTCAAATGCAGAGAGGGAAGATGTACTTTAAAACGTGAGTCCCCAGAGGGCAGTGCCAGATTCTCCGCATCTCATTCAGCAAAGGTTTATTGAGCATCTACTATGTGCCACATACTGTTCTAGTGACTAAAAGAGACAGACGAACAAAGCAAAATGATGCCCCTACTTCCATAAGGTTTTTGCCGAGTGGAACGAGTCAGACTATGAACACGGTAAATCGGTGAAATAAATAGCATGTCAATGGTACAAAGTGTTATTGTCTAAGTCAAGGCATGTGTGTTTTTAAATGGGGTGGCCAGCAAAGGAGTCACTGGAGAGGAAAGGCCTAGAAGAAGTGAGTGGGTCATGTTGCTCTTTGGGGACTATTAAAGCGCTGAACTGTATCCCTTTAAAAAAGGTATGTTGGTACCCTAACATCCAGTACTTCAGATTGTGATCTTATTTGGAAGTAGGATCTTTATAGAGGTAATCAAGTTAAAATGAGATATTAGTTTGGGCCCTTATCCAATATGACTGGTGTCCTCACGAAAAGAAGAAATCTGGACCAGAGACGGACACGCAGAAGGAAGAAGCTGTTATGAGACATGGGGAGAAGAGAGCTCTCTCTTTAAGCCATATAGAGAGGCCTGCAGCACATCCCTCCCTCACAGCCCTCAGAAGGAATAAATCTCGACAACACCTTGATGTCAGATTTCTAGCCCCAGAATTGTTGTTTAAGACACTTCTGTTGTTAAACTAGCCAGTTTGTGATACCATACCTGCCAAACTAATACAGGGGCAACTGGGAAGGAGCATGCCTGGCATGGTCAAGGGAGAGCAAGGGGACCGTGATCCACAGAGGAGAGAGTATGTGGGGTAACTTAATTGGTTACAGCGGTTAACGATAACAAAGTAATAGTAGCTGTTCTTTTGCATTTTACCACAACCTTTTGCAATAAATAAGTTTGGGTTGGCTGCTTATATGGGTGCATCCCCTGACCCCAAAAGGAGCTGAATCTCAGAGTTCAATTCCTTCTACAAAGTCACAAAGCTGACCACTGACAGAAAGGATCTCTTAAGCCAATAGTATCTGACTCCACTGGTTCTTCTATACATCCTGTGGGTTGAGTGAATATCTATTTTTCGAACCATGTTTGTCCTAATCAAAGCAACTCTTTCCTTCCCTCAGTATCTGTTATTAGACAGGAGGGGGTGTTCACGATACAATCAGGAAAGGATATAGTTTGATTAACACGCTATGCCTAAAATAGCATTTTAAGGCACCACGCTATTCTCACATCAACTGCAACACGGTCTTGATTGGATTTGAGACAATCGGGGATACAAACAGCAGAGGTGCAAACAGGACAGACCACCTTCCTTCTTTCCTCCATGCCAGGCACAGGTCCAGAGGACACGTCCTACAATAGACTGGTTGGGTTGTACGTGGAAAAGAGCTGGCAAGGCCATCTTATCTGGGAGTCCAACCACAGGACATAAAACAAATGACTAGCAGAGCTTATAAGCAGCCGGTGTTCCCTTATATGTGTAAGAAAAACTAACTTCACATTCTTGAAGCAGAGTTAATCAACAATTAATCCATCATGTTATGAAACAAGAGTCCTGTATTGCTGGTTCTGGAAGAATTTCATAAGCTTATCAATTTCTCCATACGATAATCACTACTTTGTAACTAGTAGCATATGAAGCCCTAATGACTTCATGGAGATTACATCAACTGGTAAATTAAGTACCAGGAGTTTAGTGAATTAAATATCGAGAGAGAAACAGTAAAAATAGATGGGGGAGAAGCATTTAAATGCTGTTGAAGCTATTGAATTGCATAATTATAGGCTATAATATCATTGGGTAATACATAGATGCTAATAATATTGTAGCAAATTATATTTGAGGATAAACTCTCATTATTGTTGAAATATGTATTATGTGAAAATGTCAACTGACAAAATTAAACAGACATGCTGTCGATTTGATAATAACAATGGAATGGCCATGTTTTAAGCCTAATCATCATCTTCTCCTCATGTCTCCCCAAGACACCTACAACTTTAATTGAATAATAATAATGACATGCCTATAAAGCTAATAGGTTACGGATATCAAGGGACCTGATGTGGAAATTACACAGTGAGAGGTCAACAAGTTTATTCACTATGAATTCGTTAATATGCATTATTCAATAATATCAGTCAGATAATTTAATAATGATGCTGAGGCAGATTTTTAATGCTTATCCCTCGATCCCATGATTGCCTCTCTCCTCAAAGCAATCCTGTCCTCTGTTTTAATTTGGGGGCTTATCCAGATTTCACCTCAAATACGTCTGTCCTCAGGACATTCCATCTCTGCAATGGATGCAGAGACTAACTCCGATGTAACTAAAGGTTATGTACATTTCCATACTTTAAAGTCAGTCCCATAAGGATCTTTCCTAAGAACAGAACACAAAAAACCTATATATTGTAAAGCATCCCAACAAAAGGCTCTTTAATGTCCTGCCAGCCTGTGGACTAATTGACAGTCTTATTTTCCTAAGTGGAGAAGCACAAAGTACAGGGAGACAGACAGGTGGACAGTAATTGATGTTCATAAACCTGAACAATGCCATTTGCATCCCTCATCCCAGCTTCTCACACAGCCAGGCTTATTTACAGTGTATCACAGCCCAGTGGTGACTCATACGCTGCCTTCTGGGCAGAGGCTCACTGGCATCGTCCTGATTTACCTGCACTGTAGGGACCACTAAATTTGGGATGGAAGAGAAAAATGACCTGAGGGAGGCCTAACGTGCTCCCAGTTATGGTTGAAGTTGGGAAAAAACTTGCTTCGAAGAATATTTATTTACAAAGAGCTAACACTCCCATGTTGGATAGTGTTGACTGATTGATTCTGCAATTATGTTTAACAAATAGAAAGCAAGAAGAAGGGAACTTCTGTCCTGGTTTTTTGAATGGTCAGACATCTGCCACATGGGATCACAGAGATCTCCACACCTCTCTCTTGCAATCATCTTAGCCTTTGAATTCTTATGTTCATGCCATATCCATGTGAAAACATTAAGGTCTGTCTCATTTATTTGGGCTGCTATAACAAAAATAGCATAGATTGAGTGGCTTTACTAATAGAAATTTCTTTTCTGGAGTCTTAGAAGATTAACGTGACAACGGATTTGGTTCCTGGCAATGACCTTCTTTGTAGTTTGAAGATGGATGCCTTCTTGCTGTGATATCACATGGCTGAAAGAACTTCTCTCTCATGCTTTTTCTCACAAGCACATTCATCTCATTCATGAGGGCCCTATATACATTCATTCCATAGCAAGGTTCCTATGAAAATGAACATGTATTACTTGGTGCTAGACCTTGTATTAACAATAGATCTATGGTTGAATGGCTAAAAGAGGAACTCAGAAGTCAAGAGACACACACACAAGATATATCTCCATCACAAACAGGATTTTGAACGTGAGCGAGACATTTTTCCTCCCTCCACTTTATCTGCACATCTGTAAAATGCGCAGATAAAGTGTAAAGGGTATATATTATATAAGCTGTTGTTTTTTAACCTTAAAATCATATAAATGGGCCCATCATAATAAAATCAATAATCTTAAATCATGTTTTGTAATCATTCTAAAAAACGTTAATCTATAATATCATGCCTCTAGTTCAATACTATATGCTTCATCTGAGTCCCGACATACCACCCAACAAAGTTCCTGAGACTCAACAGTCACTTTAATCTTGAAAACTAAAAAGAAATATAATATGATGTCAGATTTTGAAGATTTTTTAATGCATATATCTACATATAAAATGCTTGGAAGCAGTGAAAATGTGTTTCAATATTTTTAGAGGAATACATTAAAAAATCTTTGTATTCAAATGGCATTTTATATAACATCAAGTCGAGGACAACTTTTACTATCTCTCTAGATTCCTGAGGTGACATGACTTTAATTGAAACAGATTCTGACAGTATCTTTTCCTCTATTATTACTATCATAAAAATGACATTCCTTATAATACTGTTTGTA